>NC_063445.1:10565510-11165510 GCF_020379485.1 Brassica napus | reverse complement strand
AAGAATATTGTCTACCAGACATTCCAAATGGACTAAATCCATCGGTGCATAACCCAAGATAGACATTCCGAATATTTGTAGCAAAATCTGCGTGTACCTTGTTGAAATGTTTCCACGCTCTTGCGTCTGATGGATGTGCAACCTCACCATCTCTCTGGACATGTTCCGCATGCCACCTCATCGACGCAGCAGTCCTCTCAGATTGATATAATCTTTTCAATCTGTCTGTAATTGGTAGGTACCACATCCTTTGGTACGGTACCCTATTCCTCCCACGGCCTTGCGGTTTGAATCGTGGTTTTTTGCAGAATCGACACTCTTCTAACTTGTCATCTTCTTTCCAGTAGATCATGCAGTTGTCGATGCAAACATCAATCATCTCCGAAGGCAACCCAAGACTATAAACCAATTTCTGAATCTCATAATAAGATTCAGCAGACACGTTGTCTTCTGGCAAATACTCTTTAAACAACTCCGCCCATGCATCCATGCAATTCTCAGGTAAATTATGATCCGTTTTAATATTCATCATCCTAGCTGCTAGAGACAATTTAGAGAGACCTTCTCTACAACCAGTGTAGATTGGTTGATTTGCAGCATCGAGCATTTCATAAAACCTTTTTGCATCCAAATTAGGTTATTCTACATTTCCAGTTCCATCAGCTATTATTGTAGTTGTTTCTAAAAATGCATCACTAATCATATCTTGAACCCTATCATGATCTACCATCTGCTCCTGATCTTGATGATAATTATATTCATTATGCAAATGATTCGGTTCTTCACTATGATGAGCATCCTCAAAATTATTATTACTACTACTAGCTTCATTTCCCCCATAACCCTCTCCATGTTGATACCAAATGTAGTATTGTGGTGTAAATCCTATGTTTACTAAATGCTTCCATACAGTTTCACTACGTGCAAATTTTGAATTCTTGCATTTTCGACAGGGCAGAACATCTTACCGCTTTCCTGCGTGATCGGTGTACAGCCCGCATGGTGCATGAATGTCTCTAGCCCGCTCAGAAATGCGTTCGTCACCCTCCCGTCGGAATCTTTGTGCAAATACATCCAACTTCGTAACTCGTAAATACTACCGCCACCGGCCATTTTTTTCTTAGATTTTTTTTTGAAATCTTTTTTTTTCTGATTTTTTGGATTTTTTTTTCCGTTTGTGTGTTATGAGGAAGAGAGTTGTGGGAAATGACATATATATAGAGAAATTTTCGAGTTGGGTAGTTGAAATATAACAACGATTTTACAAGGAATGTTTTACATGGATTTTACATGGTTTTAACATAATATTTACAACGACTTTACGACGAAATTAGGTAAGTTAAAGCACATTGAATACACGTTTTCACCTAAATATAACGGTAACATGTTTCGTTGTAATGTCGATGTAACGATTACGACGTATTTCTCATTTCACGTACTTTCGTCGTAAACTTACATAGATTTTACACGAACATATTTCGTCGTAAATTTACATGGCGTTTACGACGAAAGTTGGACTCCTCGTAACTGCGTTGTAAACACCGTGTAAATTTACGACAAAAATATTTTCGTCGTAAATCTTCGTTGTTATGGGCACGTTTTCTTGTAGTGCTAATTCCACAATTATTTGGTTATGTAATTAAAATAAAAAAGATTATGTAAATTATATTGATATTTATTGGTCAATAAATATGAAAAATTAAAATTTGATATAGTGATTATGAATATTTTCTTATGAACTTATGATTTTCATCTAAACTTAGTATCAGAAAATAAAAATATGGACTAATTTTCGACCGCCCCGAAATGCAAATAGACGGTGTTGCTAGGCAGAGTTCTTGATATTGATCCTTCCATAAAGATTTGACTTCTTAATGATCACTCTATAAAAACCCGGCTCGGCCACTGATAATATTGATTTACTTTAGCCATTTTGATACACAAAAAACAAAATCGAAAAAGATCAAGTCTTGTTTCAAAGAGCGAACCGAAGATGCGACTCTATGGCTTCAAGTAGGCGATTCCCCAACATTGATGAGATATTGGAACCTGGATCTGTGCTCTTTGAATTGGAGGTAAAAAAATTATGTGGTTTGCGAATAGATTAAGTTTTTTAGGGAACAAGCAGAGAAAGTTATCCTGTGACCTTTCTCAGTTAATTTGTTGGCTAGACGCAAGTATGGAGTCACGTGACCAAAACCTAGTATGGAAACATGAGATGATGAGATTTCTGACCCATTTTGTTTCCTATAATGTTCACTATTCAATAGTTTAGATGTTTATCTCCTCCCCCCATGACACTCTTTTATGTTTATTGTGTAAAAGAGCATCAAAGGGTTGTTTATATGTAGCGAGAACTTTAAGAAAGTTAGGGCGATTATTAGTGAGTAATTTGTACTAAATAAACTACTCTGAAGTTTATGGGGAATCATCGCACGCCAACACGTGATTGTTCATAAGGCGTCAATATCTCCGAAAGTTATAACATTAAACAAATTACTATATGTGGAAACATATAGTAATGAACTAAACAAAGAAAGAGTGATGAATAAAGAAAAAGGGAAGTTGCACAAAGACAACTACTTCTTAAGTAGTTATCTTTCTTATTGCGTTATTAGAAACAGCTGCAAAACTAATTCATGCAAGATTTGTCTCCTTGAGTAGGTTCTCCAAAGTGACAACAAAATTATCAGTGTAACCGGTTAACAATCCAGGACTAACCACAACCTCCTTCAACTTGGAGTGGTTCCTACGCACCAGATTCCCAATCTCACTATCTTTGTCCATCACAGAGGTGACTGCAGCACTTAAGTTCTCCTTAGAGAACCATCCTGTCTTTTCTCTTGGCACTTCAACTGAAACCTCGAGTTCGTCAGTCAACAGTCTCGTGTTGAGAACTTGATCAGCCAAATATGGGAGCAAGACTATTTGGCAGTCACTCATTAGAGACTCCCACATTGACCCAAATCCACAATGGCTCACAAAACAGCCTACTGATGGATGAGCCAATATCAATGGTTGCTGCACCCATTCTCCCCAAACTACTCCACGACCCTTCACCCCCTCCTCAAACCCTTCTGGTAACG
Organism: Brassica napus; assembly: GCF_020379485.1. Classification (NCBI taxonomy): domain Eukaryota; kingdom Viridiplantae; phylum Streptophyta; class Magnoliopsida; order Brassicales; family Brassicaceae; genus Brassica; species Brassica napus. The sequence goes on along the minus strand of NC_063445.1, from coordinate 11,162,424 downwards.
CTTCTTGAATCGTCTTGGCGCCTTTTGGTGGCGTTACAGCTACAAAGAACGGTAGACCAGTGAGCTCAAGTCCCAAGCAGAGCTCTTGGAACTGGTCCTTTTCCAAGGTTATCTGGCTGCCTAGTGCACAGTACACTACAGAGCCTGGTTCAAACCTGCTCAGCCAATTATTCCATTTATCTTCAAGTGGTTTACTCTTGTCTGGCTCAGGAAGCATTGGACCCGTCAAGAGAACCTTCTTCTGGTATTGACGCCCTATATAGTCGCAGAACTTACCTTCGATTTCTTCACATGTCCTAATGGAAATGAAATCACAATTCGTAAGACCTGTGGTGACACGATAATAAAACCTCTTGTAGTAAACGGCGAAAGACAGCAAGGCGTGAGCATCATGTCGGCGGAACAATAAAGTTGATGAAGGATAACCAGGTGGAGGAACTCCTAACTCACCACCAGGGACAAGGTCATGAGCTATAGAGGTAGCTGATATCACGTTGTACAACATACTATTGATTCCATGCTCTTTTCGCCACTTCCGTAATCCAGTAAGCAAGATCGAACAGGATAATGTCAGGTCTCAAGGCACGAATCGCAGCTTCGACTTGATCACGTGTAAGATCCGTGGCTGTGGACAAGAACCTCCATAGTGTGACCGGGATATCGGAGGGGGTCTCGGCGCCAGCAGGGAGACCATCGACATGAGGAATGGTAATAGGGTGGAAGACAATGCTGTCTGGGAACAAGTTAAGATGTTCTAACTGTTTCTTGGCTTTCTTGGGCAGCAAGAAAGTAACCCTATGGCCTTTCTCAGCTAACTTGTTAGCTAGATGCACGTACGGAGTCATGTGGACCAAAAGCGAACCACGGGAACATGAATGCATGGAACTTTTGGCCCATTTCCCTTCCCATAATTGTCAACACAAGCAAAATAGAAAAGTTGTTCAAAAAAAAAAAACAGTTTTTTTTTGGGCTGTGAAGTTTTTGCGACTGATGAGATGCTATTCCCCTCTCACGGGCAGCCGTATATTTATCATGCGAGTGTGTGTCGACTGTCGAGGGTGCTTTAAGTAAAGTATTAGTGAGTGGTTAGTATCTTAAATTAATTATTCGTAGTTGATGGGTGTTTGAGGTTTATTTAGTAGTGAATTTCATGTGCCATGTGCAACTATATTCTGGACAAAATATATGGAACCCGAAATGAGGGTTGGTCTAGTTCCATCTAAGTTTTCCCGCTTTTCGGATCTCAAAATTTTGGTTTAATAGAATATAGTAATTTAATATTTTTTTTATGTTATGTTCTGGTCATTGTTATCTAATTTTTATGTTTTGGTCATTGTATATTATTATTCACTATCTTAAACGGATCTGGAGACTACTAGATTTTAACGAATCTAGATATAAAAATTTGGATATCCAATTTGTGTTCACTCCCGTGTATATCTTTTATTGTTCAAACTCTTTAATTTTGTATTTTCTAAAATTCAGCAAGTAACGCTGTAACCAAACGTATGAAAATTAAAACTTGTATTTTCATACATTTGATACATACGTTTATCCGAAATTACCGAGATGCTTTACCTTATAAGACTATCAGTAAGTAAATAGACTAAAAGCATGAAAATGAGTTAATCTAAATCGTCTGATCCATTTTCTTGAGAATGAGTTATATTGTTTATTCAACACCTTGATTCAGTTATTAATATATCCTTGTCAATTATCTTGCTTACTCATGATCCAAGCTCTCAATCTCTGTTAATCAGTTTGATTATCTTTGTTAATGGTTCTTTGATTATTTTGGTGTCTACTATGTTTTCCCTTACTCTCAGTATCACTTCTTTCATTTCATCCCTTTTCCACCTTTTTACTTCAGTAAATACCCCAATTAGAGAGTCATGTGTACACTGTAATAGACAAAGGGGTATACTAAAAAAAAGAAGATCTTGTCATATTTTAAAAACAATATAAAACTATTAGATTATATTAAGTCAGGTGACAACATTGCGAATCCATTTATCAAAAGGTATAACACAATATTAAGTTTTTGAAATTATCAAAGACATTGAGTTTAGTTCATATGACTATTTTTTCTAATAGAAACCCCACCAACATGATTGTATATTTTATATCCAATAATTTTTGAAGTAGGATTTCAAAGAGATCAAGGACTGCATGTTGCTAAAGAGCTGATGAAATGAAAAAAACAATAACAACATGTTCAAGTTCGTCACGGTCTGGTCACTTATTGCCTAACTTGAAACAGCTGCTTCACAAGCAGAGTATTTCATTCAAGATTTGTATCGTTGACTAGATCCTGCAATGCTTCCACAAACTTATCGGTGTAACCGGTTAATAATCCAGGACTTACCAAGCTCTCCTTCAATTTGGCGTGGTTCCTCCTCACCAGATACCCTAACTCGCTATCTTCATCCATCACAGAAATGATAGCAGCACTCAAGCTCTCCTTGGAGAACCAACCAGTTTCTTCTCTTGGGACTTCAACCGAAACCTCGAGTTCCTCAGTCATCAATCTAGTGGTGAGGATCTGATCACTTAAAAATGGAAGCAAGACTATTTGGCAATCACTCATTAGAGACTCCCACATGGACCCAAATCCACAATGGCTCACAACGCAGCCTACTGATGGATGAGCCAATATCAATGGTTGTTGCACCCATTCTCCCCAAACAACTCCACGACCCTTCACTCGCTCCTCAAATCCTTCTGGCAATGCTTCTTGAATAGTCTTTGCTCCTTTTGGTGGAGTTACCGCTACAAGAAATGGTAAACCAGTAAGCTCCATTCCTAAACAGAGTTCTTGGAATTGATCCTTTTCAAGAGTGATTTGGCTTCCCAATGCACAGAACACGACAGAGCCCTGTCTAAATCCGGTCAACCAACTACTCCACTGATCTTCAAGTGGTTTACTCTTGTCTAGCTCAGGAAGCATTGGACCGGTCAAAAGAACCTTCCTCTGGTATTGACGTGCGATATAGTCGCAGAATTCACCTTCGACTTCTTCGCATGTCCTCATTGAAATGATATCGCAACTCATAAGACCTGTGGTTATGCGATGGTACAGCCTCTCGTAGTAGATGGAGAGAGACGACAAGGCGTGAGCATCGTGTGCGCGGTACACTACCTTTGCTGAAGGATAACCAGGTGGAGGAACTCCTAGTTCGCTACCAGGGACTTGGTTGTGAGCAATAGTGGTAGCTGATACCACGTTGTACACCACACTCTTGACTCTATGCTCCTTAGCCATTTCCGGAACCCAATAAGCAAAATCGAATAAAATCAGGTCCGGTCTCAAAGCATGAACCGTGGCGGTCACCTGATCGCGTGTCAGATCCATGGCTGCGAACAGGAAATTTCCCCATGAGATGGAGATATCCGAGGCAGTCTCAGCGCCAGCAGGGAGGCCATCAACAGGAGGAATAGTTAGTGGATGAAAGAGGATGTTGTCTGGGAACAGGCTGTGATATTCCAACTGTTTCTGAGCCTTCTTGGGCAACAAGAAAGTAACCCTATGACCTTTCTCAGCTAACTTGTTGGCTAGATGCAAATATGGAATCATATGACCAAAAGCGAACCACGGGAACATAAAAGCGTGAAACTTTTCGACCATCTTTAAAAAAAATCAAAACAGGAAAGTAACACAAATCGTCAAAGAGAGCAAAAACAAGAAAATTTTGGTGTGTTTCAAATCACAAGCATCTTTACTTTTCTTCCTTTTATGTTTCTGCGACTGAGATGCTTATCCCCCTTCATAGGGCATCGCTTTATTAGTGCGATGCTGGAGATTAGTATTTTAACTTTATTATTAGTGGTTGATAGGTGCTCTTTTTTAAACACAGCGGTTGGTAAGTGCTTTAAATTAATAATTAGTGGTTGATTGTGCTTGACGTTGATTATTAGATATTAATTTTAACTATACTAATTTTTATTATTTAGTATAAAATATATTTACACTGAAATTATTTTAAAATTAGCATTTAACATTTATAAATTTTTATTTCATATAAATTTATTTATTTTTATTTAAATTTGCATTAAAATTTAACTACAACTATAACTTTTAATAAAACTCAAAATAGAAACTCAAATTTGAATAAACTTCCAAACAACTCAAAGGGGACACTCACATTTTATAAAACTAAAATTTAAAAGATAAAAGCAATGGTAAGAGCATCATGTACTCAAATTTTGCAGTTTCAGCAGAAATATATATTTTTGCGGTTTTGGTTGGAAAACACGGTTTTAAGGTTTTGGCGGGAAAACACGTTTTTGCGATTTTGGCGAGAAATCGCGTTTTTGTGGTTTTGGCAAGAAATCACGTTTTTGTGGTTTTGGCGAAAAAACACATTTTTGCGGTTTTAGCGGAAAAACGTGTTGTGGTTTTGGCAGAAAACACAATTTTACGGGTTTGACGGGAAAATGTATTTTGCGATTTTGGTGAGAAAACGCGTTTTTGCGGTTTTTTGGGAAAACATATTTTGCGATTTTGGCGGGAAAATGCGTTTTTCCGGTTTTGGCGGAAAAGCGCATGTTTACGGTTTTGGCGGAAAAGCGCATGTTTACGGTTTTGGCGGGAATCTGCTTCAGTGTCTGTGTCAAGGTCTTCATGTGAAGGTGATGATGATGCTGGAAGTGAAGATGATGATGGTGGAAACTTTGATCTTGCTGGAAATTATGAAAAGTTGTATGAGCATTGGCTCAAGCTGGTTGAGGCGAAATCAGATTTGGCTAAGGAGAAAGCCAAGCTAGAAGCTCAAGTTGCTGAAGCACTTAAGTGTGCCTCAGAGAAAGAAGAACAAGCACGATAGGCTGGTGCTCAACTTGCAGAGACTTAGAAGGGTTTGAGGATGCTGAATAATGGGACGGATCAGCTTGATCATCTTCTCAGTATTGGGCAAAGTGATAGATGCGGCCTTGGATATCAAGGAAAATGTTCTAAAGCTGAAGGTGTTTTTGTATCAACAGGAAAAACTAAGGATGTAGCTACGTCTGCTACAAAGCCAGAAGTTACGATGTCTGCAGGGAATGCTGCAAATGGAAAGACTGTAGTGAAGCCTGCAACTGATGTGAAGAATGTGAATGCTACGCGTACTACTATGAGTATTGCTACGGCAACTGATACGGCGTCTGCTTCAGAGAGAGTTTACGGATTGAAGAGTGCATCTCAACGAAAGTTTCGGCATGTTTGTCATCATTGTGGTGTTGTTGGACACATTAGACCAATATTTCAAGTTATTGAGGGAGAAAAACCAGATGAAGCAAGCTTATGGTATGAGGTATCATGGTCATGTATGTTATTCTTGTGGAGTTCAAGGGCATATTCGATGTGACTGTTTCAGGTCTGTTCAAGGAGCTAATCATGGAGGATTTGGGCTCGACAATACGTGGTCTAGGAGATTTGAACACTATGGAGATGGTGGAATGGGATTTCCTCCTAACTTTGGAGGATGTGGATCTTCATATTAGTTTTTGACCATGATATGACTCATAGGGGGAGATTGAAGACATGGTTTTCTATCCAGAGGTGTTGAGTTCACATGCATAGTCAAAAAGGGGGAGATTGAAGATGTATATTCTGTATCAGTTCGTGAAGTACTACAAGAGGTAGTACATGCATGTGTCATGAAGATGGACTTGGTTGGAGTTCGTGTTGTGTGATGTCCGTGGGCTTGTTAAGAAGCAATATATTAATTGAGAGATTCACATTAAGTGTAAAGGATATTACTTGAAGAGGAAAAGACAAGAGAGTTATTCCTTAGGAGAAAAACGAAAGTTGCTTAAGTTGCTTTTGAAAGAACTTGAGGAGCAAGTTCTGGTTATGTATACATGGAGGACGTGCCTCTATGAAGAAAGTTGTCTCTGCAAAAAGAAGAAAAGTCGAGAGATCATTGTTTGGTGCTTGTGTGATTGGTGACCAAGGAAATGAGAAGTAAAATTCAATTCATTATGATTCCCATAAGAATACACCATTCATAAGGAATTTATTTTTCTTTCTATTCTTTATCATTCTTTTTTTTATAGAGAATAACAAAGCAAAATTATTTCTCATTATTTTTGAGTAGGAATAATCATTCCCACTCATTCTTTTAATTTTATTCCTCTTCATTCCTTTTTTATTTGTTCATAGTGTTCCTCAAATGGTCACCAGTCACACCTGATTTTCGGGGTGTAATGTGACCCTAAATGCTAAGTGGGTCTCTGCCTATTCATAAACTATACTGCATTGTTTGACGATAATTGTCATTTTGACATTTTTTACATAAATTAAAAAAATGATTGAAATGCATATATGTTATTATTAGTTACATAATTTAACCGATAGTGTTTGAGGTAAATAAAACTATTTATAAGATCAACGCGTTTTTCATTTGTATAATATTAAACTTTAAATAGGTATAAATTGCATTAAAATTTTAAAACAACATTTTTATATAACAGAAACAATTGTCAAAATGTGATTCTTTATTAATAAGTAGGATTTCAAATATGTCAAGGAAACATATTGTCAAAGATTTCATGAAACAAAAGGTATAAGAACAACATAAACAATCATGGTCTCGTAACTCTAGTCTCTTATTGCCTTATTTGAAACATCTGCTATGTTCTTCACAAGCAATATATTAAACAGTTTTAGAACCTCAACAACTTATTTTGGGCATCCTTATTTAGAAGGGTGTATTCAATCTAAAATTTGAGGTGATTTAATTTTTAATGAGGTTTTTAGATGATTTTAAGGAATTGCAGAGAATAAAATGATTTTTGTTAAACTACTCTAGAATATCACCTAAAACCATGAGATTTGAGTTTTGATTTTTTTAACTAAGAAACTCCACCCAAACACTTTAAAATCACTTGAAAAATTTAAAACTCTACAACTTAAAATATTTTCAATAACAGTAGATTTCAGAGTATTTTATAAAATGTCAAGTTCAATAACACTAGATTTTAAATGAGTTTTTAAAATTCATGTTTCAATAACAGTGGATTTGTCATTTTGACACAAATCACCTAAAACTCTCAATTGAATACATCCCCCTTAGTGCACAATTAAAATAATAACATGCATACACAACTATTTCATGGTCTAGTTTCTTTTTGCCTTATTTGAAACAGCTGATATGTTGTCCTTTTCAATGAAATGTATTTCATTCAAGATTTGTATCATTGACTAGATCCTGCAATGCTTTCACAAACTTATCAGTGTAACCGGTTAATAATCTAGGACTTACCAAACTCTCCTTCAATTTGGCGTGGTTCCTCCTAACCAGATTCCCTAACTCGCTATCTTCCCCCATCACATAAATGATAGCAGCACTCAAGCTCTACTTGGAGAACCATCCAGTTTCTTCTATTGGCACTTCAACCGAAACCTCGAGTTCCTCTGTCATCAATCTAGTGTTGAAGATCTGATCACTTAAAAATGGAAGCAAGACTATTTGGCAATTACTCATTAGAGACTCCCACATGGACCCAAATCCACAATGGCTCACAAAGCAGCCTACTGATGGATGATCCAATATCAATGGTTGCTGCACCCATTCTCCCCAAACTACTCCACGACCCTTCACTCTCTCCTCAAACCCTTCTGGTAACACTTCTTGAATCGTCTTAGCGCCTTTTGGTGGGGTTACCGCTACAAGAAACGGTAAACCAATAAGCTCCATTCCTAAACAGAGTTCTTGGAGTTGATCCTTTTCAAGAGTGAATTGGCTTCCAAGTGCGCAGAACACGACAGAGCCCTGTCTAAATCCGGTCAACCAACTACTCCATTGATTTTCAAGTGGTTTACTCTTGTCTGGCTCAGGAAGCATTGGACCGGTCAAAAGAACCTTCCTCTGGTATTGACGTGCTATGTAGTCGCAGAATTTACCTTCCACTTCTTCGCATGTCCTCATTGAAATGATATCGCAACTCATAAGACCTGTGGTCATGCGATGGTACAGCCTCTTGTAGAAGATGGAGAGAGACGACAACGTGTGACCATCGTGTGCGTGGTTAGAGCTGTAAACTGGGCGAGCCCATGTCCATTAGCCCATATCCGTTTGTCCATCTATTATTTGTGGACAAAGAGTGACCATTACCATTAAGGACCATGTTCATTAAGGCCCAAATCCACTAACACCCATATTTATATGGGCTGCCATGGGGTCCATTAAGGACCATATAAGAATATTTTGAATTTCAATCTTTAAGCCTAAAAATTCAAATATAAATTCATAAGATTAAAATCCATCCATAAATTCATAAGTGCAAAAATACATAAGTTCAAAGATTACACAAATAGCATCAGTACATAGCATTAGTTCATAAATACTTAAATATCATCAGTTCATAAATAGCATCATAAATACTTAAAGACATAACTTCAAAGTTCAAACTCCATAAGTGCTCAACTTCATACATGTCACTTGCCTGCACCAAATCAAGAGATAATGTTATTAATTAGCCATGCAAGACTAATACGTTCTCACACATACACATCACTCAAAGTCTCAAACATACACAAGATAACAAGCAGACTCAAAAATACTCAAGCAAACTCATTACCCATATCACTTAAAGTCTCAAACGTATAAGCAGACTCAAGTCACAAACGTATAAGCAAACCCATTACCCATATCACTCAAACGTATAAGCAAACCCATATCACTCTGACCAATAAGCATCTTTAGCAAGCAGACTCAAACGTATAAGCAAACCCATTACCCATATCACTCAAAGTCTCAAACGTATAAGCAGACTCAAGTCTCAAATGTATAAGCAGACTCAAACATACACAACACAAGATAGCAATGTGAAAGCATAAGTAGCAAGCAGACTCAAGTCTCAAACGTATAAGCAGACTCAAACATACACAACACAAAGAAGCCAAGACAAGCGAGTATATCAGTAAACGTACACATGAACTCAGACTTAACATGTTTCATTAACTTCTTCTCCAACTTCCTCCAACTCCAAGGGTTCAAAATCCACTTCATCACCTAAGAAAATTCAATTATCAGTTTCAAGTACAAGACCAGAGACAAATCTAAGGATATAACCAGAGACTAATGATCAAGAACTTACAGTCTAAAGACTCAAATCCTCTTAGCCAATTTCTTGCTTAAATCAGTGCTCTGACATTCGAAGGGAGAAGGCAGCTTCTGGATTTGTTCAATACACGGCTTCCAATGCTGAAGGATGATTCTGAAGCAACTGTGGTGATGGGTATGCTCAAGATTCATTGTATCCTCGTTGTTCATCCTGAAAAAAAAAGAGATAACATGATAAAGGAGATGACCACTATTATGTAATATAATTGCTGGAGATTAAGCGTGACAGATAAAGCATCAATTAAGGGAGAGCAAAAAGGCAAGAAAAGAGATATCATGATAAAGGAGATGACCACTTTACAGAACATAAAAGACTTTACAAAACAGAATGTGATGATAACTCGTTTTTTTAAATATGTGCTATAGTGAGAAGCACATCTGATCATAGTTTAAATCATATAAAAGTCGCAAGCAAACTCATAAAACACATCAAACTCATCGATGACCTTTACATATCTCATAACAAATCATCATCTGATCATATCCCATAACAAATCAATAAAACACACATTCAGTTATGCAAGAGACAAGTTACCTTGTGTGTCACTACAGAAACGCTCTCTCACTTCAGCTACTCTTGTCTGTCAAGTGTCAAGGACTCGAACCTACTCTTGCCTGTTACAAAAGAACAAAACCATTAAGTTACATATCTCAAACGCGATACAAACGGATAGAACGAAAGTCAAAGAATCAATCCATATCTACACAAGAACGGATACAAACAAACTGAATGCGTACAGATCCTTTTATCTCAGAAGTGACGAGAAAAATCTTATAAATATAGGAAACCCAGATCAGTAAACTTGAACCTATCTCAAATCTCATAAAACCCAATCTCAGATTCTCAGATCACAAACAAAAATCCATCTCGGATAAAAAAAAAACCCAACTCAAATCTCAAACAAAATCATCAATATGAACAAACCCAAAGGATGGAAACTGACCGGAGGAGAAGATGAGAACAGACGGAGTCACGGAGAAGAAGTTGAGAACATACGGAGGAAGGGAGGAGAAGTGGAGAGCGGCCGGAGGATAGGAGGAGAAGTGGAGAACATACGGAGGACAGGAGGAGAAGTGGAAAACAGACGGAGGACAGGAGGAGAATGGAGAGCTTCGTCGTCGTCGCAATCGCCAAAGCGCCGAGTTTCGTGAAAAGAGAGAAATGAATTTTTTTAAATTTTTTCCAAAATTGAAAACCCTATAAATTTTCTTTTATTGGGCCGCCCAAGTCCACATTGCCAATTTCCATAAAAACCCATAGATAAATTGGTTTTCAAACTCTGACCACTTAAAGCCCACCTGGAAATATGGACATAATTAGTGGAGGCCCAAATATATGTGGACATGGACGCCCATCGGACAGTCCACCCAGTTTACAGCTCTATGCGCGGTAAGCTACTTTTGATGAAGGATAACCCGGTGGAGGAACTCCTAGTTCGCTACTAGGGACATAGTTATGGGCCATAGTGGTAGCTGCTATCTCGCTGTACAAAATACTCTTGACTTTATACTCCTTAGCCATTTCCGGAACCCAATAAGCAAAATCCAATAAGATCAGGTCCGGTCTCATAGCACTAACTGCGGCTGCCACCTGGTCGCGTGTCAGATCCATGGCTGCGGACAGGAACTTTCCCAATGAGATGGGGATATCCGAGGCGGTCACAGCGCCAGCAAGGAGACCAGCAACAGGAGGAATAGTTAATGGATGAAAGAGGATGTTGTCTGAGAACAGGTTGTGATGCTCCAACTGTTTCTGAGCCTTCTTGGGCAGCAAGAAAGTAACCCTATGACCTTTCTCAGCTAACTTGTTGGCTAGATGCAAGTATGGAATCATATGACCAAAAGCGAACCACGGGAACATAAAAGCGTGAAACTTTTGGACCATTTTAAAATTAATCAAAACATGAAAGGAACACAAATAGTCAAAGAGAGCAAAAACAAGAAATTTTTTGTGTGTTTTAAATCACAAGCGTCTTTACTTTTTTTCTTTTTATTTTTCTGCGACTGAGATGCTTACCCCCCTTCATAGGACATCGCTTTATTAGACCATGATTAACCCGGAGTTTTTAGAGTGAGGTTTTTAACGGAAGTTAAGAAACTGTTTCTTAATTTTTAACTAAAAAAGTTAAGAACCGGTTCTTAAATGATTTAAGAACTGGTTCTTAGTTTTTTTAGTTAAAAGTTAAGAAACAATTTCTTAACTTCTGCTAAGAATCCTATCCTAAAAACTTCGGGGTTAATCATGCTCTTAGTGCGCTGCTGGAGATTACTATTTTAACTTCATTATTAGTGGGATTGGTGCTTTTAGTTAATTATTAGTGGTTGATAGGTGCTTTTTTTTAAACACAGTGGTTGATAAGTGCTTTAAATTAATAATTAGTGGTTGATTTGGTGTTTGACGTTGATTATTATTGATGATTTGTTCTTTGAGATTTGTTGTCGGCAGTGTATAACCCATGTGCCTGTGGGATCCATCTACGGCCATCTTTGATATTTTTGGCGTTGGTTTCTATTTTTTTACAGGTGGCGCTAATTGTTTGACTTGATCTTGAATGGAGTAAATGTTTGTGTATTCATCTAGCTATATTTGTTCTTTCTTCTCAATGGCCACTTCTATATTGTTCTTTTCCTTGCTCCTCGTTCTCCCTTGCTTTGTTGATTCTGTTTACTTACTTTACTAGCTTCCAACGAGGTGATCCTGGGAATGTTATATACCACGGTGACTATGCAGGTCGCGTTGGTACGGTCACGTGTGATGAGAAAGTGCCTATTTGGAGTTCTAAAACTGGTAAGCTCAGAGAAACATTATTGCTGGGACAAAATTTTGAGTTCTTAGCTTTTTTTTATTATTATTTTTAGACTAAGAGACAATGTTAAGATACAATAGCAAAATTGCAGATTATTGGTAGATACTTTATGTTGTCTCTTAGTAAATAAATTATTTATTTTAATAAGTAATAACATATACAAGATGTGTTTAAAATAAAACATATAACATTTAAATTGAAAACATAAAAAAATTACAAAGTTGTCAAAAAAATAGCAAAAAAGAAAAAACCTGGAATTAAAACATTAAAATTTTTAAAAGAAAACATTCAAGACATAAATTAAAAACAGAAAATCATACAAACATCATAAATAAAAGCAAACAAACATTTTATTCAATACATAGAAACTTATAAATTATATGTTATTTGGAAGATGTCCAAATTTAGCCCATATATTTTCAATCAAATCATCTTTTAATTGTTGATGAGCTTGTCTATTTCGAACTTTTGTTCGACGATCAATTGTATTGCTGCCGAGATTTGTAGCCATATCGACGGGATACGTAAGATCCACATCTTCTCCTTGTTGAAATTCTAAAACGTCATACTGAGTGAATGAATCTCGTTCATCTTCGACAATCATATTATGAAGTATGATACATGCTCTCATAATATTTGCTATTTTGTCTTTATCCCATAAATTAGATGGATCTTTGACAACAGCGAATCTAGCTTGCAGGACTCCAAAGGCACGCTCAACATCTTTTCGCACAGCTTCTTGGGTTTTAGCAAATAATGAATTTTTCGGACCCTGTGGTAGTCGGATAGATTGAATAAAAGTCTTCCATTTCAGATAAATACCATCCGTGAGATAGTAAGCCAAATGGTACTCCGTTCCGTCGACATAGAAGTTGACTTGCGGAGCTATTATGTTAATAATGTCATCAAAAACAGGTGATCGATCAAGAATATTAAAAAATTTCATTGTACCTGGAGCTCCAAAAAACGCGTGCCATATCCGAAGCTACCGCCTCCAACACAATTGTTGGTTTTCCGGTTCCTCGAGAATACATTCCTATCCAAGAGGTGGGGCAATTCTTCCACCCCCAATGCATACAGTCGATGCTTCCAACCATCCCGAGAAATCCACGTTGTTCTCCAATATGGAGTAGTCTTTCAAGATCCTCCAGTGTGGGACGTCTTAGGTATTCATCGCCAAACAAGTGGATTATTCCGGCGTTAAAATGGTGCAAACATTTTCGAGCTGTTGTTTCACCAAGTCGTATATATTCGTCAACTGTATCAGCCCCACCACCATATGCCAATTGACGAATTGCTGCAGTACATTTTTGGAGCGGTGATAGACTAGACCGTCCGACTGCATCTTGTGTTGGTTAAAAATACTTTACTTTTGTGGAGAGATGATGCACAATACACATGAACAATGATTTGTTCATTCGAAACCGTCTTCGGAATAAATTGTGAGGGTATGTTGGAGTTTCACTAAAATAATCATTCCAGAGTTTATTGTGGCCTTCTTCCCGGTTTCTCTCGATATAAATACGTTTTTTCGCTCTTTCGGTTCTGGAATAAAAGCATAGTTTTCAAAAAATTCTTTAAATGGGGATTCAAAATCAACATCATCATCTTTGTGGTAATGATAATGGGAAGAAGATGCCATTTAAAATGAAAAAAAAGGGAGAAATATTTTGGAAATGAATAGAAGAGGGACGATTTGTGTATGTGATATTTGATGTGTGAAACTCCTGTGATGCTTATTCTTTTAGAAGTATCCATCTTGTGATACTAGCTTGTTTTCTTGTGGAAGAAACAAACAAATACATGTGACCATTGAGTACAAATCTCATATGGAGAACACATGTGAACCTTGATCATTTAAAATTTGGTGCAAGTTAAAACAAGGTTCAAATCTCATATGGAGAACACATGTGAACCTTGATCATTACAAAACATAATACAATCAAAAACATTACAAAACATACACCTTGATCAGTTTCATACAATCCAAACAAATTACAATAAAACATAATACAATACCTAGTTCATAAAATCCGAATCATTACAAAACATACACCTTGATCAGTTTTAAGTAGTGTTGAGATAAACAGCAATCTCATTTACTTGAACATGAGGACCATACCTATTAGAACAAATACAACAACCAATACACCAACAACGAATTCAAAGCCATGCGTAAACCTTGATTTCTTCTTAGCTAACTCACACACTATCTTCTCAAGCCTAACCAGCTTCTGCTCAGTGTCATTATGGAGATCCTTAACCTGGTTAAGTTGTGTCTCATAGTCACTCAAGAAGGTTAGATAATCTACCTTTTCAGCCAGCTGGCCATACTGTGTATCCATGGCTCTCATCTCCTCCATAACCGCCACATCCCACCATTTCCAAACATGGCACTCTCCGTCATCAACATTCTCACACGTGTAGTATCTTCTGCATGGATCATTTCTAGTGTAAGATGTTGCTACAAGAGGTTGACCACCACAGTAGCATGTCTTCGGGAATCCAAACTCAACCTCAGGTTGCGGAGGGTACTGAAGCCGCTCGGCATTATTGTAGCTAATCTCAGCTTGGTCCAGCAGAATATCAGCTTCTGCTTGGCTGTAGCCACTGTCTGCTGAGTTTTCACCATACTCCTCCGATTCAGAAGGCTGGGTATAGCTATAATCTTGTTCCATTTGTTCCTACACCTGAAAAAAAAATTTACAAGGGAAATTTTAGATTCTCAAACTGAATTAGAGGAAAAAACAGAATTGATAATACATAAGTTATTACACAAGCAGGAAGCAAACAGGAAGTACATTCATAGAAAAAAGCCTGGTTCAATACTCTAATTATATTGAACAGTTCTCGTTAAATTTTAGCTTCTCTACTGTTAATACCAGAACTATTGAACATCACAGAAACAAGCATGATTAAGCAAGCAGGAACATCATATTCATTTATAAAGATATTCATAGAAACAAGCAGGAAGTACATTCATCATAAATAAGATAGTATTTTTAGATATTACACAAGAAACAACCAGGAAGTACAAACATAGTTATTATACACTAGAAACATAGTTAGAAATACTCGGCCAGAAGTTTATTCTTGACAACTTCTTCAGTCTCACTAAGTGGTTCCTTTTTAGCAAGAAGAGTGTCTAGTATGGCCAGCTTTGACAGTTTCTCCTTCATCGCCAAATCTTCCATCTTGAGCTCCCACATGCTCTAATACTCAGAAAGAGCCTTCCCTTGAGCATTATTCATTCTTGCTTTTGCAACCTTGATACCTTCAGGCTGGATCTCATGGTCACCAACATTAGTGCTTGAAGATTGGGAACCGACCTCACCAGCTTTTCTCTTTGAACTGCCAGTAGCTTTAGGAGTGTTCAGGTTTAGCCATTTCTGTTCATACCTCAACAGACACCACGCATGCTCAAGGATAAACTTCATGTTGTGATCAGAGTAGAAGATGTCATGAGCCACCTTTAGAATGTCATTGTCATTCTGACCGCTGCTATTTTGTCTCTCTGCAGCAGCGAATGTGCCACTGAACTTGTTCGTCAGATCATTGATTTTGTGACACCTCTGCTTACAATGGATATGCTCTCTCTTTTCACCACCCCCTCTAGCATGAGGACTTGCTGCGTAGTATTCTCCTACTCGTTTCCAGAAGGTCCCTGACTTTTGTTCATTTCCAACAACAACATCCTTAGATGTGTTTAGCCAGGCACTGATTAGAACCTCGTCATCAGCTGGGGTCCATTTCCTTCTCTCCCGACGCTCCACTGGTGTGTCTTCAGGTGGAGCTGGAGCCTCAGATTGTTGGGAACTGAAAGGAGGGATTTCTGAGGCTCAATGTTTACACTAGAAGGAAAACTTTCATAAGGAAAGTTTTCATGAACAATATTTTCTTGTTGACTGTTAAGAAGGACTACATAACTAGAATACCGACTATATGGATTCCTTGAATCCATAGCAAGAAGAACAGAGAAGAGATTATCGAAGAGAAAGCGGAATGGTTACTGGTTTTAGAGGAGAGAAAGAAGATTATGGAGATTATATGAAAGAATGAATGATGGTTGGGATTTAATACGTGAAACTAAAACAAATAATAAGTAACAATCACCTAACCATTATCTACCAAAGTCTAATCAGAAGTTATTAAACATTACACAACTACAAAGCTATCAAGTTTCGTTTACAATTTCATTAAATTTAAAGGGAATTTGGTTTCAAACGAACTTCAATAAAATCAGACTAGGCAATTCATTTTAGTTACTTTCCATTAAATTAAAATAGGATTTGGTTGCAAACAAACTTGACTTCTTGCCTTGTCAATTCATTTTAGCAACTATCTAGCACAAAAGAGGATTTGGTTTCAATTCATTTTAGCATTAACCACTACAGTCAAATCACAAGCAACTAACCACTACCTATAATCGGCGAATCTAACAATAACAACTACTGAAGCTCTATTGAATGTGAAATGGGTATTCTTGTTGATTAAAGAGTTAAAGAGTAGATCGACAATTACAACAAACGGCAATCATATCATCGGCCAATCTAACAAACGACAAGTAACCACTACCTATAATTTGCGAATCTAACAATAACAACTACTGGAGCTCAATTTAATTTACCCAAACACCAACCATACAATCACAAAACGGCAATCATATCATCACAACAAAAAGCAACGAAACCCAGATGCGGAGGAGGTAGATCGACAATAACAACGACATCCTCTAAATCTCAAAACGGAGGAGGAACACATACCTTTTAGATTGGAATTCGCGGAGAAGCTTTGGATGAGATAACAGATCGGTGTCGAGTGAGCGAAATAACCGAGAGGATTTTGATTTGGGGATGAAATCGGCGGACAAGCTCTGGCGAAAGGTTTCGCCGTCGAGAGAGAATCGGGAGAAAATGAATGTGATTTGGAGACCGCAAAGCGAATTTGCCCTACACGACTTCCACACCCAATCGCATGCTGCGAGGTGGCACGTAAGGACCATCGCGAAAACTTCTTAATTAAGGTCTGTTTCTATTGTATTTCAGTCTTTTTTATTTAATTATCGGCCCATAATTGCTAAGAACTGAGCCTAAGACCCGCTGATAATGATGCTCTTACTGATTTTAATACCAGTTTTTGTTTCGTAATCGATAGCCGGAATGCAAGATTTTTTTTTTCTTTTGCTAAAACCCGGAACGCAAGTTATGGAAATTTTCGGTCAGATGGCCGTTTCTTGGGTCTTTTTAATCAAATCTTATATATTAAAACAGAAGTTACAACTTTGATTCATGTGTGATTTTTAAAAAAATGGACCCGATGGACGTATTCATAGAAAGTCATGTTACATTTAATATCTAATCTTATCATTTAAACTTTGGGCCTACCAGAAATTTTTATTGGGCTATCAACAATTGGATTTAAACAATAGATGACCCATTGTATTTATAGATAGTATAAATTAAATAGATATAATTTAATGTTGTAATACTATACCTCAATATGCTAAATATTTAAATATTTGTCGATGTTAACTTTTAAAAATATAAAGATTTTTTTTTAAATAACAAAAATCATATTATCTAACAATTATTAATCTTTACTACTTTAAACCAATGAAAACAAATTTTAAACTATATAGTTTATTTTAAAAATTAAACAAAAACTAAATGTTTAATTATTTACTCGATAATATAAATCTATGAAGCGAAAAGTTTAATTTTTTAAAAACTTTTGAAATTTGTGAAATGTTGCAATATCTTTGAATATGACAATAAAAAATATTTTACTAATATTTATATATATAGTTATGATTTTAATAATGAAATAATAATCCGAAAATATATATGTAGAAGAAGATACAAATACATGTGAAAGTTTGAAATAATCTATTCAATGAAAAAAATATACGGTAAACTTATTATGTTTTAAAAATGGATAGACACATATATATTATAATATATACCAATTTAGAATTGAAAACAAAATATTTATATAAAAATAAATAAAAACAAAAATCCGCGCTGTTCGAGATCTAGTTAGTAATATTACATCTTCGTTTCCTCTGGTCCATGTCGAGTTTGACACATACAACAACGTACCATGGGATCCTCTGGAAATTAAATCCCATGTGGGCATCAATAATAATTCGCTTAGGTCTTCTAACTACACTTCTTGGAACGCAAGCAAACACAGCCAAGATACTTGTCATGCACGGATCTCCTATGACTCTGTTACTGAGAACTTGAACGTGTCTTGGACTTATAAGTTATAAGCTAACCTCTGATCCTCGAGAGAACTCCAGCCTTTCTTACATCATTGATCTTGCAAAGGTTCTGCCACCACAAGTTATGATCGGATTCTCAGCCACTACTGGAAATGTTACGGAGGGACAAAGACTTTTGTCATGGGAGTTCAGCTCAGGTTTGGGTATTGAGAAAGCCTCTATCAGGACAGGACTGATAGTTGGCATCTCGGTCTCAGGGTTTGTTTTTCTGATCTCTTCGGTCATATTTTTGTTGGTTTGGTTGCACCAGAAAAGAAAAAGGAAGGCGAAAGAGATCACTGACTTGATATCTATTAACGAAGACCTAGATAAGGAAGCAGGACCACGGAGGTTCGCTTATAAAGATCTTGTGTCAGCAACCAACAGATTCTCAGCTCAGAGGAAGCTGGGTGAAGGAGGGTTTGGAGCAGTTTATAGAGGATTCTTGAACGAAATAGATTCGTTGGTTGCCGTGAAGAAATTATCTGGTCGTTCCAAGCAAGGAAAGAGAGAGTTTTTGACTGAAGTAAAGATCATCAGCAAATTAAGACATCGAAACCTGGTACAACTCATCGGTTGGTGTAATGAAAAACAAGAGTATTTGCTGATATATGAGTTCATGCCAATAGAGAACATGTATTTGTCAAAATCGTTTAGTTTCGTGTATAAAGTTCAATTTCTCTTAAAACAAGACATGTTAGACTTGTTATCGCACTTCAGAGTTGAGGTAAATTCTATTCCATCTCTCAAGCTGACTTCACCTTGCATGTTTTAACCTTGTGTCTGTACAGAGCATAAATGACTATCTCAGAAGCACTCAAGAAAGCGCCAATCGCACTGCATATCTGAAAACAAAACAAAAACCATAAAAAGTTACAATCAAAACAATCTTTTAATTTTAAAATCAAAATTTCAATGAAAAATAAAAGACTTACAAAGAGGTAAATATTGATTTTGTAGATCAAAGAGTAAGCCATCCAAACTATAGAGTTTATGAAACCAAAGAGCACTAAGGAAAATGGCATGAGCTTAACGCTCTCCGCCACTATTGCCTATTCGCGCACAAAGAAAAAATTCAACCAAAAAAGGAAAAACAAAAAAAATCACATAATTGATAAATATTTAACTGTCATAATGTTGAATATGACACAAGTAACACCAAGGAACTTGAGTTTAGAATCAAGACTGTTACATACCATACATGTAATCAAAATAACGGCTAACATCGCAATTATCTCAGCAACTGCAAATAGGCACACCTTTATCTGCATCATCATAATCATCATCATCATCATCATCATCATCATCAATAAAAAACAAAAGTGCAACATTTTTTATCAACTTACATAGATTTTTCTTGATTTCGTGGCCTCACAGTTAAGTAGGTAGATGAAAGCAAACACCATGAAATACAAACCCCTGGGCATGAACGATGCGAAGAAGTATTGTGTCATCATGAAGGCCGTACATAAAACAAATTGCACAATACAATAGATTGACCATGGGAAAATCCGGCTGCATGTTACCCACGGATCCGTCATTCACAACCTTGATGTACCTAGGTCTACGAAATTACTAAACGCATTAACTAAAACTCAAACTACACAAAAAGGGAAAAAGTTTGATATACTTACATATGATAAGCTAACAGTCCAAAATTTGTAATATTCCCTGCAAAGAAACAGAAACATGACCAGTTATGTCAATTAATCAGTGAAACAGACACATTCTCAGTTAAAGAGATGGTGCGTACCAATAACTCCGAATATTAACTGAACTTGTTCGGCATCCACCATTGTGAAACGAGAAAATAAGAAAAGTCCTAAAGGAGAAGACGAATTGTTTGAGATAGAGAGCGTTCTGAGGGGTTTGGGATTAGTTTAGAGTTAGGATTTTCAGTTTAAATTAAACATTAAGAACCATATTTTGTTTTTTTTTGGCCTAGATAAATGCATCTATCTCTATAAAAAAAAAGCAAAACAAATTCTTTAAGCACATAAAATTTAGGGAGAATTGCCAAGTGTGACTCAAAACTTGGAGTCAAACCCAAAACAATACCTCAACTTGGGTCAAAGGCAAAAGTAACCTAAAAGGCTATTGAAATTACAACTATCCCCTTGTGACCAAACAAAAAAACGGAATTTTTTTTACGTTTCTACCCCTCGCAAGTCGTCTGTTTAGACGACTTGAAAATAAGTCGTCCAGACGACTTAACTGAAAGTCGTCTGGACAGTTAGTCTTAAACATAATTTAAAAATTTTGTAAAAAATATTTTGATAAGTGAAAAATGGGAATTATGTAATTAACATATGTCTTAGGAGGTATAAATTAAGATATAACAAATTTCAATTGTTTTCAGCATAGATGAGTGAAAGTAGTGAGTCATGATATTCTTTAGTTTATGTTTCATCAACATATGTTGTAGTATTGTATGTGTTCTTAGGGTTAGATTTTGGAAAGCATTAAAACCGTTTTTGAAAATTTTTAAAATTACTTATGCGTGTTCATTTCTGTGTATAGTAAACACTATTTAAGTATAATTTGATTTTATAACGTGGTTAGTTAGTTAATCTAGTCATTTTAGTTTAGGGGTTCATTTTAGGGTCTAGGACGACTTAATATTTTGTCGTCTGAAAACAGACGACTAAATATTAAGTCGTCTGTTGTACATTATCAGCCAGAATAAGTCGTCTTAACCGGACCAAACCTTAAAGTTTACCAATGTACTTTTAAAGCTAACCGGATTATTTACCCAATATATAAGGTGATTTTTTTTTTTTTTTTCATTTTTCGCGAAATTCAGAAACCCTAACAGTTCTCTCTCAAAGGCGATTTCGAATTCCCACGATTTCCGAACAAACCATCGTTCTCAACGTCGGCTATCTATCTCACTTCATTCTCACCATTGTCGCCGCAGCTTCTTCTAACCCTAGCGCCGCCGATTCCTCTAAACCCTAGCGCCGCCGCTTCCACTATTTCCGAACAAACCGTCGCCCTCGCCACCGTGGTCACCAACGTTCTCACCGCCGCTTCCTCTAAACACTAGCGCCGCCGCTTCTTCTAAACCCTAGCGCCGCCGCTTCTTCTCTGTAAACCTTAGCGCCGTTTCTCTGTAAACCCTAACGCCGGTAAGTCATCAATCTCGAGGAAAAGATGAACATAAAACGTTGTCTCTATCAATTTACTCATTCTCACCGTTTCACGTTTATTTTTTCAGATCTATAACCGCAATGACGAGTACTCCAACTCCTTCTGCGACTAATCAGGTCCGCTTTGTACTGGAAGACTTGTAAGTAATTTAAGTCGTCTACTAAGTCGTCTGGACTTATATTGTTGTCTTTGATTATTTTGCAGACAAAAAGGATGGATATTCCAGAACTCCCCCGTAGGTTATACACATCAGGGGAAGAGCCAGAAGCCCACAATAGCATTTCGTATCATACGGATAACAGCAAGTTGCATACTGCTCTTAGGGAAGCTCTTACTAAATGACGAATTTGAAGAGTTGAAGGAGTCGAGTTTGGGAGTTTTCATCAAGTTCAAGGAGCAGGGATTTGGTTGGGCTTCAAGGCTGGTTCACTACATGCTCAGTTTCAAGCTGGACATTAAGAAGAAGTATGAGATGTGGTCTCTCGTTGGTCCAGAACCTTTGAGGTTTTCACTGTTAGAGTTTGAAAACCTCACTGGTCTAAACTGCAAGTACATCGAGGACCTTGAGACACCAAAATGTGACGTTACCCAAGAGATGGTTTCTTTCTGGGGATGCTGGGAGTTCATCTGGAAGCTGGGCCAACTACTGATCAGATAATAGCAGCACTGAAGAGATGCGGGGATTGGTCCAGGGAAGATCGCAAGCGGCTCGCGTACCTCTCCATCTTCACTGGATTCATTGAAGGGAGAAAGTTTTCAACCGCTACACGATCTACTCTGGCAAGGCTAGTGATGGATTTAGAACGGTTTGAGAATTATCCATGGGGGAGAGTCGCGTTTAAGGTGCTGATGGACTCTTTGTGGAACAAAGAAATTACTGGCTGTTACACCGTGGATGGGTTTATACAAGTTCTTCAGGTCTGGGCGTACACAGCTATGCCGGAATTGGGTGCTAGTATTGGTGGTCCCAGAGCAGACAGTCCGTCTCCACCGATACTGGCTTACGAGGGCAGCAGAGGCCGCAGATCAATGAAAGCTGCTATCTTGAGTCAGGTATTTACTTCAATCCAAAAGACTGAGCAGACGACTTATAATAAGTCGTCTGGAAGGTCGTCCAGCTGGACGACTTATCTAACTCGATTCTTCTATTTACTGCAGACCCGCGTGATCAACTTTGTTGAGAAGGACATTAGTGAAATGTGGCCAAAATGGGACTCTGATGTTGAGGACCTGCCCGCGGAGAACATCATTAAAGTCATGTATGAGCGGAGACCGTGGAAGTGGACCATGGATTGCTGGGAAGTCACTGGTACTAAGGTCTATACAAAACCTAAGGTTGTGACTCCATCGAAGAAAGCCAAAGAGATGGTTGTGTTGGAGGAGGAGGAGGAGGAGGAAGACAATCCAAGACCTCGGAAGAAAGCTCGTAAAGAGGCTCCTAAAGTGGCTAGTGAAGAGGCTAGAGAAGAGGCTAGAGGGGTGACCAGAGAGGATTTGGAAATTATGTTCAAGGGCGTAGCTGACTGCATGAAAGAAGGGTTTAAGAAGTGCATGAGGGAGATTAGGAAGTTGTCCGATAGATTGGAAGCTGTGGAGAAGAAGGTTGGTGTCACCAATCAGGCTACCCCTCCACCTCTAACCAATCAGGCTACCCCTCAAGATAAACAGCCTACCCCTCTTGCCAAAGAAACCAGGGGTAGTAACAAACAGGCTACCCCTCATGCCAATGAAACCGTGGTTAGTAACCAGCCTCCTCCTCATCAAACCAAACAGCAGGCTCCTCCTCCTCAAAAGAAACAGCCTCCTCCTCCTCCTCAAAAGAAACAGCCTCCTCCTCAAAAGAAACAGCCTCCTCAAATCAAAGAGGTTAGTATCAAATCCAGGGTTAACTAGTTGTCCAGACGACTGTAAAAGTTGTCTGGACGACTAGTTGACCCTGGACGACTTAAACGTAAGTTGTCTGGACGACTAGTTGACCACGGAAGACTTAATTTTAAGTCGTCCAGGGTCAACTAGTCGTCCAGACGATTTATATTTAAGTCGTCCAGGGTCAACTAGTCGTCCAGACAACTTTTATTTAAGTCGTCCAGGGTTAACTTGTGTGCAACTTTTATTGCAGAGATGGTTGCCGGAGGATACAGCAACCGAGGCGAACTCGGTATATAAGATCTTGCCGGAGGATAAAGCAGATGGTGTCACCTCCAAAGAGATTGTTGCTGTCACTTCCACCGATCACCAACCGAGCCTCGCTTCCACCGATCAACAACCGAGCCTCGCTTCCACCGAGCCAAGCGATCCAGTTTCAGAACCGAGCCTGGTTGTATTGGACAAGCGTGCAAAGAGTAAACGAGCGAAGAAACCTGCTCCCACTGTGAGATCTCCTTATACGGCAGAGAAAAAAAAAGATAAAGTGGCAGCCTATAATCCATTTCCGCCAGTAAACAAAGATAAGTTGAAGGAACTCGCTGATTGGTTGAAAACTGATCCGTAAGTGATTGCTTTACCCATAATAGCTTGATTTAGTCGTCCAAAACTGATTGCTTTTTTATTTGCAGTCATTATTCAACTAAGACCGAGGACAAACCACGTACATCACCAACAAGGTGGTACCACTTCCTCCGGACAGCCAGAGAATGGCTGGAAGACTGCGTAAGTCTTCTGCACACGATTTAAGTCGTCTACAAAGTCGTCCAAGTAGACTACTTTCCAGACGACTTAAAGATAAATCGTCTGGAAAGTCGTCTACTTGGACGACCACGTAGACGACTTATATTTAAGTCGTCTGGTAACTTCTAACTTGTTATATTTAATATGCAGCATATAGATGCTTGGATTAATGTGCTAAGGCAGAGGTATCAGGAGAACCCACAAGCTTTCAGGAGCGAGCGAATGTGCTTCCTGGATCACAACTTTTCCCAGTCTTGGAGAGAGCAGTATCAGCTCTTCAAAACATCGGAACCTGATCACAAAGGTTTAGGAAGAGTTCTACCTGGTGGGGCGTCGAATTTTTATGACGGATCAATACCTTCATTTTGCCAATCAAACAAGAAGTGGGGGGAGGACATTGATGATATCTATGCGCCAGTGAACTTGAACGACAATCATTGGGTTGCTATTTGGATATCGATCCCTAAGAGGCACATAGTCGTCTGGGACAGCATACCTTCATCTAGTGTACCAGACGCATGGGATGCGATAATGGAGCCTTTTCTCCAGATGGTCCCTTATCTGCTTGTTGAGTGCGCAGCCACCGACGAAATACGGGTCAAATACGGGTTGGAGCCATACACATATGAGAGACCGCTGAAAGGTGTACCCACGGCCAACAATGGTGATTGTGGCGTGTACGCTGTAAAGTACATTGAATGTCATGCTCTTGGGGTCTCCTTTGACCCTAAAGACTTTGCTAGGTGCAACGCGAAGAAAATGAGGGATAATATGGCGGTGGATATATGGAAGGAGCTTGTTGATCAGCATTTGAAAGAAAATGTGGATGGTGATAAGTTCGTGGGCATATATGATTAGATTTGTGTTTGTATTTGAACTTGTCTTTGTATTTGAACATGATTTTTTAACGAGCGAAGTATTTGTATTTCAGCTTGTCTTTGTATAGATTTGTAAATATATAAGTTGTCTGGAAGAAATAAGTCGTCTGGAAGGTTTTCCAACTGGACGACTTACAAATAAGTCGTCTAGAAGGTTTGGACGACTTATTATAAGTCGTCTGGAAGGTTTTCCAACTGGACGACTTACAAATAAGTCGTCTAGAAGGTTTGGACGACTTATTATAAGTCGTCTGGAAGGTTTTCCAACTGGACGACTTACACTGGACTTCTAAAAATAAAATACACTGGACGACTTACACTGGACTTCTAAAAATAAAATACACTGGACGACTTAGTAGAAGGTAGTCTAAAAATAAAATACACTTGAAGGGATAGTAGAAGGTCGTCTAAAAATAAAATACACTGGACGACTAAAAATTTAGTCGTCTGGACGGGTAATCAAGACTGGACGACTTAAATTTAGGTCGTCTGGACAACTAGTCAACTGGTTGTGTACATTGTGGTTTCGTATGGCCAGTTTCCTTGCAGTTTGAGCATCTTCGTGCCCTGTGTTTCTTCCTGGGTTTGTGTCCTCTCATCCTAGATAGCTCCAACCAAGATTGCCATCTTGATTTCTTCGGTCTCCCCCGACCACGCTTTAGTTCTGGAGGAAAGCATTCTCGTTCCTCAATATGTTGTGACACGATAGGATATATATTCTCTGAGTATCCTGCATACAGATAATTCTTTGAGTACAGTGGACATACAAGTGTGGAGATATGCAAACCAGCATGTGTTCCAGCAGCTATAGCATGAGAGCAAGGTATTTTCTCCACTCCATAGACACCACAATCACACTTTGCATGTTCCAAATCAACCACACAGTCCATTTTGCCACCTTTGACAAAGAAATGCCATCCATCAATTGGTTCGACCGTCATCGTATCCGCTATCTCTTCTCGAACAGCAAGCAAGTATTCAACACCCCCGCTATGTTCAGTTGTGAGACTCAAAGCATCTTGTCTCCTTTTCCAATACCATTTTCCTAACTTCTGCCTTATGAACTCCAGCAGGAACGTAATCGGAAATCCTCTTGCTCGCTTCAGTGCGGAATTAATAGATTCAGCAATGTTGCTTGTTTTTATGTTGAACCTGTTCCCCTTACAATAAACCCTTGACCATAGCCTGACGTCGGCTTTCTCCAAATACGTTGCAAGTTCCGGGTTTGCACTCCGTATCTCAGCCATGTACCGGTCAAAATCGTAAACCGTGTGAGCATAAGCAGCCCCTTTCACCAAGTACATGAGATGTTTCCCTTTAAACTTTTTGACAATGTTATCTTGAAGGTGATAATAACATATTCCTCGGGTTGCCCAAGGAAACACCTTATCACACGCACTTTTAATGGCCTTGTGCCGGTCGGAGACTATCACCAGAGGCTTGTCATGAGATATACAACTAGCCAATTTTGTGAAAAACCATTCCCAAGAAGGTACATCTTCCTCATCCACGATCCCAAAAGCCAATGGGAATATCTGAAAATTGCCATCTTGTGCGGCTGCAACTAACATAGTTCCTCCATACTTTCCACTTAGGTGAGTTCCATCCACCACAATGACCCTTCTCTGATACTTAAAACCTTTGATAGAAGCTCCAAAAGAGAGAAATAGATACTTAAATCTTTTCATAGAATCAAGTTCTATCGCCGTGATAGAATCAGGATTTGCAATGGAGATTTGCTCGAGATATGATGCCAGACGCGAATACCCTTCTTCTGCTGATCCTCTCACCAATCTTTGTGCATATAACAGTGCTCTGTATGAAGTGGTGTAATCAAGCGCCATGCCAAACATGTTCCTCATTGCATCAGTGATATGCTGCGGAGTTATCCCATCAATGATTCCAACACGATCAATGAAAAGACTACCTACATACTTCGGAGTACAGTGTCTCCGCTGAGCGATTCGGTCTCCCGCTGAGCATAAATGTTTTTCCACATACTTTGTTACCCAAAACGTGTTTGTCCCATGTTTGACACTCGCTCTGACCTTCCATCCACAATAGCTAACCCGGCATGTTGCCACAACGAGAGTTTTCGTTGATTTGTATAATCTGAAAGAAAACTTACCCCTCACTGCTGCCAACCGCAGCTCTGAAAGCAGTGCACCCTTGCTAACAAAACTCTGGTTGACATAGATACTGGTACCATTCGATTTTCCTCCTTCAATAGCATTTGTCTTAGCATATGTCTTTTGGATTTCTTCTAAACAAATATTATCATCATCTTCCTCGTCCTCATCTGGAACCTTTCCATAAAGACTGTAATCCCCACCATTCTGATCCGTTTCACCAACAATAGAATTATCAGCATCCTCCTCCCCATTTTCCTCCTCCCGATCTTGATTTTCATCTTCAACAAACTCATTATCACCAACATCTTCAAAACATTCATCAGCTTCATCATCATCACCAACATCTTCTTCCCATTCACCACCTTCATCATCATCACCAACATCTTCTTCCCATTCACCAGCTTCATCATTATCACCAACATCTTTTTCCCATTCACCAGCTTCATCAATATCCCTTTTCTCTGAAACCGTTTCGACCTTGCTGCGGCTTGATACACAAAGACATACTCTATGGGTTTTGAGTATCTCCAGCAAGTTTCGAACTTGTCTATCACTTGTAACATGAATGGGAAGACTGCCTGGAGCCATCATCATTTCTGCTGGTAATGAGTAGCTAATCTCCACACTCACTGTTCTCATGTCCAGGTTATAATCTTCTTGAGCCATTGCAACAAGTTCAGCATGTGTTGAATCTTCATTCAATAAAAACAATCTTGCTCCTTTGAGATCATCAACCACAAAATCCCAACGGAAATCTCTCAACAACCATTCTCCATACACTGCATGTAACTGAAAAATCATCTGCAAATATTCAAAATAAAACACATTAGTAAACATAGAGAAAATGAAAAGTTCAATAAACATTGCCGCAGACGACTTAGCATTAAGTCGTCCAGAAGACTTAAAGGTAAGTCGTCTAAAGAGGTCACTTTTGCAATTGAAAATTAAAAGGGACGACTTAATTCTAAGTCGTCCGGCTTTGTTTGTTAAAAAAAAAACTTCAGACGACTTATATATAAGTCGTCTACGAGAAACGGGCTAGTTTTGCATTTGACCGAATCGTGTCAGATCTTTGACTATTTCTGGACGACTTATAATTCAGTCGTCTCTGGGAAAGTTAAAATTTCAATATTTTATGAAAACTTGACGACTTACGTGTAAGTCGTCCTAGGTTAGTTTTGTAATTGAAAAATAAAACTTGAAATTTAACTTTCTCCAGACGACTTAGATGAAAGTCGTCCAGCTAAACGACTTAATTTAAGGTCGTCCGGGATAAGCAAAGTTTGACCAGAAAATTGGGAAAAATTCTGGACGACTTTGCTTTCCCCGGACGACTTTAAATTAAGTCTTCTGGAGGGACGACTTTATATTAAGTCGTCTGGTTAAAGTTAAATTATGAAGTTTTATTTTTCAATTACAAAACTAACCTAGGACGACTTACACGTAAGTCGTCAAGTTTTCATAAAATATTGAAATTTTAACTTTCCCAGAGACGACTAAATTATAAGTCGTCCAGAAATAGTCAAAGATCTGACACGATTCGGTCAAATGCAAAACTAGCCCGTTTCTCGTAGACGACTTATATATAAGTCGTCTGGAGTTTTTTTTTTAACAAACAAAGCTGGACGACTTAATTTAAGTCGTCCGTTTGACCAGAAGACTCATCAGTAAGTCTTCTACATACAGATGACTTACTAGTAAGTCTTCTACGCGAACAGATCTTGAAAAAAAATTCAAATTCGTACCTTAAACTAGGTGAGATGACTTCGTTTGCACACAGGGTCTTCTCCAACCACCCAAAACCTCAAACGAAAGCAACCGTAAGTCAAAACGAAAGAGATATGGCTCTGTCAACCATAGCCCATATTTTGAATCAAAAGCTTGAGTTTTTTGGATGAATATAGAGAGAAAGTGAAAGAAATGTTGTTTTTAGTTCATAACAATTGAAACAGAGAGAGTGTAAAGAGATTTACGTGCATTAAAGGGCATTAAAAGCTCCAAACAGTTCGTACAAGGTTGTTGCCACTATTCATTGCAGTGACAATATTGTAAATACTTGAAGAAGATGAGGTTGAGACAGTAAAGAAGCCATTTTCGAAAAAAAAAAAAAATGTTAATGGCATTTTCGTAGATAAAATGCAGGTGTGGGGTTAAAATCTCAAAAAAAAAAGTCAAAAAAAAAGGTTAGTTTTCTGTTTGACTCCAAGTTTTGAGTCACTTTTGCAAAAAACCCTAAAATTTAATATGTAAAAATCAATAATTAACATAATTTACTTTACGTACCAAATTATACGATCAAATTTGATACATTTTAGAATCTATAAAAAACTCAAAATAATGAAGAACAAAATCAAATCACTCGTTAACTTAGTTCATGCCAAATGGAAGCTTGGACACTCATTGGTCGGTGTAAAGAAAAACAAAATTAATTGCTGATATGGTAGCTTGGACACTCACCTCTTTGGGAAAAGACCACATCTATGTTGGGACGCAAGATCCAAAGTAATTCTTGGTCTAGCATCGGTGCTGTTTTATCTTCACCAAGAGTGGGATCGATGCGTAATGCAGAGGGACAACAAGGCAAGCAAAATCATATTGGACACTAATTTCAATGTTAAGCTAGGTGACTTTGGGCTGGCCCGATTAATGGACCATGTCCTACGTTCCCATGCAACAGGATTAGTCGGAAGTTTTGGCTACATATATGTAATGACTGTAAGGGCCAGCAAGGAATCTGACATATATAGCTTTGGAGTTAGTATGCTAGAAATTGTCACGGGAAGAAAGCCGGTGGATCATTCACAAGAAAATATCGAGGCTAAGATTCTTTTTGAAAGAGTGTGGGATATGTATGGAAGTCAGCAACTTTTGTCAGCTCTGGACGAGAAACTCGGTGAAAAGTTTAATAGGGAACACGCTGAGTATCTTGTTGTTGTGGGGTATGGTGCGGTCATCATGACGGAAACTCAAGGTCTTCTGTAAGAGAAGTCACCCAAGTCCTGAACTTGGAGTCGCCATTGCCTAACCTTCCACAGAAGATGCCACTTCCTATATATTACATCTCGCCTACTTCTCACACAGTTAGATTAAGTAGTGGGTTGGGTTCAGTTACGTTCTCAAGTTGGTCACTAACTTTCAATATGTTGCAACAAAAATCTTGGAAATTTCTGTAATTGTTTTGTTATCTTATATTAGCTCACATAATGCTAATACGAGTGAGGAGATAGGTCTTTGCATGCGTGGAACAAAGTGAACTATGTTGTCTGGTTTTTGTTCTCTTCAAAATGGTATCGACCAAGCAAATAATTTAATTTTGTGTTGCTTATGAGTTCTATTTTATCTTATCTCTAGTTATGTCTTATTACGAACAAGAATTACAAGATGAAATTGATCAAAAGTTTTGATGCTATTGGATAAAATGTGTACACTTTTATGTTCCTCCTTTATGAAATATAAGATCCCTTTTATATTAACTGAGGAGCATTACAACATTTTTTTGTAACCACGTGTTATCACTAGGATTAAGATGATTCTTAGAATTCTTAGAAAAATTAGATTAAGATGATTTTTAGAATTCTTAGAAAAATTAGTTGGTCTATCAAAACATATATTATATTTTTTATTAAACTAAATATAAAATTAATTAATTAATGGTGCACAAAAATATTTTCTTCTTCATTTTTTAAATAAAAGCTTTGGAATTACCTGATATGATTAACATATATATGACAATTAATTATTTAAATAATAAATATTTGATAACAATTTTTGTATCCTTCATCATTTTTGTTTAATTTTATATTCTTATAAGATTCTAAATAATCGCATTAATCATATAATAAAAAAATCGATTTTTTCTTATATGTTATATTTAGAATTTTTTAAAACGACTGTTTGTGATCAGTCGTTTAACTTTGTTATAACAAAATACAAATGATCATACAATCATAGTATATACCATATAAAAAATACATAAATATGTTAATTTCAAAATTTTCATTGCAAAAATATTTTTAATTTTGAAATTTGCATTGAATTTTTAAAAACAATTTTAAATTACTAAAATTATTGAAAATCTCACACTGAAAATTTTGTGATTAATGGTTTAATTTTTTTTTGGTACAAAAAATATACAAATGTTAATGAAATTATATGAGTAGGAAGTCTCAGCTAATAAATATCCATATTAAAATATATTGTATATATATGTCAACATCATTTAAATTTAATTACATAACATATAAAATTAATAAAATGATTGTTCTTATTTATTTACCAATAAAAATAATTGTAAATAAACAAGAGAGATTATTTTGATTTATGTGATTACTCCAGTTTAATTATATACATGATAGTTACTCGCTTCTCAATTATTCAATATATAAATTATTTCATAATACATAATGAACACAAAATAAATTATAATAAGTAAAAGTGATTTGTATATATAATATTCATTCCGTGTCTTCGTCCTGCGGTCTTCACCTAGTGTTTATTATATTTGAAAGATAAAAAAATGAGTTTTAGTTTTTTAAGTCCTTAAATGCATCTTTTTACTAGTCTTCTATTAAAATAGAGTATTTTTTTTATCTACGGTACAAAGTTGTTACTTTCACTACAAAAAAACACTTGGGTTGCATCACATAAATAGTATCAGAAAAATAAGTGATACTAGTTTGACTCGTTTATCAACAAATGATACAAAATATGTGTTTATAACATCAGTTATAATAAATGATGTTTTATTAATTTACTTAGCATCATTTTAGTGAAATTGATACAAATCTATATTGGTTTACATCATTTTTTAAAAAGTGATACAAAATTTAGATTTACATCATTTACGTAACTGATATACATATATATTTGTGTTAGTATTACTTATAGAAATGATACAAAGTTAACATCATTTAAGTAAAAGAAGCAAATATTGCATCAATAAACAAATGATATTAGCACAACTCAGTTAAAATAAATTTGTAGTTCGTGGTAATTATGTCAAAACCATTGAGGTCAGAATATTCAATGTTATTAACATAAAACTATATCATAACATATATATCAGTTCAGTGAAATGATGAAAAAATAGATATCTATAATAATTAATTTATATCGTTTTAACATTACTTATAATAACTAACGTTATTATTAATTAGCTTAACATCAGTTCAGTAAAATGATATAATAACTATTAATTTATATCATTTTAACAAAATAATAATGTTACATGAATTTATATCAATTATATAATTATATCATTTTTTATTAATATTACTTACTAAAATATGTTCAATTTTATTATTATTATTTTTATTTTTCAGTGTTATTATTTTTGTTCAATAAGATTATATTTGTTTCCCTCTGTAATTTTTTTTTCTTTTCTCCTAAATTGATTTACTTAGATTTGAGAGTATTCAACAAACGAATCCCTGAAATTTCGTTCCCTCTTTCTCTCTAACCATGTTCTCCTATTTTCTTGATCCCCCTCTCTTCTTATTTTCTTGCTCTCTCTGTAATCTCGTAGAATTTGAGAAGATCATCTCCTCTCCTCTTTTTGTTTTTTTTTTGCTCTCTAAGCATGTAGAACTTGAGCAATGATGATCATAACTCTGTAAGTGTTATGGCTGTAGGGAACTGTGGCATTCGAGTCATTGGCGGAAGAATTTACAATCTTAGACACCACCAATGTTGCTACCAGGTGAAAACATGAAAATCTCTATAATTATCCTCTCTGATTCCACTATCTCTTCTGTTTCTTATGTTTAAACTATTATGGATATGTTGATTTTGTTCAGGTTTGATTTTGGCATACTTATTGCATTGTTGACATAAGAAGTTGGAAGTCGTCCAAGTCCATGGAGAAAGACAAGCAGTGTTCATGGAGATATGAATAATGATTAGTTTTGCAATGTTTTTTTTTTTTTTTTGTAAATGTAGTTTTGGAATGTTGTTTAGCAATTTTTTTTTGTCTATTTATGCTTTGTGAGTTTGTATGATGGATGAATTGTGTATTTTTTATATATACAATTGTAGTTAAGATTTGAATTTTCTATTTAATTAATTATTTCGTATGTGTTAATATATAATTTGTGGAAGTGAATAAATATTTTATAATTTTTTATTATTAATTTGTATCAGTTAAAAATCCGTATAAATTTATTATTTTAAATCGAAAATTTCAACTAATATACATTTAAATTTATTTAGAAAATATAATTAATTTTAGATTATTTATTAATAAATGACATAATTATTCAAATCACTTATTTAATTGATATCATAGTAACATCGATTATAAAAGTTGATGTAAATGTTAACATCATTTATTGCAATTGATATATATATTGACATCAATTTTATAGTTGATACAAATATTTAATAAATTTACATCAATTATTAATCAATTGATACAAATTATTTGCATCACCACTTTCAGAGTCATTTATATAAATGATGCAAAATTATTTTACATCACTTATAACTAATACAAATATTTAAAATAAATGATGTAAAATAGACTTTTTTTTGTAGTGTTTTAGAAGAATTCGTTAATAAATTACTTAACAAGTTTGTATGAAATAATAAACTTATGGAAAAGCCAACATAATATCCTGTAAACAAGCAACTTCCTAAAATATCACTACTTGATCTCTAGAGTTGAAAACCTTCTTCAAGAGTTGCAGTGTAGGGAGAAACAAAACTTAGCTTAAGAAAAAGTCAAAACCCCATTTCATGGGTTTGATTTTAAATAGAACCGAGCCTGATTTCAAAAAGCCCATTAATGGATAAGCCTAAAAGCTAATAGATAAGTTAACGTAAATGCTCTGGTCTCTGCCACGCTGGATAATAATCCATAGAAAAGGAGTTTTAAAACCAGACGTCGTCTCTCTTACCTCTTTGATCGAAATGTCAACGTCACCCGAACTAAACTCCCCACGTTTATAAACTAACTAAAAGCTAAAGTGTATCGTCCCTCGTCTTCGTCTTCCTCTTCGTCGCTGAAGAAGCCATGGGAGAGAAGCTTGCAGATTTAGAGTACCAACCAGGCTTCGGCAACCACTTCTCCTCTGAAGCGATCGCCGGAGCTCTGCCGCGAGATCAGAACAGTCCTCTTGTTTGTCCTCACGGCCTATACGCAGAGCAGATCTCCGGAACCTCTTTCACTTCCCCTCGCAAGCTTAATCAGCGAAGGTCCTTCCTTTCCTTTACTCTCTTTATCTCTTTTTTTTTGTAGCACTTTTTTTTAACAGAAGACTTAAGGCCCTACCGGGGGTTCGAACGGGAGACCTATTGATCTGCAGTCAATTGCTCTACCACTGAGCTGTGGAACCCAAGTTTCTCACTTCTCTATCTCATTCATGACTTTTATCAATTTTCTGTTTTTTTTTTTTTTTTTTTTTTTAAATTCAGTTGGTTGTATCGGATCAAGCCATCGGTGACGCATGAGCCCTTCAAGCCTCGTGTTCCTGCTCATACGAGGCTCGTGAGTGAGTTCGATGCGTCGAACAGCCGTACGAATCCGACTCAGCTTCGGTGGAGGCCTGAGGATGTTCCTGACTCGCCTACTGATTTCGTTGATGGGTTGTACACTGTTTGCGGAGCTGGGAGCTCGTTTCTACGTCATGGGTTTGCTATTCACATGTACAGAGAGAGATATACCTTCTTCTCTTTTGGTTTAGATGAGTAATTGATCTTGTTTTCTTTCTATTTGAAGGTACACTGCTAATAAAGGGATGAAAGACTCTGCCTTTTGCAACGCTGATGGTGACTTCTTGTTTGTTCCTCAAGCTGGAAGTAAGTTAGTTCCCATTCCTTGCTTTGGTATCAAGATTTGGTTAGATTCATTTGTTATAAAGGTTTAGTCTTGCTCTGATGTTTTGAGTGGGTGTTTAGGGGTGTGGATTGAAACCGAGTGTGGGAGGCTTTTGGTTTCTCCTGGTGAAATTGCTGTTATACCACAAGGATTCAGATTTTCCATAGATTTGCCAGATGGGAAGTCTCGTGGTTATGTTGCTGAGATCTATGGTGCTCATTTTCAGCTTCCTGATCTTGGACCTATAGGTATGGTTCTTCTTTCTGATTCAACTTTGATTGTATTTAAAAGGGCCATCTCTTTAAGAATGTTTTTTATCGTTGGATGTGTGAAGGTGCCAATGGTCTTGCTGCACCAAGAGATTTTCTTGCACCAACGGCATGGTTTGAGGAAGGGCTACGGCCTGACTACACTATTGTTCAGAAGTTTGGTGGTGAACTCTTTACTGCTAAACAAGATTTCTCTCCGTTCAATGTGGTCGCCTGGCATGGCAATTACGTGCCTTATAAGGTTATTACAGTGTTTGTTCAGTCAAAGCTCTTGAAAAGATTGAAGTTACTTTTTTTCTGACCATATCATATATTTACATCTGTAGTATGACCTGCACAAGTTCTGTCCATACAACACTGTCCTTGTAGATCATGGAGATCCATCTGTGAATACAGGTAAGGGGACTAAATATATACCTAATGTGTTGTTCTTCATCTGTAACTGATAATCAATGTAAATGGCTCTCTCAGTTCTGACAGCACCAACGGATAAACCTGGTGTGGCCTTGCTTGATTTTGTCATATTCCCTCCTCGTTGGTTGGTTGCTGAGCATACCTTTCGACCTCCTTACTACCATCGTAACTGCATGAGTGAATTTATGGGCCTAATCTACGGTGCTTACGAGGTATAATGCTTTATGTTTCCTGCTTCAGCAAATCATTTACTTGCTTGTGTTCTTCTTCCTACTGATATCTAGATGCTGACTCCACCTTTTGGCAGGCCAAAGCTGATGGATTTCTCCCTGGTGGCGCAAGTCTTCACAGTTGTATGACACCTCACGGTCCAGATACAACCACTTACGAGGTATCAACCCAGCTTATAAAATTATAACTCAAGAGTCTGAAGCATTCTCATAATGATATTTGTAGGCGACGATTGCTCGAGTAAATGCAATGGCTCCTTCTAAACTCACGGGTACAATGGCTTTCATGTTTGAATCAGCCTTGATCCCTAGAGTCTGCCATTGGGCTCTGGAGTCCCCTTTCCTCGACCACGATTACTACCAATGTTGGATTGGCCTCAAGTCCCATTTCTCACGCATAAGCTTGAACGAGACTAACATTGAATCAACAGAGAAAAAGAACGAAGCTTCAGAGTAAATAAAACATAAACTAATGTGTAATGTCAATACCCATTATGTACAGAGACCTTTATCATATGTAAAAAATACAGCAAGTGTAGATGCAATAAGCAGGTAATGTTTCCTAATATTATATCACATTAAGAGATTCAGGCCACAACATCAGCCAGCTTTACTTTCATCTTCATGATGCCTACTTGAACTAAGATCTCTTTCTTTGACTGTTCTACCTTCAATACAGTCACTTTTTTGCCCAGAGAAGAAACAAACACCGAGTCGCCGATTTCTGGAAGCTTTGTATTCCCTTTTTGTGCAGAATCTTCTGTTAGTGGAAAAACATGGTTCAGTTTCAGTGATCAAATTCAGAGAATAGATATCTTTCAAATGGCTTAAGTTTTAGTTCAATACCAGAAACTGGTCGTCTGGCTACCATGGATGGTGAAGGAGTTGCGTTATCTCCATCCTTGGTCGTTTTGAGTTGTGTAGCTACCTTTGACCGAGAAGATTGTGCAGCAGACACACGAAACTGTTGCAATGTTCTGCGAAGTGTAGAACGAGCCATTGATCCAGCCTGAGTCAGTTCTTGTCTCATCTTTAGTCTTTCTCTAGTGGCATGGTTGTTAATGTTCTTTTCTGCTGTAAGTAGATTCTCATGAAGCTCTCTCGAGATCCTAAGAACCAAAAAAAGAAAAAAAAAAACATGAACATGAAGCATATAAGAGTGTACCAGCTCCTGAATCTTGTTTAATTCTCTGAGACAACCATAGCTTCTCATCACCTTATATAACGACGTGACTCGTTTAAAAGCCTCTGGTAGTCTTGCTTGTAGCGTTCCATGTCAAGTATGACCTCATTGATCTCAGCACTTGCAGAGCCATATAGCTCACGAGCGCTGTTGATGATATCACATGGAAGCCCCAATCTTTCTGCTATGTTTATTGCATTCGAACGACCTGACAGACATGGCTTGGTGAAACGTTTCAACGCTGATTCCAATTCAGAGGTAAGAAAAATAGAGCACTAAAGAGTCTGTAGCCAAACCTGGTACTCCCCATAAGATTTTGAAAGTGGGTTTTAAGTTGAGGTCATCAAACTCCATACAAGCATTCTCAAACGCAGAATTGCTACAAAAGAAGTTAATACTCTCTAAAACATAGGATGATCCAAGATAAAAACGGCAGGTGCAGATTATAAAACCTGTATTTAAGCATCTTAAGCTCTCCGTGATGTGTGGTTGCCATGGTGAGTAGAGAGCCGCTTTCTGCAAAAGATTCGAGTATTGCCATCCCTAACGCAGCTCCTTCAAGCGGATTTGTACCTGCTCCAACCTGTTAATAGCACCAACGGTTTAAAGTGGGTTCCTCCAAGAAAATCACTACAAATATGTCCAATCTTTTGAACTTACTTCATCCAACAACACAAGTGATCTGCTAGTTGAATGCGAGATAATCTCCTGCAAGTTAACCAGTAAGAAAAAACACTGAGATGAGGAGAGGAGACATATGTTGAACTGTGAAAGAGCGTGACAGGGACAGAGAAACAGACTAACACTTATTTGTTTCAAATGACCGGAGAAGGTAGAAAGTGACTGCAGCAAGGACTGTTCATCACCAATATCAGCATAGATGTTGTCAAACCAAGGTAAGCGAGCAGATTCAGATGCTAGCACATAAAGACCTACAAAGCGAATTGCAAATCATTTGGTGTAGTATTGAATTCACAGACAAAAACTATTAAGTAAGATATAGCTTACCTGATTTGGCCATCATAGCAGCGAGTCCAACTGATTTCAAGCAAATGGTTTTACCTCCTGTGTTTGGACCTGTAATAACCAAAACTCTAGTCCCCTTAGCGATCTGGAAATCAGCTGGAACTGGTGGAGCTCCTGATACCGTGTCTGCCTGAAACAAAAATTACTTATCAACTTCAGCTAAAAAGGATCACCAAATCCGAGCAATGATCATTGGGGAACATACTGTTTTATGATATTTTACAGCCTCCTGCTTCTTTCTTATGCGTTTCTTGTGTTGGTGAAGCAATAGAGGATGGTAACATCTAGGTAGATACAGCAACCATTCTTTTCTAGGAAGCGATTCCTCACCAGAGAAGTTATTCGCAGGTGAGGGTTCTCCAGCAGATAAAGATTCAGAGTCCACCCCATCTTCAGGTGGTAAGTATATATCAGGATGTGAAGCACCATATGCACGACTATAAGTTGCTCGAGCGTTTATCTAAGCAAAACAAGAAAACACACTGTAATATCTCCTTTCTTTGGAAGCTCATGTCGCTAGTAAAAGCATAAGCTTACCACATCCAGCTGAATTGAGTATTTCATCACATCGTCGATTTGATCAAGATCCATTTGCATCTGTATTGATTTGCATCAAAATGAGTAAAATAGTCATATAGAATATCAACTTTTGAAATCAAATATTCAACTACCTTTGCAGTTAGCATTGAGAGAATCTCTGCCTCAGCCTTTGCAACTGATGCTCTTGCGCTTTGGAGTTCATCGTTCATAGACACCGCAGCTATTGGCTCCGAAGCAGTCCCTCCACCTGAACCACTGTAACACATATTATCTTCAAAAGGATTGAACTGGAAGATAAAAGCACAATCTGAAAACTGCAAATTTAAGTTTACCTGGAAAGCAGAAGACCATCAACAGAAGTAAGCTGGCTTGAGCTTGTTTGTATACACCATCTTCCATCAATTTCAGCTACTACCTGGAATTTATCAATAGTGCCAATTTTTAAGAAATGAAGATATGCTCTTTCTTCTTATGTCATGCTAAGGGAGTGCTTACCATGACAGATTCATTAGCCTTTTGGCTCCTGACAATAGCTTCCAACAGTTGTTGCAGCTGAAAGGAGACAAATAGGAGGGTTTCAGACAATTTTACTTTAAAAGATATATATCCTAAGAACAAATATATCAGTGAAAACTCAAAAATCAACAGCCTTGTAAGATACTGTTTGGACAATCTTTCAACTTATTTTAGACAGTCTAAGCTGACCTTTCTTTCAACTGTCTGGACTCGTTCACGCGACAGTCTCAGCTCACTACTCTGAAACAATAAAGATGAGTTTAACATAAGGATCATTCCTCTTGAGGGTGTAGTCAAAAAGTGCGAGAGAAAGAACAAACCGCTGAATCTTTGATTTTTCCATCAACATCTATAACTTGTTCAACCAACTTGATGAATGATCTATTTATTACAGGTAGCATTATCTGAAACAACAGTACATAAGGCAGTCACCACAATGTTTTGAAGTTAAAAAGTATCCAACTTTGGAGCTCAAACTGTAAATACCATTTCAGAAAGAGGCATGAACCGTTTGTACCAATCTCCATCTTGCTTAATGGCAGCTTTGAGATCAAGCTGCAAATTGTCGAAGAAGCGAAGAAGAGAAGCCACCTCAAGTGCTTGGTCTGCTCGCAACGACATCTTCCTCTTAGCATTACGTATGCCCCACTCAACCTTTTTTACACAAATCAGTATTTACATTAAAAAAAAAAACACAAAACTGATTATTAATTTATGGGATTGAGGGTGAAGTTGTTACCAGGGAGATTTGAATGCTGGAGAGGTCGAGACAGAAGGAACCATGGTCAAGCATTTTAATGGCGGCCTCTGTTTCTTCCAAAAGCTTCAAGCTTTCATCGAAACTCTGGTCAAGAGACCAAAGCTTTTTCTGATAACCCCATCAAAAATGTCAATGTGAGTTTAAAGCAGAGAAGCTTTACAGACATAAGATTTTTTGAGAAAAAAGTTGAAACCTTTGTGGCTTGGCGACCTAAAGAAGTACGAGCAAAAGAAGCGACGACGTCGCAGAGCTTGTCCCATTCCAACACTCTTAAGCTGTCGGTTTGGGATTTGGATTTTGATCGGCAAATAAGAGTGGGAGCAGAAGAGGAAGATGAAGAAGAGGAGATGAAACTCAGATTAACTCTGTTTCTGTTTCCGACAGAGTTTCTTCTAACGAGCAGGGCACAGTTGCAGAATGTTATCGACAAAGCCTGCATTCTTTTTAGCCCCTTTGATTTCAGGGAAGAATCGATTTATAATAAATGGGGGATATATAATCTCTTTATTTATATTTTTAAAATTAAATAATATATTCGTAAACTTTACTAATTTTTATTTTTGGTATTTTAAATTTTTAATATTTCATATATTATTTTGGTAACTAGGAGCATAGTCTCCGCGCTTGCGCGGAGCCGAGTGCATTGTTATTGTGTTAAGTAGTTTGGTGTAGGGGATATTGTCGGGTGAGTAAATGGTTAATGTATTGTGTAGTTTGGTGTAGGAGATGTTGTTGTTCGTTTTTTAAACATTTGTATTTTTGGCTTAACTTAGTGGTGATGAACGGAACATTCGATGTTACACAACTTCATTAGATTGATATAAGAATGAGTGGTGAGTTCATATGTGTTGATACAGTTTTTTATAACGATTTTATCTATAATTAGTATTATTAGCATATCCATGTTCAAAAGATGGTGTCATGGGATGGGTCAGGGTGAAATGAGTGAATTGTTAGTATATTTTTGTTAAATGGTGTAAGGGAAATAAAATAAAATTTGGTACTAAGAATTATGCAATTTAAAAGGGATTTTTTTCCGGATACATAACCCAAAAAGGATATGCGTTAATCTTTTGGTTGTTGTTTTGTGTTTGCTATTTTGTTGCTAATTAATAATTTTGGTTTTGATGTATTATTTTTAAATCATGTTGATTTGAATGTAGTGGCAGCCAGTGTTATCCAGCTCCTTCATAATATATTTTTATCAATTTTTAAGATGGTTTGGCTATCCAACATGTTGGAATGTTTTTAGTTCTATTAAGTAATGAATATTTCATGAAGTTGATATACGTTTTCGTTGCTTTTGAACACCATTTAGCTTTCTTTCTAGTACGTTCTTCTTCTAATTTCCGCACAGTTACCTAACTATTCATAATGATTTATGGCTCATCTTATTGTACTGCATTAACTTTGCTTGCAACTAAACCTATTTATAGTATAAGGTCTAGGGTGCTTATGTGGTCAGTGGAGTACTAAATCTTTTGTAGGTAGTGGAAAATTATATCTAGTTTTACATAAACTTTTAACTGAGGAAGTTTGTATTTGATTGACCGGTCTTGCAAAAAGTTTTGTGAATCCGCTCAGTTGTACCATCCAGAGCCTCCGTAGGACTGTAGATAGACCCCAAGCACAAAGACGCCTTCATCTGCCATGATCATAAATTTTCGTCTAAATTCTTTATTTGAACCAATTTTTAATGTTTTTTCTAACTTTTGGTTCATTATGATTCAAATAAAAAAAACATAAATATCATGGCCAAAAACAAACGGATGCATTATGTTGTGTCTCTGATTAGAGCTTGATTTTGTTGTAATATTGAATTCATTTTTTTCTATTTTATGTAAAATAAGAAAACGGAACTGCTTGTCTAAACCAATCAAGCAATTAGTCAAATTTTTGTATATAATCTTCTTTTACAATTTTTTTTAAACATGTGTGGATACTTTTTTACAAAAAAAAAATGTAAAGTGGAGCAAATTTAAATATTGTTGTAGGTGACTATACTTTTGGAAAACTAAATAATGTACATTTTAAATCTGTAAAACTAAACAAAATTTTATCCAAACTAAAAGAAAATCAAAATTATGAAATTTATGTTACTTTGAAATTAAATTTGTCGTCTCGGTTGTATATTTGTTAATTTTATGCATACAATGATAAAACCAAATTAAGTAATTCTTAAAGGATAATAATAAGGACAATTCAAACCAAGTGAGAGAATCCGAGACACTTTATCTTACTTGGATGTGTGTGTATAATATGTGTGAACGGACGAATAAATGGGATTCAATTTTTTACCTAGTATGAGATTTGAGATTTATCTGTTATATACATGACTAAAAAAAAGTACATACAAAGATTGGCTCTCACCACTGATTCTAAGGAATTATAAAATAGAGTAGTGGGAATTTAAAATACATACAAAGTTACTCTCATTCATACAACATGCAATGCATAGAATCCAAAAAGTATGTAGTGGGGATTTAAAATACATAATACTCGCACTCTGTCACTCCTACACATGCATTGCATTAAAAGTTTCCATCGGTTATGAAACATTCCGAAGCAGATTTCTTGATCTTGTGCCACTAAAAAGACATCCTCCTTGAAGAAGCTTGTAGGCACGCTATAAAAAGATATCTTGCAACACTGGACTTACTCCATAAAGTAGAACCAGCCATCCTAGGCACACTTCTCTTGGTTGCCTCTTGCCACGTTTTCTTTAACTGCATAGTATGCTTCATCTTGTGTCACCCAACATTTTTTTTTCATTATCAGTGTAATCCCACACGAAGAAAGAAATTGATTCAATTCTGTCCGAACGAACAAAAAAAAACTCAGATTGTTACGTACCTATTGAGTCACTGTAATTGAATCCAGAACCTCATAGTGCAGACCATTGGTCTGGTTGTAAAAATAGCCGGAAGCACTGTCAAGCATCCAATCTGTCACAACAGTATCAACACTACGTCAAATCATCTATAATTATGAATGAAAAGATTAAGAAAATTGTGAAACAAAAAGGTGAAAGAACCTGAGAGTGACTCAAAAAGAGAAAACCGTTGGGCTCAATGGTGATCATATTCTATAGAGTTTTAGGCATCAAAACTTATAATTCAGAAGTCCTCTGTTAACTGTGTTATACGACAATGGAAGATCAGTCTCAGACGTTGCTTGGTTCAGCTAAGTTAAACAGCAAAACTTGTTGATGGGAGACATAACTGTAACAGGAGCAATCTTAAGATGATGGTGGAGAAATACTTACTGCGTAAACAATCTCTCTGGTAGCTAGAAGCATGCATTTCATACTGCAAATCAAATGCTTCGACTCGCTTTCGGAGCTCAAATATGTCTTTGTATGTGCATAGAATGTTCACAAACTCCTGGTGCGGCTTGCCATATTTTCTCTGCAACGCACTTGTTAATTGTTATATGAGTTGCCTTCATCAGAAAATCCTTACCAAAATAAGATATATAATACACATCTCTTGGAA
This sequence comes from Brassica napus, assembly GCF_020379485.1. Taxonomy (NCBI): domain Eukaryota; kingdom Viridiplantae; phylum Streptophyta; class Magnoliopsida; order Brassicales; family Brassicaceae; genus Brassica; species Brassica napus. The sequence continues at coordinate 11,119,176 of NC_063445.1, read as the reverse complement.
TGAAAAAAATATGTATAGGCTAGACGATAGAAACCCATTTTAAGAGATGAACCTAAATTTAAGAAAAATTTTAATTTTCCAGGGGAATTTGGCTTGCAAGTACATAGATATGTGGTGGATGGATGTTTTTCTGAATTTTAGGATTAAAATTCATCTATGCCTACAATTTTACTCTGACCAAATCGCTTAAAAGGTATGTAAACTGACCTTGCTCAAACATAAGAAGTCCATTAATCACACATGACCTCTCATTTGATCACGACACATGTACTCTTTTTTTTCTCCGTACTACTAAGCTGCACAATCATATAAATGGTGAGAGATCATTATCACAAAGCAGCAATTAAGAAAGAAATTTTCTTGATTAGCAATACCTTACGACAACCAAAATAGTTTTCTGCACAGAAACTATAACAAAACTGCAAGACTGGAGCTCATATACTTCTCAAGAAATACTCAAGTCTGTAAAAACATGAACAGCAAAGCAAAAGGTCATATAGATAACCTCATTAACCATGTGCTTCTTGGAATTAAACTGTGCAACTATGCAAGTAAGAGGATCAATGTGATGGGTAATCACAGTCATATCAGTAAACTTATATGTATCCAATCTGAGATTCTAATTAACATATATCCCTAAAAGTACTCAATGGCAAACCTTGAGGATTCATCTTAGGCATCTGTTTCGTCCGCTCAAATTCATGATGCATCTTTGAGATGTCGTCATCTTCTGTAGAAAGCAAAACAATTTAATTTAACTGGGTGATAGACATAAAAAAAATGTGATGGGAGAGCATTTAGAAGAACTCACCATGTTGGGGTTTAATGACAGGAACAGAATAACCATCTCTGCAATGACGCAAACAAATCGATCAGAATCTATCGATTATAATAACTACTAAAACACACAGAAGAAAGTTTTAAAACTGACATATCATCGTGAGACATAACGTCGATTGGATAAACCGGGCCGGATCCAGAACCGAGGTCGAAACCCATGAACCCAGATCCACTACATAAACCGGAGAGAACTGCCTCGTGGCGCCGCCGCTGGGACCACCGGGAGAGGAAGAGAGCGTGAATGTTCGAGAAGAGAGAAAGAGGTGAAAAGGATATGCACGGTCGTGAGGAAAAAGAATTGGTTAATAAAAATAAATAAAAAAATAAAACCCGGTTGGATCCCACAATATGCCACGTGGACATGCTTAGGAGAGAACAAAAACTCTCCTATTATAATATAGACTAGGGATTAACCCGGACTACGCCCGGTATTTTTATTTTTTTCTAATTTAAGTTGTTAAATTATTTATATTTAGGTTATGATATATATTTATATAAATGTTAAGATGCATGTCATAATTAAAATTTATTTTTAAATTTTAACACGTTAAATTAACGTATTTTTTACTATTTAAATATTTTTTTGTAATTTTCTTGGCTATCTAGTTATCATATTTAGCAAAACTATATATTGAGTGTTGTAATAAATGTTTTAGATATTTAATTAAACTGCATAGTATTTTCGGATCGACCACATGCTCAACAATCGATCGATCCGTAAAAAGATGGTCGATCTCCTTGGCCAGGTAAGTACAATTTTAGCAAAAAAATCTTTGATTTTTCAGATATTTAGTATATAACTATTCTTTTGAATATTGTTTTTTTGAATTGTATTTTTTGATTAAATTATTGTATTATAACGTTTATGTAAATATTTTTTGTGATGTTTGAATTTGTGTTGTTAGTATACTTAACCTAGATGATATTGATGTTTAACAATTAATTTTTTCTTGAAATAAAAAATAATGATATATCAAAACGTATCTAATACTTGTTAAATGATAGTATAATGTAAATTACATCCATTATTTGAAAATAACCTTTTGTTGTTTTTATTTTTTTTAAATCAGAAATTATTTTTATTTAAAAACATTATTAATATATAATATAATAGTTTAAGTTTGGAAGATTAATCTATATATATAAATTATGTATATTTTTTAAAAAATAATTTAAGATATTATATATTGAGTAACTAAATAAAAGCTGAATTTTTTATCTTGAAAATGAAATATTTATATTTTTATCTTCATGTTATACTCACCAATCCAGCATTGATATTTATAACTCAGTATGTTTTTTCAAAAAAACTTAGTTTTAAGTAATAAACGAATTTAATAAATTAAATTCATCACCTATAATATTCTGTAAACTATATTTGAAAACTCTCTAAAATTATATTTTAAGGATAATATTACTATTATTTAATTTAAGTTATTTTAAGCATAATATATGCTAAACCAACTTAAATTATATTTACAATAGGACCATCCTAAACTGGTTAATAAACCAAAAAAATACTAAACCAACATGAACCAATACCTGATTCGGCGAGGAAAGAAGTGTTTCGGGATAAACGTTTGAATGGTTATTAACAGTAATTGTTTGATCATGAAAGAGTTAGTATGAATATTAACAATAAAATTATGGATTAGATTAATTTAAATTTGTAAGAATACCTTTGAGTCTATGAAAAGCAATTCAATTCCCATGAATAAGTTTGGCTTTTGGAAGTTGCGGGTTTCCCAACAATGAATCTACCTAACAAAAAGTTCGTAGTTATAAAAAATCTCCTTCAAGGTCATTAAAGGTTTTTGGAACGGCAAGAGTTGAAGGTGGAACCATTTTTTTGCTCGAGTGCTTTGAAGTTTTCCTTGATAGTGTGAGGTTGATGTTGATGGAATAATGAATTTTATAGGGACTTTTTTGATGTAAAACTATACATTTTTATTTTCTTTTGTTTAATGTGGTATTTCCATTTTTATATAATTTACTACCATTTTAAGATAGATGTACATTTTAAGATAGATGTTTAAATCTTAAAATACTTTTTCCATTTTTTTAAATGTTTATTTCCATTTCTTATATTTTTTTATTTACGTAATATCTATATTTTATATTTTAAAATATGTATTTAAATCTTAATGTACTTTATCCATTTTTTAAAAATTGTGTATTTACTTATATTATATATTTTACATTTTAAGATAGAAGTTTAATGCTTAATGAACTTTTTCCATTTTTTTATAAAAAATGTGTATTTACTTATTATTATATATATAATTCATATATTATATATTTACATTATTTACTTATTATTTATTTTCCTGTATATGTATTTCTATTTCTTGTACTTTTTATTTACTTAATATCTCTATTTTACATTTTAAGATAGATGTTTAAATATTAATGTATATTTTCTATTTTCTTTAAATTGTATATTTTGCATTTGTTATACTTTCTATTTACGTAATATCTATATTTTAAATTTTAAGATATATTTTTAAATCTTAATGTAATTTTCCATTTTTAAATTACGTATTTACTTATATTATATATTACTTATTATTTTTTTTTTATATTGTGTATTTCTATTTCTTATACTTTCTATTTACTAATAATTTTATATTTTAAGATAGATTTACATTTTAAGATAGATGTTTAAATACTAATGTACTTTTTCCATTTTTTTAAATTGTGTATTTCCTTTTCTTATACTTTCTATTTGCGTAATATCTATATTTTACATTTTAAGATAGATGTTTAAATATTAATATACTTTTTCCATTGTTTTTAAGTTGTGTATTTCTTTTTCTTATACTTTCTATTTACTTAATATCTATATTTTACATTTTAAAATAGATGTTTAATATTTAATGTACTCTTTCCATATTTTAAAAATTGTGCATTTACTGTATATATAATGTTTTTTTTACAAAATAGTAATGTTACATTATGGAGATAAGCCATCTTTTTTTTAGTGAAAAATGGTAATCTTACATGTGTTTAATGTAGTATTTTCATTTTTATTTTGTATGTTTACATATATTTATTATTTTCGAAATTATATATAATTTTTTTGTTTTTTTTTTATAAAACGGTAATGTTACATTATGGAGATAAGCCGTATTTTTTTTTACGTGAAAAATGGTAATCTTACATATGTTTAATGTAGTTTTTCCGTTTTTTATACTGTATGTTTACATGTTATTTATAATTTTCGAAATTAGTAATATTAAAATATAAAACTATATTTTATGCCACGTGTCATCTTTCGGGAGATTTTTTTTTTGCTGATGTGGACGCTCCATGGAGCCTCAAAAGGTCTCTTTTATTAGTATAGATTCGAGTTGAATTTTTTGGTAATTTCGACAGTTTAAATATTTTTATATAGTTTGAAAACTTTGAACACAAAAATAATAAATACCGAAAACCGATAAATTTTCGGATACTTACTGATTCTCGATAGAAATATCCACCCCAAACCGAATTGAAAGGTAACTGAACCTGTCCGAACAAAAAGGTTACAAGAAGTGAAAAACCAAAAAAATTCTCAAATTACCTACCTAAGCCGAACGCCGAGGATTATTAGTAACATAAGCACGTTTATATATCACATAAAGACTAATCACAATGTGATAGATATTGTAAGGAGAGATTACAAATCACAACAAGTTGGTCGTTTCATAAGAGGTGCATGTTACAACAAATAGCAATGCAACAGTGGTGACAAACATACAAATATGAATTGAGATTTGAGAGAAATGATTTTGAGAATTAAAGGGTTACAAGAGTCTCTTCCTTGGTTTTGGTGTCATTGGCTGGTGCAGCCTCCTCTTGTTTTGGTGGCTCAGTCTCATCAACAGCTTTGACAGTTGCTTCAGTCTTCACAGCCTCTGGAGCTGCCTCAGCCTCGGCAGGCTTGGCTGGTTCTGCCTCGACAGGTTTGGCTACCTCAGCCTCAGCCGGTTTGGCTGGTTCAGCTTCCTTCTGTGTCTCTGCTCCATCTACAGCAGACACTTCCTTCTTCTCTGCAAGAACTTCATCTGCCTTCTCCTGTAAATCGCCACGAAAGTAGAAAAAGAATCACACATCTTTCACCTGAAACATTACCACAAAACCAAAATGATATATTTGATCCACAAAACCTGAGAAACGGCTTCGGACTCCACATTCTTGGACTCCACGACGGCGTTTTCAGTCACGGCAGAGGTTTCAAGGATATCAGACTCCTTAGGTTTGCTCGCACAGCCTCCCATGTTGTTTAACGAAAGGTTCGGTTTGAAACAAAGACAAGTTACAATGGGAAGAGCTGTGGAGCTAACAATGAAACTCCTTTTCTGATCCTTTTTTTTAAAAAAAAAAAAGCCAAAACTGTTTTTACTTATTAGAGGCTGAGCAAATGTAGGAGAAGGCAACAAAGAGATATATATAGTGGTTGTAAGGACACCCAAGACAAACGCTATTTCAGGAAAAGACTAAATTTTCTTCACGTCACCATAGATTCTCTGAGGCTCTTCTCTGTTAACGACCTATTAAACAGGAGAAACAAACTTCAACCTTTATTCTAAGTTTACGTTTTAGCCACAGTTACTTTTACAGCCTCACAAACTTGCCACAGGCTTTCCTTCTGCCATTAGCAACCCAATAGAAACAGAGAAAGAACAAACAAGAAAAACAAAACAAGAGTCGGGCAGCTTATTGTTATAAAGATACGGATTTACTATGGCAAGCAATGCGGTTGAAATGATATGATGTAAAAGAAGAAAAAACCAATGTTATCAAACCAAAACCTATGCAAAATCTCCCTTCGAAAATTAGAGTTTCTCATATCATACTAAAAAGCTGTTCCCAGGTCAAAACAATTATTATTATTGTTCCTAGTTCTCTTCTACCACACGTCACCTATTCCTCTTTAGGAGAGGTTCCACTGCTGAAGTTTCTTGGAGACCACCCTTGGGGACGAGATTTTTGTACATTGTCAAAGCTTGAGCGATCATGTTTGCAGGATTTTCAGCAGAACTCGGAAGCAACATCGTTGTACCCTATCAAGAAGAAGAACAATAGTTACTCTTATTGGATTCATATCCCCAACGGTGGACGATATAAAAAAGTATATGAAATCTGGTACAGTATGTTTTGTAAATATTTACCTCCTTCGCAATGTTGCCGAAAGCATGAATGTATTGCTCCGCAACTCTCAAACCCGCAGCCTGCATTTTGCACCACGATTAAGCATGAGTTCCTAGTTTGGAAAGCAAAACAAGTTTACTTAAAGTCCAATAAGCCACAGAAACATCTATTTAGAAGCTAAGAGAGAATCATTTATGTGAAAGTAGGTTATATGACTTAATGCATTGGCGGCTCCAGGTATGAAACCAAACTGCATTTGAAGGATCACATTAATCGTATTACACCCTAAGTAATCAGGTTAATTCATTAAGCTCAAAACTTTGGAAATCTTGTAAAGATACAGCTGTTTGATCTCATGTACTAACCTCCACACCACCAGTTTCCTTGAGGGATTGAGATAACATAGCTAGCCCCCTGGCTGTTGCTTTTGCTCTAGCTATTATTGCTTCTGCCTCACCTGGAAAGCCATACAAAATTTTTTTGTGATGAAACAAATTGAGGAATGGCTTGACATTAGTATGATGCGTTCATGCTAACTAAATAGTTAATACTAACCTGATGCTCGATTGACTTGGTCCATCTTGGCAGCTTCTGATTCCAAGATAACAGAACTTTTCTTACCATCAGCTATGTTGATATGGGCTTGGCGTTCTCCTTTACAAGTTAGTAATTCAGATTATGAGAAACAAATTGAGCAGGCTTTGTTATTTATTTCTTAGCAAAGAAAATGAGCAGTAGCAAGCAGGCTGTTCAATCACAGGACATAAGTTTGCAAAGGAAATGTACCTTCAGACTCAAGAATCTGAGCTCTCTTTTTACGTTCAGCTTCAGCTTGCATTTCCATAGCAACCCTAACTCCATTAGGAGGCATGATATCCCCTGGATACACACCACATATGTATTTTGTAACAGGAATCCATCAAAAGAGAGTCAAAACAGAAAAAAGTTACTCACTTATCTCATAACGAAGGCATTCAAGACCCCAATCTTTTGCAGCCACATTGATAGCTTCCTGCAAGAATGATTCCATCTCAAAATCATCATATATAAACAGCAAACGCATAATGCATTCCCCTATAAACTTTTATCTAACAAAAAACTAAACTAAACTCAACACCAAGCAATGACTAATAGAACAATAAAGCTAAACCATCTCAGCTGCAATCTTAGGTACTAACATTACCAACAACACCCACTAAAATATCACATTAACATCACTAACCATGACATCCAAGAATCAATAGTTACATTAATGTAAGAGAAGACAAACCACAATCTTTTCGTTGAGAGTATCTCGTTCCTCAAACGTCTTGTCAAGAGTCATCTTCCCTAATTCACTACGCATTGTAGTCTGAGCCAATTGAACAACAGCGTAGATTGGATTCTCAACGCCGTAAGACGCCAGATGCGGATTCACAATCTGCAAAACAAAACCCCCACCCATATTATCAACCAAGAAAAACTCAAACATAAGATCCAAAAACAGAGAAAGAAGAATGTCTCAAACCTTGACGTAAAGAACACCATCGATGTGGATGCTGACGTTATCCTTCGTGATCGCAGTCTGATTCCCAATCGGAATCGCCTCCTCCTTGAGGGAATGAACGTAAGCGATGCGATCCACGCCGGGAACAAGGAAGTGGATCCCCGACTCCAGAGTCTTGGCGTATTTGCCGAACCGCTCGATCACGCACGCCTTCTTCTCCGGCACGATCCGGATCCCCCAGTTCGCCGGCGGATTGATTCTGTAGCTAGATAAACAAACGAACGCATATAATCAACCGACCGAAACCCCAAGATTCCTCCTAGTTAAACTCGAAATCGAATGATTCTTACCTGTTGAAAGCATGACCGGGGGAGGAGCTGAAGTGGCGGACTGGGGTGGTGGTGGCTGTGGCGCCGGAGACTAGTGGAGATTGACGGAGGGACCTTACCGCATTGTTGGCGACGGATCTTGATCGGATTATTTGGTTCATTGTGTAACTAACTCGTGTGTCAAATTCGAGGAGGAGTAACAAAAACCCTCTTTAAATCTTTTTGCTTTTTTTTTTCAATTTGTAAATTTCTTTTTTTTTTTGGTTGACAAGCATACATATATATACTGTGAAAAATACTTGGGGATGTGGTAAGACATTTGACAGATCATTTCAGATAAACACCGATTTATTTTATTTGAGATTATTACTTATTTAACAAAATTTATTTTCTTTTTAAACACGTTTCTTCAACAAATTTATTTCTTTTTAGACACGTTTGTTCATTTGTATTATTATTGTTTATTTTTTCCAGATTTATTTTTTCAACAGATATATTATATAAATTTTTTGACTATTTTAGCTCATTTTATATTTATTTATATATTTTCCTCTACAATATATTTTTTATTGTAAAGGTAAATTTACTTTAGTATATGTCTGTAAAATAAAGTTTTTTATTTTTAGGAAAAAATATAGTGAAATACTATTTTCATTTATCTTTATTTTCATCTAAAATAAAGAATTATAATCTAAATAAAAAAAATTATATTATAGAGGAATATATCAAAGCAAAATTACTTATATAATAAAAAATCATTGTTTTAAAGAGAATTATAGAGATATACACTAAGAATGTTTTTAGCTAGGAGATTCACAAGATAATGGACATATCAGCCTCCACCCTTCTTACACATCAGCAAAGTACAATACTTTAGAGGAAAGAGAGCAAATATGTGAGTCAAACTTAAATTAGTTTTTACAGAAGATCCAAAGCGTATGGTTAATTTATTCTTCCTTATATAATGCTCGATACTAACAACAAGTTTTTTAAACCATTGTTAATCTCTTTGTTTTCTCATCAACCCTAATATCTCATGAATATTTTATCCTTTTTGCTCGTTGTTTTTGTGTTATTTTAAATAGTGATTCTGTTGGATAAGAGGAGCTTCAATGTGGGGTTTTTATTCCAGTTCCTAAACAAAAAGTAACATTAAAAAAAAAAAAAAAAAGAACCTGTGAAAGAAATATCTAAAAAAGAACTTTTAACATACCGTAAAACACAGATCCTAGTCACATGTCTAATTTTTAGTAGGTCAACTTTTGATAAAATTAAAATCATTATTTGACTAGAAAAAAGACACTATCGTGTATCCATCATAAAGAACAATAGAAACAGATAAAAAATAAATGAGTAAAAATAAAATTTTAAGAATGACGACGAACGATAGTTTCTTATCAAAATTAATGAGGAATTGATTTGTTCTATAATTCTCTACAAACAAATGAGTGAAAAAGAAAACATATTCCTCATGAATGGTAAAAAGTTTAAAGAATATTAAGGAACATAGTGTTCCTCCTCATTTCTTTGGTCACGAGTCACACTAAGATAATAATATTTTATAGACTACATATTGAAAGTGGAGTTCTACTCATTAAGAGCATGATTAACCCTGATATCTTATTTGAGGTTTTAACTTATGATTTGATATTTTTTTTTACACTTTTCGGCTTTCTTATATCTCTTATTTAAGAGACGGTTCTTAGTTTTTCTTAGTTAAAAGCTAAGAACCGTCTCTTAAATAGGAGATATAAGAGCCGTCTCTTAGTCGAAAAGTGTAAAAACAAAAACAAAAACAAAAAATGTCAAATCATGAGTTAAGAACTCGGGCTAAGAGACCGGAGTTAATTATGCTCTAAGAGCATCTTTATCCCACAAACCCAAAATGGGTCTCTTAATTATTTTTTTATAGTATTTTAGGAATAAAGTTGATTAAGAGACCTAGTTAAGAAACGTGCGATTTTTATGTCTCCATTGCAAGTTTCTTATTTCGGGGTTCTTATAAATAAAATAATATTAAACAATTTTTATTAATTTTTTTGTTTTTTATTAAATAAAACAAAGTAAAAGAGTACATTTTAAACATAGATTTATAAATAAAAACATGAAAATAAAGATTATTAAAATAAATGAGAATTATTTGAAAGAAGCATCAGAGATCAGTTGTTGTCTTCGTCACGTCCAAATCTACGCCAAATATGTTCACCCAAATCATATTTTAGTTGTTGATGCATTTGTCTATCACGAATCCTTGTTCGAACACCCATCATATTTGCGATATTTGAAAGGATATCTGTAGAATACGTGAGGTCGACATGTGAACTTCCGTGGTCTTCTCCTTGTTGGAACTCTGAAACATCAAATTGAGTGTATTCATCTCCTTCGTCTTGTACTATCATATTATTGAGTATGATACATGCTCTCATTATCTTCCCAATTTTGGCTTTATCCTAAAACAACGCTGGATTTTTAACAATGGCAAAGCGAGCTTGCAAGACTCCAAAAGCACGCTCGACATCTTTTCGGACAGCTTCTTGACGTTGAGCAAATAAAACTGCTTGCGGACCTTGTGGTATAGGAATAGATTGGATAAAAGTTGCTTATTTCGGATAAATACCATCGGTGAGATAATAAGCCATATGATACTCTCTTCCATTGACGGTGAAAGTGACATTCGGAGCTTGACCTTTTATTATGTTCAAAAACAGGTGAGTGATCAAGAACATTGATATCATTTAAGGTACCTGGAGGTCCAAAGAACGCATGTCATATCCAAAGATCATATGAAGCAACCGCCTCTAAAACGATTGTTAGTTTACCCGAACCACGAGAATATTGCCCTTTCCAAGCGGTGGAACAATTCTTTCACTCCCAATGCATACAATCGATGTTTCCTATCATCCTGGGAAATCCACGATACTCTTCAACATCAAGTAGACGTTGAAGATCAGCCGGTGTGGGTCTTCGTAAGTACTCATCGCCGAACAAATATATTATCCCTTCTACAAAATTTTCCACACATAACCGAGTTGTTGTTTCACCGAGCCGGAGGTATTCGTCGACCGTATCAGCTGCGGAACCATACGTCAAGACACGAATGGCTGCAGTACACTTTTGAAGGAGAGAGAGACTAATCCTTCCGAGAGCATCTTTCTTTTCCCGAAAATATTCAACTTTGTTGGAGAGTCGATCAACAATGTGCATGAACAATGGCTTGTTCATTCTAAAACGGCGTCTGAAAAAATTATCAGGATACGTTGGAGTTTCACTGAAATAATCATTTCATAAACGAATATGCCCTTCTTCATGATTTCTTTCGATATAAACTCGCTTTTTTCTCTTTTTTTTCTTCGTTCTTCTCGATCACCTTGAATAGTAAACTTTTATCAAAATATTGATCAAATTGTTGATCGAAGAGCTCATCAAACTCCTCATCTAGAGTGTTTTGAGAAGAAGAAGCCATAGGGGTGATTAAAAAGTTGTAAAAACTTGTGATGAAAGAGAGAATATAGAGAGACTTGAGAGTTTGTTTAAGAAACTTGTGATGAAAGGAAGAAAGATAAAAGAGAGAATATATAGAGTGTTGAGAGTTTATAAATGATTTACAAGTCGAGAGATATGTGAGTAGTGATATACGTCTTACAAAGTGCAATATATAGAAACGAGAATACAAAGTGCAATTACAAGTCACAAGCTTTTGTACAATTGTTCGAGACACTCCAAACCAAAGAGTAACAAGACACAACCAGTACAAGACACAACAAGAGTACAAGACACAAGTCAACAAGTCCGTAATCCTTGTCACTACACGACTTGACACAACAGGTCCATGACACTGCACCACTTCAAACAACAAGTCTGTGATCCTTCTCACGTTTCTGATCTATATAGATCTTCTTTATACTTGTCTCTTTTCAGCTATGATCTGACACTACACCACTTCAAACAACAAGTCTGTGATCCTTCTCTTTTCTGTCATCGACCAATTCTCCTGCAATTAAGAAGAACAAGACATGAACATTAATATAAACACAGTTTTAAGAACAAGACCTGAACATTTTAAATAAATTTATGTAGAACCAGAAACTGAGATCAAATCATTAACCTGAACATTAATATAAACACAGTTTTAAGAACAAGACCAGAGAACATTATATTAAGACAAGCGTTTATATTAAGACTAGAGAACATTATACATAAGCAGAGAAACCAACATGAAATTATACATAACGTGACTTAACATGAAAATTAAAGATGAAGATGCAACAAGACTTAACATGAAACTTAAACAGAACAAGAACATGGCGGAGAGTTACACTTAAGCTAACTAGGAATCAACTCAGCTATGAGTTTCTTCTTCAAAGCTTCTTCATAATCAGCTAACGGTGCTTGCTTTGCAACAAGACTCTCAAGCATCCTCATCCTGGAGAGCCTTTCCTTCAGTTGCAAATCCGCCTTCTTGAGGCTCCACATAGACTGGAAGTCAGACAACTCCTTCCCCTCAACCACCGGCCTCTTTCCACGGGCCTTTGCTGCCTTAACACCTAGGGAACGATTCGTTCCCTCATCGTCTACAGCAGCATCATTTTCATTTACTTGCATAGCTTGCAGAATGTGAACCATCCCCACACTTTCTCCTTTTCGAGCTGCTTTCATTTTTAGCTGTAGACAGTTCACACCACTTCTGGTCGTGGCGAAGCTCATGCCAAGCATGTTCAAGTGTGAACCTCTTTTTATGGTTGGAGAAGAAGATCTCGTGGGATAATTTTAGAACATCATTCTCGTTCATACCACTGCTTTTCTCTCTGGTAGCTGCTTCATAAGCCCCACAAAACTTGCAAACTAGATCATTTAGCTTGTGCCAACGTTGCTTGCATGTAGATCCCTCTCGTCTTTCACAGCCCGCAAGCTTAGGACTACACGAGAAGTATGTTGCAACTCGCTCCCAGAAGGCGATTGACTTTTGCTCATTCCCAACAACAGAGTCTTTGCTAGTGTTTAGCCAGGAGCTGATTAGCACTATATCATATGTTGGCGTCCAGGTCCTTCGTTTCTTACGCTCTGCACGAGGCTTGCCACCATTTTTAGGAACTTCTGATGATGAGAGGGAAACGGTATCTGATACGTTACCAAAGACAATTTTTTGTTGACTATTTAATAGTTCAACAAAACTTGAAGAGTCCTCAAATGGATTGAAATCCATTTCCGAAGTGAAAGAGAGAGGAGAAAGAGGAGAAAGAGGAGAAAGAGGAGAAAGCGGAGAAAGAAAAGACATAGGAGAAAGAGGAGAATGTAACACTAAGAACAACCAATTCGTTTCAGACAAGAGAATAGAACCAACTCAAACCATCACAGAAGAAGCTAACTAAACTCATCACACAATTTCTAGCTAACCATTAATCACACAAGAGACAACCAACTCATCACAGAACCTAACTCAATTCATCACATAAACTAACTCAATTCATCACAGAATCGTAACACTAACATGTATTATAATTGGAGTCCTTTGTTCGAAGAACCTTCCTCGTGTCTCATTCCACAGAAAAAAATCAAAGCGTATTTTATCCATCCATCCATCCCAGAACACAAAGACAGAAACAAAAAATTGAATCAACATCCAGAAACCAAATCAATATTAATAAAGTAGCACCAAACAAATGTCAATCGATCAAACACAACAAACAAATCAATCCACAGACAGTATCGAACACAACTATAAAATCAATCTCCTGACAGAAAAACCACAATCTAAGACATGCTTGATTCAAGAACATGAAACAGAAGGTTTACCCCTTGATTCGAACCGACCCACCGCAGAGAGCTCCGTCGCCGCCGTAGAGAGCCACCGAGAGACAGAATCTAACCCACTAAAACATATCAAACATTCGATCAGAACAAGAAGAAGCCTAATCAAACACATGCATGATTGAACACCACAAGAACACCTTTACCTTTCGATTCGCGGAGAGAGACAGAGAGATAGAGGACCGTTGACGTCGAGGAGAACCACGGCGAGGGACAGAAACACCATTTTCCTTCGTCGACGACAGAAGCGGAGACAGCCGGAGCCGTTTCGTTAAGGAGCCACCGAGAGAGAGAGAGAGAGAGAGAGAGTCGCCATTTTCGTCGCATGGAGAGAACTTGAGAGAGAGAGAGAGAGAGAGAGAGAGAGAGAGAGAGAGAGAGAGAGAGAGAGAGAGAGAGAAGAGTGAAACGACGACGAAGGAAGATACCGCTCCTCTGGGCTCCCACACGCGTACACGTGTCCACGAACATACGGCTCTTCCGTCCCCATATTAAGACACTGCTCCTCCTTAATTATGTGTTTTTCATTTATTTTAATTACCATTTACCATAAGATACCCCTTTAAATACGGCAATAATGATGCTCTAAGGATGCTCTAAGGATTCTGTTTAGTTTCGTTTTGCTTTTTGTTGTAAAAAAAAATAGTGATTCTCGATAAGTCTACTTTTTGAATGGTATCTTTTTTTTTGGTCAATGACGGGATCTTTCACAGTTGAAAATTATGAGTATTTTCTGGGAAATATGTTCGGCTTCTCAGGTATCGTGTTGTGCTCCGGTAGTCTCTTTCAAGCGCGCTAGCTGTGGTTTCTTATAGAAGAGTTAACTGATAAACGTTTTCAACTTTAGGCCGATTTAGATTGTCTTAAAATTCACCTCAAAAGGTATTTTGTAACATTGCGACTCAATGATAGGTTTACGTTGTAATGTATTGAACATTTCATCGCTCTATATTATCGTTATTTTGAAGGAGGCTCTTTGCGGTCATACAACTAGTATTTGTTGGCTCCCACCAAACTTCATAACTTTTAAATATCACCATAAGGTGAGTTGAAATTGTTGTAATTTTCTCTATTAATAATAAAACATCTGATGTATGTTGATGTAAGCAAATTGGCCGAACACCATTAATAAATTGGGTGTCCTACCGTTCTTATAAAATATGATTTATCACAAGTTTAACTTATTTTCAAAAAATATCGACAATTGAGAATGTGCAACATGATCATCATAACACACATAGAGAATGCTCATGTATGCATAAGCCATCATGATCAATCTTCCACGGAATTTAGCTATAGCCAACAACATGCATGCGCCATGCGTCCACTATAACGTAAACTATGTTACGGTCGCTTAGTTCCTGAATTGCCATATTACTAAATAAAAATTAATCTAAAGGATGAAACTGTTGAGAAAGTTAGGGGATAATATTTTCTTCGAGATGTTAAGATAGAATGTAGACGGTTTATGTTTGAGATAACCTTCGTATTATTGGAAAGAGATTTTCACTAAGACTTGTGTTTGGAGATTTCTTAAAGACTCTTAGAACTCTTTATGAAATGTTTTCTCTCTATTCTTTTTCTTGATTCTTGGATGATTACAAGAGAACTAAACACCCCTATTTATACTAGTGAGGAGTATGTACAAGCTACTTCTACATCTTTCTTTTGATCTTATCCTAAACACATTCTACACACCTCTTAATCTACACTCTTCTTCTTCTAGATTTTTTTTTCATCTTGGGTTTTTGGGTTATAACTTAATTGGTAATTAATCTTGGTCTAAAGAGGGAAACCCAACATATCTCCCCCTTCCCGACTTAGCCCGAAACCGTCGCCATGCCCGTGCCTCTGCAACAATCTTCAAACTTCTTGATCGGTAATACCTTGGTCATAAAATCTGACCAATTTGCATCTGTGTGTACCTTGTTGAGATGTATGAGCTTCTCTTCAAGAACTTCTCAGATCCAATGATGCCGAATGTTGATGTGCTTCGAGCGGGAGTGAAACGTTGGATTCTTTGCTAAGTGGATAGCACTTTGGTTGTCACACAACATGGTGTACTTGTCTTGCTTTACTCCCAACTCAAGTAAGAAGTTCTTCATCCATAGCATCTCCTTGCACGCTTCCGTTGCTGCGATATACTCCGCTTCCGTGGTGGATAAGGCAACACACTTTTGTAGCTTCGACTGCCATGAAACAGCTCCCCCTGCAAAGGTAGTCACAAATCCTGATGTCGATTTCCTTGAATCTTTATCACCAGCCCAATCTGCATCGGTGTAACTGTTCAACTCCAATTTTCCATTTCCAAAACATAGACACTTCTTCGTTGTGCCTCGTAGATAGCGTAGGATCCACTTAACTGCTTTTCGTTGCTCCTTTCTTAGATTCGATAGAAAGCGACTCACAACTCCTCTAGCATAGGCAATGTCGGGTCTGATGCACACCATAGCATACATGAGACTGCCCACTGCTGATGCATATGGGGTAGTCTTCATTTCCTCTTTCTCCTTCTCACTTGTTGGACTTTGCTTCGAACTTAGCTTGAAGTGTCCACCAAGTGGAGTGCTCACCGGCTTTGCTTTGTGCATGTTGAATCTCTCCAACACCCTTTCAACATATCTTTCTTGGGACAACCATAAAAGCTTCCTTGGTCTATCCCGAGTGATTTTCATTCCAAGAATTTGTCTTGCTTGCCCCAAATCCTTCATCGCAAAAGCCTTTCCTAGGTCTTTCTTCAATGTTGTTATCTTGTTGCGATCTTGGCCCACAATTAACATATCGTCAACATAGAGCAACAATATGAGAAAGTTGCCGCTTGCATACCTCTTTATGAAAACGCAGTGATCATTCTTGGTTTTCTTGAAGTTATGATCCACCATGAAGGAGTCAAACCTCTTGTATCATTGTCTTGGGGCTTGCTTTAGGCCATAAAGACTTTTCTTTAATCGGCACACCAAGTTTTCTTTTCCTTGAACCTTGAATCCTTCAGGTTGCTCCATATAGATCTCCTCCTCGAGTTCACCATGTAGAAAGGCCGTCTTGACATCGAGTTATTCAATCTCCAAGTCTAGAACCGCTACTAGACCAAGAACCACTCGGATAGAGGACATCTTCACCACTGGAGAGAATATTTCTTCAAAATCTATGCCTTTCTTCTGGTTGAATCCTTTCACAACCAATCGGGCTTTGTATCTTGGATTTGAACTTCTCTCCTCATACATCAACCTGTACACCCACTTGTTCTTCAAGGCTCTCTTTCCTTTTGGTAGCTTCATCAGCTCATAAGTGTGATTATCATGCAAGGATTGCATTTTTTCTTGCATAGCTTCTACCCACTTATCTTTGTGAGTGTCTCCTAGAGCCTCCTCATAGCTTTGTGGCTCCCCCTCATCTGTAAGATTAACATACTCATCTCGATAGTATCTCACAGATGGCCTTGTTTCTCTTCCGGACCTTCTTGACTCATGTTCTTCTTCGGGCTCCACTTGATCTTCTTCTTCACTTTCATCACCATTCGAATCCATGATAGGATCCCCTTCTTCTGGGTTAACGCCATCATCTCCAATCACTTGTTCATGATCTTGGGGATTATGAGCATCTTCATTCCTTACAACCCTTAACTTTGGTTTCTTTGATTTGTTGATGTCTTCGATTGTTTGATCCTCGAAGAAAACAATATATCTACTCCGGATAACTCTCCTGTTAACTGGATCCCAAAGCCGATAGCCGAAATCATCTTTTGGTGAGCCAAGGTAGATGCATTCTTTAGTTCTGGAGTCTAGCTTGGCTCGTTCATCCTTAGGAATGTGGACGAACGCTCTGCACCCGAACACCTTCAAATGGTTCTAAGAGACCTTCTTACCCGACCAAAATTCCTCCGGGACATCGCCTTCCAAAGGAACTGATGGTGTAAGATTTATGATGTCCACTGCAGTCTTTATAGCTTCTCCCCAAAAAGACTTGGGTAGTTTAGCGTGAGAGAGCACTCACCAAACTCTTTCTACGATCGTTCGATTCATTCTTTCAGCTAGCCCGTTCAGTTGTGGCGTCTTTGGTGGTGTCTTCTCCATTCTGATTCCATGAGCTTTGCAAAACGCTTCAAAGGGACCTCGATACTCTCCACCATTGTCAGATCGAACACACTTGAGTTTTTGACCCGTACTTCGTTCTGCTTGGGCAACAAACTCCTTGAAAGCATCAAGAACTTGATCTTTTGTTTTCAAAAGATGTATCCACACCTTTCTTGAATGGTCATAAATAAAGGTGACGAAATATGATGCACCTCCATTGGATTTCTCGGACATGGAGCATACATCAGTATGCACAAGATCAAGAATATGGTTTCTTCTCATAGGCGTAGACGATCTTCGGAAAGCAACTCTATGTTGTTTTCCGGCTAAGCAATCATGACATGGTGAGAGAGAAATACCTTTCATATCAGGAAGAAGTTTCTTGCGAGAAAGTATATTTAAACCTTTCTCACTCATATGCCCGAGTCTTCGGTGCCATGTATCCATATCATCACTTGCGACATTTACTTCTTCCTTGAAAAGCTTGGCTTGTGTTACATATAAATAGCCTTCTTTTCTTCCTCGAGCCATGATCAAACTCCCTTTGGTTAGCTTCCATTTGCCACTGCCAAAGTGGCTATCCAAACCGGCATCATCAAGCTTCCCGATTGATATGAGATTGAGTCGGATGTCGGGAACATGTCTCACATCCTTGAGAACTATCTTACATCATGTGTTTGATGTAAGAATAGCATCCCCCTTTCCAACAATCTTGCTTCTTCCTTGATTTCCCATTTGAACATTACCGAAGTCACCATTTTGGTAGGTTGTGAAGAAGCTTCCATGAGGGGTGACATGAAAAGACGCACCAGAATCAACGATCCATGAGCTATCATCAGAGCTAAGATTACATTCTCCAACGAGATATAATTCTTCGCTCTGGTCTTCCACAATAGTGGTAGTATTGTCTTCATGCTTCTGTGTAGAATTGAATCGATCTGGTTTGACATTACCGGCTTGTTTGTCTTTCTTGAAAAACTGACATTCCGACTTCATGTGACTCGGCTTGCCACAATAATAGCAGATAACTCTTGGACGTGACTTGGATCTTCCTCGAGATTGGTCTCGTCCTCTGCTTCTGTTGTGACCACGAGTCTCTTCTCTACCCCGTCTATCAACAATGTTAGCTTCTGAATAAGAACTCGAACCTCGCTCCTTCCTGCGAACTTCTTCGTTTAGAAGGCTATCAGTGACTGTGTCCATGGTAAGCTTACCCTCCGGTGCTGAATTGCTTAGGGTGACAACTAGTGTGTCCCAACTCTCCGGTAGTGAACTAAGGAGTAAAAGGGCTTGCATTTCGTCTTCAACCTTAATATCAACTTTGTTAAGTTGATTTACGATCCCCTTGAAATTGTTCAAGTGCTCCATCATGCTCTGGCCATCCTTGTACTCCAACTTTACCAACCGTTGAACAAGAAGAGCTTTGTTTCGAGGTGTTTTCTTTTGAATCATGGATCCAAGTTTTGTCCATAATTCAAAAGCATTTGTGTAGGTAGAGACATGTTTAAAAAGAGATCGGTCGACATACTTGCGTATTATGGCAACCGCTTTTCTATTAAGAATATCCCATGCATTATCATCATTTCCTTCCGGCTTATCCTTCATGATGATGGGCTCATGCAAATCCTTGCAATAAAGGTGACCTTCCATTATCGGTTTCCAATAAGAGAAGTTGTCGGTCGTGAGCTTGAACATGTCACCTTCAAAGGTAACGGTGGCCTTCATCTTCACTTCTTCAAAGATAATCGTAACCTGGCTCTGATACCAGCTGTTGGGAAAGTTAGCGGATAATATTTTCTTCGAGAGGTTAAGATGGAATGTACACGGTTTATGTTTGAGATAACCTTCGTATTTTAGGAAAGGGATTTTCACTAAGGCTTGTGTTTGGAGATTTCTTAAAGACTCCTAACTCTTTATGAAATATTTTCTCTCTATTCTTTTTCTTGATTCTTGGATGATTACAAGAGAACTAAACACCCCTATTTATACTAGTGAGGAGTATGTGCAAGCTACTTCTAGATTTTTCTTTTGATCTTATCCTAAACACATTCTACACACTTCTTAATCTACACTCTTCTTCTTCTAGATTTTTTTTCATTTTAGGCTTTTGGGTTATAACTTAATTGGTAATTAATCTTGGGCTAAAGAGGGAAACCCAACAGAAACTCAATCCAGGTTTGAGGATTTGTAATAACGTTCTTATAAACACTCGTTAACGTATGTGCTCTGTTTTCATTGCGTGACTGTTCCGATTTGAGCTTTAGAGTGTTCAAGGGAAATTGATTGCCGATCACTGACCGTCAGAATCCGAGTGCGGACAAGAAGCTGCCTGTTCTCGCTGAGGACAAAGAGTTTTATTTTTCTAAACTTAATTGATTTGGTTCTGATTGCTTTTGTAGTTAGAGATCGTCCTTGAAACTTAAAGGACGATAGCAACCAATAAAAACAAAACAGAAGAGTTTGATACTAAAATAAAGATTTAAGACAACAAGAAAAAAGCCAACCAAATCTGGAGAAAACCCCCTTAGGAGATTAGGGGTATGTTTTCTTGTTTGCGAAAAAAATGACACTAAGGTATATATAGATAAGTTGATAACTGTCTCTCATATGAAAAAGCTTTCACAGGTCAAAAAATAATTATAGTTCCTAGTTCAGCTACCATGGCTTCTAGTGAAATGTGTAGCTCAGGTAACCACGTCAGAGGATTCCACTGCTAAAGTTTCTTGGAGAGCACTCTTGGGGACGAGACTTTTGTACATTGTCAAAGCTTGAGCGATCATGTTTGCAGGATTTTCAGCAGAACTCGGAAGCAACATTGTTGTACCCTATCAAGAAGAAGAATATTAATTACACCATTAGATCAATACCCTCAAGTGAAATCTGAGATTTAAAAGTAGTAAGTTATGTTTCATAATTGTTTACCTCCTTAGCGATGTTGCCAAAAGCTTCAATGTATTTCTCCGCAACTCTCAAACTCGCAGCCTGCATATTGGCACCACGAAGTCCCAATTTTAAAATCAAAACAAGTTAACCTAACTCAACAAGATACAAAAAAAAAAACTATGTAGAATCTAAAAGAGAATTTGTATGGGATAACGGTTCAAAAACAATTAATGCATTGGCGACTGATATTAAACCAAATTGCATCTGATGATTAAGTAGCAATGAATGACTAAACCTTTGTTCAAATCATTGCATATTTACTAACCTCCACTCCACCAGTTTCTTTGATGGATTGAGATAACAAGGTCAGACCCCTGGCTGTGGCTTGTGCTCTAGCTAATATTGCTTCTGCTTCACCTGGGGAGACGCAGCACAATTTATTGAAAAAAATATTTTTTAGCATAAATATATTGAAAAATGACTTGAAATTTTATTATTTATGTGTTCATGCTTTTGAAGTGCTTGGTTACTAGATAGTTAATACTAACCTGATGCTCGATTGACTTGGTCCATCTTGGCAGCTTCTGATTCCAAGATTACGGAACTTTTCTTACCATCAGCAATGTTGATATGGGCTTGACGTGTTCCTATATTAACAGATTATGAGAAAACAAATCAACAAGTAAAGTAGGTAGCTTTGAGAAAATAATTTGAAACAAATGAGCAGTAGCAAGCATTCAATGACATAAGTACGCAAAGTTAAGTACCTTCAGACTCAAGAATCTGGGCTCTCTTTCTACGTTCAGCTTCAGCTTGCATTTCCATAGCAACCTTCACTCCATTAGGAGGCATAATATCCTCTAGATACACACACCACATGTATTTAGTAACATGCAAACAAGGGACTCCATTAAAAGAGATTCAAAAAACAGAAAAATTACTCACTTATCTCATAACGAAGGCACTCAAGACCCCAATGTTTTGCAGCAACATTGATAGCTTCCTGCAAGAAATAATTCCATCTCAAAACCATCATATCCAAAACATAACTAAATACAAATGCACGAGTTGTTACTTTTATCTTCATTACAAAAGTAAACTCAAACTAATAGGAAGCAGTGACAAAAAAAAGAAGCTCAACTGCAAGCTTAGGTACTAATACCAAAGTACATCACTGACAATAACATAACAAAAAATTGAACAAGAAACAAGAAAGTGTGTAGAGAACGAACCACAATTTTCTCATTGAGAGTATCTCGTTCCTCAAAGGTCTTGTCAAGTGTAATCTTACCGAGCTCACTACGCATTGTAGTCTGAGCCAACTGGACAACAGCGTAAACTGGATTCTCAACACCATAAGAAGCTAGTTTAGGGTCCACTATCTGCAAAAACCAATGAACAACTCTCAACAACATAGACACAAAGACCCCTTTAAACTAAGAAGAATGTCTCAAACCTTGACGTATAGAACACCGTCGATGTTGATGCTGACGTTATCCTTTGTGATGGCAGACTGATTGCCAATCGGAATGGCTTCCTCCTTGAGGGAATGAACATAAGCGATGCGATCCACACCGGGAACAAGGAAGTGAATCCCCGACCCCAGAGTCTTGACGTATTTGCCGAACCGCTCGACCACGCACGCCTTCCTCTCCGGCACGATTCGGACTCCCCAGTTAGTCTGGGGCGTGATTTGGAATCTACAAGTAAACAATCAACACAAAGATTATTACCGTTCAGTTCTCACACATATTATAGCGTAGTACGAAATTCTAAGCTTAGAAACCTGTCGAGAACAGCACTAGCAGAGGAGTTGCTGCTGAAGTTACGGACGAAGGCGCTGGCGGCGGAGGATAGTTGCGTCATAGGAGCAGCGGGAGACTTAATCCTGTTGATATTAGGCACGGGAGAGCTGCTGAACTTGCGGACGGTGGTGGTGGCGGGCTTGGAGGCGGCGTTGAGTCCTGCTGATATTAGAGGTAGAGCTGCGTAGAGTGGACGGATGTAGTTGAGGGACCTAACGGCGGCTTGGCCGAAGGATGGTGAAGATACCAGTTGGTTCATGATCCTTGTAGCTTGTAACTGGGAAGGAACTAGGTAAAACTCTCTTCTTCTCTTTTCTCATGATAACTTTTATACTTAGATATCAAGTAACGTGGAGAAGAGGCAAAAACAAAATTGGAAATATTTCAAACTTTTTGCCAAAGAAAAGACAAGACTTAATGATCTGGCGGTTAGCTCAGAAATATCCTTTAAAAAATTAATTTTGTGATAATTTAATTTAATAGAATAATTATTATAAAGTTTTGTAATGTAAGTTTAACTTTTCTACATTGCTATAAGATATTTTAACATTTTATGATATTTTATACATTGATAATATATGTTACTTTATCTTTCTATAATCTAATATTATATTTACATAAATATAATTATGGATTAATGTGAGTCAAAATGGAATAATCAGTTTATTTAATCTGTTTTGTAGTAGACTATTAAGGGTTTGACTGGTTTCCCCGCTACTACCCACAAACGCAGTTTTTGCGGTTGGTAGCGGTTGACAGTATTTCGAAACAATTATACAAACCGTTACAAATCGCTTCAAACCGCTCTGAACCTCTTAAAATCAAAAGATGGTTTCACCTAGCGTTTGCGGTTGCGGTGGATAAATAAATATATAAAAAATTCAAAAATATTTTAAAATTTTAAATTAAAATTCGAAAATGGAAATATTATAAATTAAAATCTATACAGATTTTATATATTAATTTAAAATCACAAAAGTATCATAATTTGTTTTATAAACACTTTAAACTAACTATTCATTAGAATTTTTAAAAATTAATATACATTCATATATAAAGATATACACATATATAAAACGAAACAAAATATTCTTTTAAAGTTTTAATATAAATATTCAAAAACATTTATTAAAATTATAACTTTCAACTAATTTAAAATTTAAATTAATAAAAAAAAATTATTATTAATCATATTATATAGATAATTATTATATTTAAATTCAATAGTATGTTTTATATAATTTTATAATATATTAATATTGGTAATTTATTATTAAACCGCTGCAATATCTTATAATCAATCAGTCACAAATATCCCGCAAACGAAACAATTTTCAAACGTTGTACCAGTTATACAAATCGCTTAATAACATTTGAAACCACAACCACCCGCATATGTAAACTTCCGCACCTGCAACCACAACCGACGCGTTTGAACCAGTCGGACCCTAAGCTTGTTAATAATTATTTAATTTGTTTCATAATAAAAATGGGTTGATTGCGAGTTAAAGTGGTTTTAAAATTCTATGTTCTGTTGGAACTTGGAACTAACTCATGAAAAAAACTGCAATATTATTAATCATCATATCCTATTTTGATACACCATATAGTTGAATGATATAAATATTAGTTAATATTTAATATCTTCACCTTTTCAAGTTAAGTTATTAGTTATAACATTTTTATCGGTTTATGTATGGATTTTAGTTAAAAAAATTTATGAAGCTAATAAAAAATTGGCATTTCACGGTTTTCCAACATTTATAATAGTTATATAAAAAATTGAACAATAATATATATACAAATTTTTATCCGAAGAAATACAGAATGTATTGGCTTTGTGCCTTAATTAACGGAACAAAAAGTTGAAAAAAGAAGTGTTACCAAGAACAATGTACGATCTTAGAAACATACAAGTAGTTAGCATTCAGATTATACTCTAATGTTTATCCATTAAATGTAGGTAACAAAACTAGTCACATCAAACATGCGTACTAATTTTATATAGGGAAAATTGGATAAATAGGACACTTTAAACTTGGATTTGTCACATTACGATTTCTAGAAGATATTTTAGGAAAATAGGATTTTAGATCTTGTAAAATACCAAAATACCCTTAATTTACCAATTATGTTGAATTTAAATTATAAATTATAATAATTTTCGTTTTAATGTTAAAATTAAAATCTATAAAAATTAAAAAAAAAAGTCGTTTTAATGTTAAAATTAAAATCTATAAAAATTAAAAAAAAAACACTAAATGGGAAAAAGGGAGACGCGGGATGCCGCAAACCTAATTCCTCTTTCTCCTTGTCTTCTCCGTCGTAGAGTCGTCGCTCTCCCACGGCGATTTAGGGTTCAACGGTGAGAAGCGCTGTTCTTCGTCGGTGTTTCATCAGCCCGTGGTCTCTACTCTCGTCTCCGTCACCATCCTTTTCGATCTCACTGAAGACACAACGGCTGCGAATCGTTCTTCCTCTTCGTTGGGTCAAATCGATTTTTGAAGTGTTCTTCCATCAATTTCGCTTCTCAATCTCACAATTCTTCACATAAGGTATTGGATTACATCTATAGATTCTCATATTAAACGAAATCGAAGTGTTCTTCCATTAAAGCTCGATTTTTTTAAAAACGATTTGGCGTGTTTCTTAAACTAATTTTGTTTCACGGATTGGTTAAACATCTTATACATCATTATTTGTGTGATGATATTGAAACCTTTACATGTTGAACTAACAATTTTGTCACGGTTTGTAGCTATGTCTGAGGAGCTACCGAAGAGGCTTTTTAAGGAGGGCGAGGAGCCCCGAGTTACTCAGATCAACAACAACTGCAGGATCGACTACATAATCCGAAAGTTCCAAGCGTGGCTGCCAAAGGAGTTGGATGTCGTGAAGAAAGACCCGGTTTTTCATCAGATTTTTAAGCTCCATGAGAATGGTCTTGGATACTCTGCCAGGGTGATACACAGCTTCTTGTGTAGGGAGCTGGTGACTTTCTTACAGCACGAGCTATGGTTTGTCTTTGCGAGGAGACCGCTTCGATTCTCATTGCAAGAGTTCCACGCCGTAACCGGGTTTGAATGCGATACTCATATCTCGCTTGAGGAGTTTGAAGAGTGGAAATATGATGGTGGTTTCTGGAGCAAGGTTTTGAGGAGAAAAGATGGAACAATTACACTCTTCAACCTGTGGACTAAGGACAAGGAAGCTGTAAAGAAGTGGAGGAATGCAGATCGCATACGTCTTGTCTACTTGGCGATCATTCTTTGTGTGGTATTGGCGAGAGATGAGAAGGCTAATATCCCCCTGAAGTACATCGCGGTGGTCATGGATCTTGACAGAGTTCGAAGGTATCCTTGGGGAGTTGCTGCTTATGACCTTCTCTGCAAATCAATAGCCAAAAATCGTTCCCAACTGAAGGAAAAGACCACTAGCTATGTCTTGGATGGCTTCTCATACGCCTTGCAGATTTGGGCAATGGAAGCGGTACCAAAAATTGGGAAGCTTTGTGGAAAAAAGCTGGATAAGGGTTTCAAGGACGGTCCTAGATGCATAAACTGGATGGGAGCTGCGAAGGTGTCATATGAGGAGATCATTCGCTTGGAGGAGATTATTACACCCAAGGTAATTTTATCTATTTATGACGATTCCTTCCGGTTTGAAATGAGTATTTAGTATCTAACTGTATTTCCCTTTCTTGTGTAGGATGACATCTACCCATACATCTCATGGACAGGAAATTATGATGTTGTCAAAGCTCAGGCGTTTCGCAGAGATGATGATGTGGAGGATGATAGAATCAATGTTCTGATGGAGATGATAAAGAAGGGGCATGATTTTAGTGAGCATGTTTGGGAAACTGAAGAAAATGAAGTGATTTCTTTATCTCTCGATGACGAATCAGCTGTGAATGATGAAGCAAGCGTGAATGTTGAAGCAGCCGAGAGTGATGACGACTTTCAGACTCCGAAAGGATAAAAAAACGTTGGTTCTAGATCAAAGAGGGGTAAAAAGAGGCTTCCCGATCGTGGTATGGAGAAGAGAAAGCATAAGGTTCTCGCAAGTGGTGCAAAGCAAGCTCCTTTTAATGAAGACATGAAGGCTTTTATGACACAGTTGTTTGAGCACAACTTCTCTGGAATGGAACAAAGGATACAGAAACAGATGGCCGAGACATTTGAGCAGATGCGGACAGAGCTTAAACAATCACGTAAGGAAGCCAGCGTTGAAGTTGAGCTTGGAGAGCCTTCACCGACAAAGCCATCGACGAGCCAGGCACCGTTGAGGAGGTCCACACGCGGGGTAAACAAACACTAGTCTTCACCATCCTCTTCAATGTTATTTTGTCTTGTTTAAGTTCGTGGTTTGCGTGTCTGTTTGTTTTATTGGCATCTAAGTTATCGGCCTGAATTTTGTTGTACTTTATAAGGTCTCGGTTTGTATGTGTGCTTGGTGTGTAAGTGTCCTTGGTTTGTAAGTGTCTTGTTTGAACTTATGTAATGGTCTGGAACTTTTATGTAAAATAATTATGTAATGATAATGTATTTTGGTGTCTCAATTATTGCTTATTTGTCGTGACATAACAGGATGGTTCCGAGACTACATTCGATGTGAATTATAGTGAAGCAGATGATATGGGTCGCGGGATAGGTACGCAAGGGGTTGAAGGGCTTTCTCAGACGTCGTATGTGCCAGGCTTTGATCCATCTCAGGACAAAAAAGAAGAAGACTGGTGGACTCCAATGACTTCGGTCCGAGGTTCAGTGGATAATCCAGTAAAGAAAGAAAAGACAGAGATGAATACAGCTCCACCGCCGTCACAGTGGGAGAAATGGTGCAAAAGAAAAGGTCATGGACTTCAGCTTAGCGATTCACCATTGCCAGAAGATGCTTCTCCGCAGGCGTCACTTTATTATATCTCCGAAGAGTCATGGAAAGGATTCACGGAATGGGCATTAAAGCCTATACCTTTAACAATTGGTCCTACATGCTTTAATTTGTCTGTAGCTACAAGAGTAGTAAGTGCTGGAAAATGGCTTGGAAACGAGGTAATGAATCTTGTACTAACCTTTAGTGAATTTATCTTCCTAATACTTCTTATATGCTATATTACTTAACTTTCATTGTAAATTTTTAGGAGATGGATGCGGTTATGTTTATATGGCGTGTGAACACTACATTGAATCGTTGGGCCCCTCGCCGTGTTGCTTTCATGAGTGCTATGTTTTGCCTCCAAGTAGACGCTGCATACAAGAAGTTTTTACCAAACAAAAAAGCCTATCAATTGCCTGATTTCCTTCTTGGGTACGGCAGAGGAGAGCTTCCATCTCATGGGCAGACTGATCTAGTTTGGGGTGTTGATGTTGATCGACTCTACTTTCCTCTGTTTGTAAATGGTAACCATTCAGTTCTTTTTACATCCTAGTATACATTTCTTCGTTTACATATTTTTGTGGACTCGAACGCAGGTAATCACTGGGTTGGTGTCTGTGTAAACATCATTGAAAGAAAAGTGGAAGTCTTTGATTGCGGTCGGGGAAAGAACAGACAGTACGTTGAGAAGTTTGCTGCTATCATTCCTAGGATAGTGAAGTCCGTTGCACCACAAGAAAGACAGAAGCAGCTACTCCTCTCATCATATTCTATCGTGGATGTGCCTATGAAGTTGAGATTGAACAAAAGTTGTTGTGATTGCGGTGCATACGCTCTGAAGCACTTGGAATGCTCGCTGCTTGGTCTTGACGTCAGTTTAGTGGATGATGAAATCATTATGGGTTGTAGACAGAAGATTGGAGTGGACTTATGGGAGGCTGCACACGACCCCATCTTTGCTGAGGTTATGACACGATATGTGCCTTCACCATGGGAGAGGTCTGAGGTCTTTGACCTCGAGGATGATTGATTAACTGTGATTTTAGTAGTTTGGTTTGTTAGAATTAGAAAACAACTTTGGCTTTGGTATTTGATTTGAATTAAGAAACAACTCTAGATTTGATTTTGTATAAATTATGAAACAACCCTATAAAGAATTGTGTGCTACAAAATCATAAAACCTGAGGACCCAAACCCTAAACAAACCCTTAACTAAAACCATAACCATAGACATACCCTAACCAAACCCTAAAACCATAATACAATAATGATTCTTAATCATACCCTAAACAAACCCTAAATCCGTAATTCATAGTCAAACCCTTAACCCTAAACAAACTCTAAAACCATAACCGTAGACATACTCTAACCAAACCCTTAACTAAAACCAAAGTACAAATTAATCCAACGCCTCAAACACACACCTATTTATTGATTATTGTACATTGGTCACTATCTAAGTACGTCCGTCCACTATGTTTGATAGATGTTTAAACACTAATTTAGAGGGTTCAAAGACAAAGTTCTTGTGGTGTTATCGATAAATTTAGTGACTTTTTTCTGCTCTGCCTTAGCTAGAATACGCGTTATGGGAGTATGAAACGACGTAGTTTTGGTTATTTTTTTGACCTAATCACTTTTCTTCCTCATTCTTCCTCGACAGAGAGATTGCAGCGGCGAAAAGTTGGAGATCGACTCCCTCATGTCTTCAGTAAATTCTTCATCCACTACAAGAGATCGCCTCGCGAAACAACGGGGAATTCCCACAAGATGCAATTGCGGTGAGGCAGTGAATCGTTTCACTTCAAAAACAATTCAAAATCCGGGAAGATTATTTCATTGTTGTCCTTTGGGATCTCAGAAGGTTAGTCGTGTTATCATATAACTGTCTCCTTGTTGTCCGATGAGAGTAGAATTAGTCAATCTAATTGTGTATTGGATGTTACTGATGAAGGACAAAACCCACTTGTTCAAATGGACTGACAAGTCAGTTGTTGAGGAGATTGAAGACTTCCAAGACCTGTTTGACGTGTTACTCGTTGACAATTCCGAGTTTCAGAAATCAGTGAGAGCTGGTGAGGCCATGATGACACGCCATGAGAGTAGAATTCAAGAGATGGAAGATGCAATGTGCCATTACGAAGAGAAGACCTCGGAATGCATTAGGGAACTAAGGGGCATAAAAGCTTTGTTTGTGTGTTGTTTGGTGATGGTCTTCTTGTACCATATCTATGCATGATGTTCAACAAAGGCAGCGACTTCGCGCACAACTACTTTTATGTGCTTCCTCAACTTGTTGTTTCTTTTTTTCAAAGAAGTTAAGACCATGTTTCTTGTTATTTCGAGGTGATCATCATCTACTGAAACGAATTATTTTGCAAATACTTTGGTTGTTACTAGAATAAATCGATTTGTCTCTATAGTTTAGCAAATACCAAATTGTCAAATAGGTTCTTAAACAGAAGATCAAATAGTTTCAAAAGCAATAAGAAAAAAAACAGAGACAGATGCAGACACATAACAAACTAGATGGGTAAATCGCATGTTCCTCTCTTGTGTCCTTCAGTTCCACAACGGCTGCACTTATGCTTTTTATTCTTCCTTGATCCTTGAGAAGATGCGATCTTGTCTTCTACTGATTCATACCTTCTCTTTACTGGTCGACCAGCACTCTTTCTTGTCTTTGGTGGTAAAACCTTTGCAAGTTTAACCTCAGCAGGGACATTCCATTCAGACTCTAGAACTGCTATTGGATTAATGGAATCTGCATAGGCGGTTCTCCACGCTGCAGTGCTGTATAAGGCGTCAGTGAATCTGTGCACTTCCATACCTGTCAATCTCAAAAAAAACTTGATCAATATGAAGTCTATATGATGAAAATCCCGAAAATAAATAATTCTCAAGTATTCATGTGTTTATACTTCCATACCTCGTGAATAAATTGCAGGAATGGCGTGTCGGCAAGGAATTTTTCCTATATCATACTTACCACATGTGCATGTTCTTCTTTCCAAATCAACATGACAATCATATATGTCTCCTTTTACAACCGATCTGAAGTTGTCAACCTTGTAAACCTGGAATCCTTTTGCCTTCACAATTCTCCTATCAATCTTTCTCTCCACCTTAGCGGTTAAAGGATCTACATGCTTTGAGCTTAACAAGCGACGCTCATAGAACCATCGAGTCAACAGTTCTCTTATACTATCAAGCAAAGGAATAACCGGATATTCTCTAGGTATTCTAAGAACTGAATTTATAGACTCTGCAGGGTTCGTGGTCCTAATGTCATACCTGGAGCCAGGGAAGAGAGAACGAGCCCATTTGCGCACATCAGCCTCCCGTAGATATCTTCCAAGCTCAGGACTCATATCAAAAATTTCGGTGATACGTTCTTGAAATTCAGTGTACCTATATGCCCGTGAAGCCTTTTCCACCAACGCAGTCAATCCTTTTGTCTTGAAAAATGAGACCACATTGGTCAATAAGTGATGAATGCAAATTCCATGTGCTGATCGAGGGTAGACAGTCCCAATAGCTTTAGAAATAGACGCATTTCTATCTGAGACAAAAGCTAGATCTTGACAATCAGCAATAACCACTTTCAACTGTCTGAAGAACCACCCCCATGAATCGTCATTCTCTGAATCAACAACCCCAAATGCAATCGGATACAAATTAGAGTTACCATCTACAGCAGTAGCAACAAGAAGTGTCCCTTTGTATTTATTTTTCAGAAAAGTTCCGTCAACGACAATCACCCTTCGCATTGCATTGTAGAATCCTCTAACTGATTGCCCAAATGACATAAATAGATACATGAATCTTCCCTTCTCATTAGTTTCGTAGTGAGTATGCGTACCAGGATTTGCTTCTTTAATCATATGCAAATATGCTGGTATTTTAGAGTAACTGCGATCTGGTATACCTCTAGCAGCTGCAATAGCAAACTCACGAGCTTCCCAAGCGTGCCAATAAGTAATCTCACAACTATGCTCCATTCTCATAAATTGAATGATGTCATTCGGTTTTGGGCCATCGTTTGCATCATCAAATCGATGTTGTATCAGAGTCCCAATTGTTCTTGCAGATGCTGTTTTTCCGAATTTCCTTTTCTTTGAAGGAGCACATGAATGTCTTCCATCACATTGGTTGATCATGAAATATGTAGACCCATCTATTCCTTCTGCACGCACAGTCCAGTTGCACAATGCATCCTTACATCGAATATACCACCATTTTCTCGTGGATTTGATAACAGTGTAATCGAAATTATTCTTCATCGCCAAAATTTCCATTGTTGCCTTCAGAACCCCTTTACTTGTGAAAATTTGATCCTTCTTCACGAAGTCTCCTCTCCAAGCTCGACCATCCTTATCACTGTCTCCATTGTTTTGACAAAGTTCAATGTTTTCACTCCTTAAAGCACCGCAACCATCCGCAGCGACATGATTCGTTCTTTTAACAAAAGACTCCTTTGACGGCTTGACAAACTCTGCTCGATTTATCTCAGGAACTTCTTCATCCTCAACATTACTTGAATCACAAGGCTCCTTATTCAAATCGATATTGACTCGTTCCTTTTGATTTACACCAGAAACAGAGAACATCACACACAAGGTAGTAGACGATTCCCTCTTTGCATAGCCCACAAAATTAGATGCTTGCCGATCATTGGTGATAATAATTGGAGGATTCCCTTTTTGATTCAACAACGAATAACTGAACTCGGCATTAATGGCATTATGGTCCACCCCATAATCCTCACACACCGTTATCTTGAGCTGCTTCAACGTAGTAGTAGTTGCTAATGTTACCATTCGACCACGCCTTTCTTTGTCTACCACGAAACTCCAGTCATCACCGCGACTACACATCCATTCACCCGATTTGACATAGATTAGAACCATGTTGTATTGATAGAGAAAAGAGAGATGATTATGTCGATGAAGAAGAGAGAAACACAAAGAACGACGACAAAAGATCGTGGGAGAAGGAGAAAAACGTGGGAGAAAATATTCTTGGAGATATTTAGGGAAGATTTAGTTTACATTTAGGAAACATCTTTAACCGATTATGGAAGTTTCCATATTTTTCGGATTTCCTGTAGAATGTATAACCTATGTAAGTCAGAATACAGTAGAGTAGATGTGAAACATATTCTTCCCTAGGCGCCACATAAGGTAAAAGACAGACCATATCATGGCTCCAAATATAGATAGGGTATATCAACGCATTGTGGCTATATGTCGTTATCAAGCTAAAGGTATAAGAAAGACATCTTTCTTGATTATAACGTAACGTAACCTAGCTTTGGTTAGAATATATAAGAAAAGATAGGCTACGTTGTATACCAAAGATATATCTATGTATAAACATTAGTAGCCGATTTCTAGACTAAGTAGATGACTAGAATGAGTATTGTAACTGTAGCTAGAAGATGAAATAAAATATGATTCATTTAAAAAAAAAAAACAATTTAAACATATATATTGTCATACTTATGTTTCCAATAGTTTTGATATTTTTTAACATTTTTAAAATTCAGTTTACTATTTTTTCCATAAAAAAAAGGTAAAATATGTCCAGAATTGCCGAAAATATCAGAAATCCTATTGTGATAAATAAAAGTTCAAAGTGTCCCATTCAATTTTCCCTTTTATATACCACAAGAAAGTACGCAAGATATTAAGCAAATAAAATAGTGGTTAGCAAACATATACTACATACAAGGCAAGGAATGAAAATGAAATCACAACAAGGATAACCACTCACTGATTTTCAAATCCTTTTCTGTTATAAATGCGAAAACGCAACAACCCTTTTGGTGGACTTTTCATTTTGTCAAACTCGTTTTCACACGGACTTTGATTTGATAACTTCAGTATAAACTTGACAAATAAATAAAATCAACTTGTAAACTCGTTTCTTCCTCTCTCTCTATGTCCTTTCAAAATTGAAAAATTCACTTTCCAGAGAGAGAGAGAGAGAGAGAGAGAGAGAGAGAGAGAGATTGTCACTGTTCTCCGGTCACCGGAAATTGACTTAAGTTCCGATGGCTATCACTGACCGTCAGAATCCGAGGGCGGAGACGAAGAGTCTCTTCAGGCTATTCCCTTTCTGGCAGAGGAGAACCACCGCCTCCTCTTCTCCTCCTTCGTCAACTCAGAATCAACCTGGCCGCCATCGAAATCGGAATACGGATGTATCCAAGCGGTCATCCGCCTTGTCTATCTCTTCCGTCGCGAGATCAATTCTCCCCGCTCGCCGTCGTCTCCGACTGGATCCTTCCAGCTATCTCTATTTCCCTTGTACGTCTCCTTCGATTCCTTTCCTTTCGATTGATTGTTTGCGTTAGTTAGAGATTGAAGTTTAGGATCCTTGGTTTGTGTGTGTTCGCAGATGAGCCTGGGAAGCAAGTGCGAAGCGCAATCAAGCTTAAGAACACTAGCAAATCTCATACTGCTTTCAAGGTAACCGAGACTTGTACATGTATCATTCATAGAGCAGAGAAAGTTGACTTTGTTTTCATCTAATATAAGTAAGTCTCTTCTTTGTTTTAGTTCCAAACAACTGCACCGAAGAGCTGTTACATGCGTCCTCCTGGTGGCGTTTTGGCTCCAGGGGAGAGCGCCTTTGCTACTGGTAATGAGTTTTTATTTTTTTGTGGAAATCAAAACGTTGTCTTTGCTCTAACTAGTTGTTACATGCGTCCTCTGATTCCGTTTGTTTCTTGAAAATGTTCAGTGTTTAAGTTCGTGGAACACCCAGAGAACAATGAGAAACAGCAGTTGAACCAGAAGAGCAAGGCTAAGTTTAAGATCATGAGCCTCAAAGTCAAACCCGGTGTTGAGTTTGTCCCTGAGTTGGTATGTTATCTTGCTCCTCTCTAACTCTATTAGGTTATTATATACAACTCTTAAAGCGTTGTTCAATCTTGTTTCTTAGCATGTTTTAGATGATGCAATGCAACTCTCCCGTGTGTTTATCATTGCAGTTTGATGAGCAAAAAGATCAAGTCACCGTGGAGAGGGTTCTCCGGGTCATTTTTCTTGATGCAGAACGCCCAAGTGCTGTAAGCTTTAAGTAGTAGATACTTTTAAAAAAATTCTGAGTATGAATCTTTCAATAAGGAGGATTGTTGATATATAATTATCAGGCGCTGGAGAAACTGAAACGTCAACTGGATGAAGCTGAAGCTGCAGTTGAAGAAAGAAAGAAGCCTCTACCGGAGACAGGGCCTCGTGTGGTCGGGGAAGGTCTTGTGATAGACGAATGGGTAACATATAGATTAAGATTTTTTTCTTGCTTTCTTTCTTCCATGGTTTTTTTTTACTAACCAAAGTTTGTGTCATCTATCAGAAGGAGAGAAGAGAGAAGTACCTTGCTCGACAACAAGTCGAAGCCATTGATTCTTCTTCCTAAAACGCAGAGAGGAACTTGCATTTGTCATTTGCGGAGGTAAGAGACCCGCTTCTCCATCATCTTTTGCAGCTGTACATAATTGTATCCGTCTATTTTTATGTGTGTTATAATGTCTAGAGTGGCTACTTTGTGGTTTCTTGTATGTCTCTGCTTCTTGTGTGATTCACGCCGTTTTCATCAAATTTTGTTTCGGTTTAAACGAATTCATTATTCTAGAATCGAACCATAGCTTAGTTCAGTTCTCGATTTGTGCTCTCTGACTTCTGTGGTATCACTACTGGTTCTTTTGTATATTTTATCCGTTTACAAATGTAGATTTGTTATTCCGTTTTGATAAGAGTATCTGATACCTCTAGTTTGAGTTGATCTTGAATTGATTCCTTTGAAAATGAAAAATCACATTGTTGGTATTGACTCTTTTACAATGCTTACTATATTCCAGCTCAAAATGTAGACAAGTAGCTTGGAATTGAGGCTTAATTTTATTTCCACAATCAAAAGCTTTATATCATCAAGAGTAAATTCACCTCTTACCGGCTGTGTAACAAAACATAGCTAATTTTACCTACAGTGCTGCTTGTTATTGTTTCAAGTTTTCGAATTATTTAA
The DNA here is from genome assembly GCF_020379485.1 of Brassica napus. NCBI lineage: Eukaryota > Viridiplantae > Streptophyta > Magnoliopsida > Brassicales > Brassicaceae > Brassica > Brassica napus. Next base: position 11,083,910 of record NC_063445.1, on the reverse strand, counting down.
GAGCTCTCTCTACATCTTACAACACTCTCAATACTAGAAAAAAAAAGCTAAACAATTATTACAATTCATTATATACAACTGGTTTCTTAGAACAAGATAAAATATTCGTTAATTTTGAATAATAGTTTTTTTGTCAACTTTTGGAATAATAGTGAACGTGTGAAATATGAATGATGGTTTTGTAGACGATAAGTTTACCAAAGAACCGTGATCCAGTTCGCTTGGAACCTTTCTCAAACTAAAGTACATGTTTGTATTTGATGACAGTCTTTTACCAAGTTTGGTCCTTGCTATTAGTCAGAATTGTGAAGTCTTTCTATCTTTTCTTTTACATTCCTAGTTTGTTATAGTTTTGGAAAATCATGTTTACTTTATATAAGACTCTATGGTCCGCAAGAGTGACCTCTAAAAGACTGATACCAAACCACAACCAACCGCACGCACGAGTGCCCTAGTACCAAAAAGACGTGTACCCAAAGGGTGAGTTTGATGCGTTGCTATTTTGCTCCTTGCATTCAAAAACTGTGATATTCAGATTCATCTCTGTCCCAATGATAACCGTGAAATGGGATTAGTAGAATAAAAACGGATAGAATAAGATGAATTGGTGTTTCAGAAAGAAAAAAAAAAGAGAGAGAGAATAAGATGAATGGAATATTTTTTTAAAAATGAAATATATTCATTCAATTCATTTTTTATCAAAATTGTAGAATAATGTTTAGGAAGGATTTTTGTTTTTGAATGGTAGTAAAATCTATAGAATGTGTGTTTTATTTTATTTCATTCAAGTTAAATGATAAAAAAATAATAAATTAATGGAATAAATTACTTTATACAATTTCATTTCAAAAATTGACAATCCAGTTGAAGATTAATGAACTAGTTGAAGGTTTTGAAGATGCAATTATAAAACGTTATTGCATTTTCAGAGTTCAGTTAGGCGGTTTTGATTTTGATGGGCTCTTCTGGCCAATCCTGTCTCCCATTCTTCTAATATTATCAAATTCTAGTATCATCAATTTGGATAAATAATATCATAATAATGTACAAACAAAGTAACAATAAAATAATAGTATAATTTTATATTAAGAATGAGAGCTTGTTCTAAAACCTTTGACAACACGGAACTCTAACCTTATTCGTTTTTGTACGCTGAACCAACCTCACTCCCTTATATAGCTTTATTTTTATTTGGAACGAAGAAATTTTCTTTTTATACATTCATTTGGTAACAGAAAGATAATAAATTAAACTGGATAAGTAAAAAATTAACTGAAAATAGAAAAATAAATTTTACAGTTGTGTTGAGGTAAATTTCACCGTTATAGATGTCCTACATTTAATATGCACAAACTCGACTGATTCAACTACAAAACAAGAACACGTTCTCTACTATTATATATCCTTGTTAAAAAATGCAGGAACCTAGCCGCGTAGTCGGTAACCAGAGCTAGGCCGCGGTGTGGATGTGCGATTCGGTAACCCAACGCGGTGGTTATATCATTTCCCGCGTTCCCGAACAAATGTATTACTTGTCCGCCTATTTCAAATGAAATCTTTAATATACACAAACCCAATAATTTGATATTTGCCCATTCGTAAAAAATTATAATTGCCCACTAAACCTAAAATATGCTGAAACCAGCAAAAGCCTATTAGCTCAGTTTAGGTTGTGGCACATGTAGGATGAAGGTTTGGAATCTTTTTTTTTTTTTAATTTTCTTAAGATCAAAACTTGTTTATCGCATAAATTGGAATTTTTTTTGTAGTTTTTGAGTCAGATCTGTACTTGAAAAGCTATGTTTATCTATAAGTATGTCTAAGAAATTTTATATTCATGTTTGTTAGCTAAGCATATTATAAATACACTAAACTATATTAGAAAACTAAGTTTTGAGAATCAGAGGAAATATTTACTTCATATAATACAGTAAACAATTCGTAAACAATTCTTATCAAATATCATTTGACAATAAGAATTGTTTAAATGTCATTTGATAAGACTTAAAGAATCAGAGTATCTATTATATACTTATGCCAAGAACATATCTAATGTAATATTTACTTCATACATATCTTTTTTTTTTTTTTGATATCGAATGTTCCAGGCCGGGACCCAGACGTCCCTCGAGACCCGCAGCAGCCACGTTATTTCCACCACAGAAAGTAGCAGGGTGGGCCCGGGTGACCCGGCGTAGGGGTATATCTGAGGGAAAGGTTCGAACTCGCGGCCCTTAGAACCATTGCGAGTCGCCTCACACCACTCGACCACCAACTTCGCGTTACTTCATACATAAGAGTACAAAAAATAACAAAAATACTGTTTACTATAGTGCTCCTAAATTCATTGCGTTTTGTGGCAAACGAACACAACTATTTCCATGCTTATTAGAAAAAAAAACACAGTTTAGGAAACAAATGTCCATAGAACATGGATTATTAATCATCTATCAATGTTACCACTCAGAAATTAAAAAACCATTCAACATATTTTCTCGCACAAATAACTGTAAGGCATATAGACAAACAATTCACTGTCAAAGTTTTTTTTTTTTTGGGGGTAAAATGTTAACTATCAAAGTTCTTCAAGATACCCCGCTCATCAATAAGTAATTAATTTGACGCTCAAAAAAGTAATTAATATTACGGTATTTCTCATTAACAAAAAATCAATACGAGACAAGAAAATTAAAACGTAGTCATTGTCAATTAATCCGCCACCAAACTTTTGGTTGTTGTCAACTTCTCTTATCCTACAACGAGGAAACTTATTTTTATAAAACAATACTTCAACTGCTGTATAAAGAGTATAAACCGGAACAAAACCGTCATCAATTTAAAAATCCTTAAACCAAAGATTTCGACAAGAACTGCTACAACCTATCATTATGTGTAATTGTCCATGCATTGTTCTTCATTAAGATAAGAATAAAATAAAAGTGCAGACTTTACTATTAATAACAAATAAACAAAAACAAATCGTATCTCAATTTAATGGAGGGCCGAAAGGAATAAATTATGGGCGGCGCCCATTGATTATGCCCTCGATGGAAAGCATAATATTCATCATGAAAAATAAAAAGACTGACTCAGAAAAAAAATATTATTCTTTAATCTGACCAACGAGCAAATTCAGGAAATAAAAATATTTAATTTCCAACGTCATTAGATTACAATTCGGCCACACATCAGAGTGCTCCGCCACTATAAATACACACATGCACACGAACCATAAATTATACGCTCATGAGGAAGAAAACTAAAGGTTTTAACAGAGCAAGAAAAATAAAACTAAAATAGGTTCGTTAAAGTTTCTAATTTTGGGGGAGATTTTACTTTAATTATTGGTTTAAATCTATAATTAAGAGAATCAGAGGGAAGTTGCGACGATTTCGAGATTCGTCATCTTCAGAGAAAAATGAAGGGGAGAATATCGAAGATAGGAAGCTACGCAATATCATCATCCACAAGAGATTGCATCTCCTGCACTACCTTCAACATCCTCGCTCCCATCTACAAACGCCTCTCCCGAAAGGACCAAAGCATCCGCGAAAGCGATAATCGAGCGTATTGGATGGGAAGGAATCACCGAATCCTCGATTGGTTACTCTACGAGAGATCTTCAATCATATGTCTCCAGGTTCCTTCTCCCTTCCACCACCAATCTCCTCCTCCCTTTTGGTTTTCGATCATGTCTTCTAATGTCGATGATTGTGATTTTCAGGAGTTTTGGGTAGGCAACGAAGAGCTTGTTCGCTTGTACGAGAAGAGACTCGGAGACGCTGGTTACCTCTGTTACAAACTTGGCCGTACCAACAACCGTGGTGACGGTAAACCTATTTTGTTAGATTCGGGTTTGGTTTATTTATTATATGCTTCCAACTTAAAATTAATTTGTGATAAATAATATTTTATATGGCTAATATATTTTGTTTGTTAGGTTTGCTTACGGCTGTTCATAAGGACTACTTCAGAGTTGTCCGCTCTAGAGATTTGCTTTTCAATGATTGTGGTGACCGAGTCGCGCAGTTGCTACATGTGGAGCTAGTTCCTCCTTACTCTCAGTACGATGCGCATCAGCAAGTTTTGATCGTCAACACTCATCTGCTCTTTCCTCATGATTCCACACTCTCTATTGTAAGATTGCAGCAGGTATTATAATACTTTCAGTCTTGATTCTTTGTTGTTGATGATTTGCATCTTTCTTCTGATCAAGATTTTGTTTTTGAAAGGTTTATAAGATTCTTCAGTACGTTGAATCTTATCAGCAAGAAGTTAATCTCAGTCCAATGCCTATTATACTTTGCGGGTAACTACTACCAAGTCTGCATTTTTTATTTACATTTTCATCTGAAGAGGAGTACTGAAGATTGTGTCTATTTGTGGGCAGAGATTGGAACGGAAGCAAGCGAGGACACGTGTACAAGTTTCTCAGGTCACAGGGGTTTGTGTCGTCTTACGACACTGCTCATCGGTACACAGATTCAGAATCTCAAAAGGTCACTGTCTTTCTTCATTTGGAGAATACTTTTGGGTTTGCTGTAGATTTTTGGTGATGTTGTGAATTGGTGATCAAGGTTTTTTAAACTCTCTTGTCGTCTTTTTTTTGGCTTTTACAGTGGGTAAGCCATAGGAATCACCGGGGTAACATATGCGCTGTAGATTTCATATGGCTTCTCAATCCAAATCGCTATAGAAAGCTTCTCAAAACAAGTTGGAGTGAGGCAGTGTTTGGCATGTTCAGAGTGAGACACTCCTTAACTTTCTCTCATCACAATATTTCACCTCTTTGTTCATTTTACTGTCCAAATGCTCTGACTTTTTTTTATCCAAAATGGTAGTTAATCGTTGATCCTGAAATGTTTCTATCATTGTGTCAGAGAGTATTGACGAAGAAGAAAGTCTTTTGCTTCGCTAGTCTTGTCTAAATGATTTCCTGAAACAGAGTTGTTTACTAGATTATCCATGTAACATCTCGTTTTTGCAGTATCTACTGAGAAGAGCTTCACTAACAGCTGAAGATGCTTTTGCCTTTCTGAAAACCGACAATGCTGGTGACTACATTACATTCTTGGGCTTCTGCGAGACTCTTCGACAGGTACATTGAATCTGTAACGCAATTTAATTTTATCCACCAGGATGTTCACAGAGTTTTCTCTTTCTTAATTTGCTTTTCCTCCACTATACAGCTCAACCTAACGGGTCATTGCAATGGACTTACGAAGAAAGAGATTAAAGATCTGTGGATTCAAGCTGACATTGATGGAAACGGTATTGTAGATTACAAGGAGTTTCAGGTAATGAGACTACTCTCTTTAAAACCTGTTCATAATAGATCACTCATAAGCTATAGTTCCAGATCGTAAGTTTTGAGTTACAATAGCTGAATGTGATCACTGGTGAACAGCTAGACTAAGAACATAGAGATTTGATAATGCCAATAGCAGCTATAACCCTTACTCATTTGTTTATATAACTCATTACAGCAAAGAATTTGGAATCAAACGTGGTCTGAACAGAGAGATGCAGAGGACGGAGAAGCAAAAGGCAACCAAGAACAAACAGTTGGTTTCAGCGTCAAGAACGCAGTATTGTTTCCTCCTGAAGTGGAGAAAGGAGTGTGGCCAGAAAATTACTCTCTCTCAGATCACGCGAGACTAACCGTTGTATTCTCTCCCATAAGAATGCCTTGCTCCCAATTGGTTTCCTGACAAAACACTCTACAACAAACCTTTGTCTTCTTCCATTTTAGAGAGCTCTAAGATTGTGTCCTTAGAGATCAGAATCAACGCTTTGCTCGGTTTCCATTGGAAGACTGGCACCGTCCTGAGCGCTCTCACCCTGAGGTTTCTGCGTCTGTGGGGAAGAAGAGAGAAAAGACAGAACACGAGTCTTATGCCTTTATACCATCATGTACAAAACATGTAAACCAAATATAGAATGAAATGCTGTAGTAGAGATTTAATAAGCAGCTTTGCAACTGTCTTCATTATTTTGCCTCTTTCTGTTTTTATTTTTGCAAAAAAACTTGATACCTCTATGACTCTGTGAGTCTGTGTAGAGTTTGTTAGAGAGAAATGAAACCAATAAAATTTATTCACTACTCCAAAGTTAATAGATAGATAAAAAATGATTTCGGGCACTAACCATATATTAAAATGGTCCCATTTGTTCTTTTCTCTGTAGGTCCATTTTTTTAAATTAAGCTAGTGTGGTGGGAAAATTTCAGTGTTTGATTCTAACGCATTCAACTAAACAAATAATCGTATGTGTCAAAATATTCATGTTCCTATTTTGCAGATTTCACAGTTCTGAAGTGGATATTGAGAGATACTTATATGGATCTGACAGTCTCATCTAAGACATAATCACACTGAGCTTACAGTGATAGGGAGTTAGTGGCTAGACAGGATGTGGAGAACAAGAAAAATCAACTGGTGACCTTTTACATTCTTGGGCTTATTAATCATATATTTTGGTATGCTAGAAAGCACCCAACAGCGTCACGGTTCTGTACAGAAGCAGAGTACTTATCACACTATCTCATATTGCAGTTGAGCTATGTTGGATAGGTTCACTTATGCGGGACACTGGTCTTCCTCTACACTCAAGCCCAAAGCTCTATTGTGATAACACCTATGCCATCTAGTTATCTACTACGCCTGCTCTACATAATAGATTGAATCACTTTTAATATAAATTTCCATAAATAATGCTTTGCCTTGAAAATTTTATTCCACTCTGATAAGTAATTGGATGATATCTTCACCAAGTCTTAACCAATTGTTTCTTTCAGCAACCTATGTTCTAAAAAAATGTTCTAAAGCAAATCGAAAGTTCAATTACAAACATATTTAGTGTCTTGATTTCTATTTCCGGTGGGAACTAAGTTGTTGATGTTTACCAGTTTGGGCCTAGATTCGGCCCAAATGGTTTATATGGTAGGCTAGTAATAGACGTTTTGACTATTCTTGACATTAGTCGGAAGGTATTCAAACTCAGGTTAGACCATGTGATAGTTATTTTTGATGAATCCACACAATAACACTAAATTGTTTTTCCTAGGTCCTACCAGATAGTTGATAGGGTTTATCGAAGAAAAAAAAAGACATTGGTCATATCAAGAAACCCAATCTTTTTCCAACTCATGAATAATGCAGTACCATCGAACGTAGCTTCACTCAAGGCGAAGACAATTCCTACAATCACAAGATCAAGTTTCACATGTTTCCTCAGTAACTCGAAGTGTAACAGTTCAGTGCTCTTGAAAATACCCATCTTTGAGTAACCTATAGAACTCTATTTCTTCCATCTATTTTAACAATATAATCTAAACCTTTTCGACTCACAAGATGGGCATAACACAGAGACACCAAGTCAGATCGTTCCTACGAATGTCACGACCCAAATCATCAGCTTCGAGAACATAAGGTTATCAATGTGAACATTAGCTAACATTTTAATTAAACTCTCATCCAGACAAATCCCATACCTTAGGTCATCCGCACTGGTGGGTATGTGCAAAAGTCTCTCAGAGAAAATATTAAAAAAAAAACTAAAAAGTAAGAGAGAGACATTGAATCGATTTTTTCGTAAAAGATTATCGAAGGAAGCTGAGAGACTTTGTCTATACCTGTCTTTGTTTTATTGGCATAACTTTTTTTACACCATTTAATTTTAATGCATAATCAAATTATCCTAAATATAAAATATAATAACGATCAGAGATGTTCTTCACACAACAATGCAGAGGCTCCTAGATCATTTTCATCGAGAGGCTCTCAGTATGTTTCAAAAGTAAAATAATGTAAGATAATTAAAATAATGAAAGAGAGTGAAATGGGTCTCTCAAAAATATTTTTTACAAAAAAAAAAATTAAAAGACTCTTATTACATGTGTCTACGTTTCACTGGTTTAAACATTTTTATTAATTTGATTTAAATTGAACTGTTTAACAAAACTTAATAAAAATAATGTTATTTTATTGGTAAGAGTATTTTATCATCTTATCATACGTTTCCTCCATTTTTCCTAATACAACAAAGTATGCATAAGCTTCAAACATGGCCACCAATGTACAAGGTTCCAGAGTAACCTTCCTAGACATCAAGCTCTGATGCATTTACTCTATTCTCTTAAGCAACCCTCGAGCAAACTCACGTAAGAGTAGATAAGTAATATATATAGTCACGTACACCACCATCAGACTCCATACTCTTTTTTTTGGCAAACTATTATGAACATCTTACTAACAAATCAAAATTCGAGTATTGTGTTAGTAATAATGTGTCTCAAATGGTAGTTGCAACTTGTTCGAGTATCATAAAAACAATGCCATTTAATTTTGTGATACCGACAAAAAACCAGGTAAAGTTTTTTGATATATTTATAAGCAATATAAATATATAACAAAACAGAAAATGGTGTATTTTCAATATTTAATTTGACTATTCAGATTAAGAAAACAATGACCAAAAGAGTCAGTCTCTGGGAAAAAGCAGCATCTTGGATTATAGTTAGTCTATAAATCCATGAAAAGAAAAGTTTTCTTTTGTATTGTTTATAAAATTTAATTTGTCTTTTTCCTAAACAAAAATTTAGGATAATATAAACATTGACTGTGTCACATGACTCTCACATGAGATACAAAGCTCGTCGAATTTGAAGAAAGAAAATTTAGCTAGGAGATAAAGAAAGAGAGTGAGATTAGGTTTAAGGGCTTAATCTCACCTAAAGGCTATAAAGCAAAGACAAAAGTTGCGACACATGTGATCCCTAACTAAAGACATTAAATGATCTTAAAGAATAATCTCCTTGTGCCACTCGCGAGGAATAAAAAAAGAAGCATAATACGACGATCGAACTCAACAACCTGCAGTTCATCTATATTATCACAGGAAATTACGTTTAGCTTAAAGGTAGTTATAATTTCTATTTTTTTTTTTAGAATTGCAATTTTCTAATTTAATCCAATTTTATGTTAACTACTGCATCTCTCTTCCTCGCGAATGTATCCCAAGTGTGTTGATAAATCATGCTCATCCAACAACAACATCTTTACTAATTAGTCTATATACTTTTTTAAACGACTTCTAATTAGTCTATATATACATAACCTTAAATCTAATTACAAATAAGTAAAAAATAAACAGTACACAAGTGATTCACAATTACATATCTCCAAATACACCCAGGTATGACGTAAGCAAGTTGATTACTGTAGATCCTAAAATCTACACTAAGTATTTTGTAGCGATTGTAAGTTTAATCTAGGGAAAAAAAGATGATGTGGACAACGATATCTTTAGAACACAACGATGTAATCAGATTCCAGTAGACAAAGATGAATTTTATTGATTAATAAGATTGAATACAACAAGAGAAACGAGATCCAACATTACAAACGAAGTTGATAGGAGAAAAGACTTAAACCAGAGTGAAATGAGGTCGATGTGTGTAGTTCTCTCTAGGGTTTTCTCTGTGTCCTTTCTTCATTTGTATCGATCTCTTCTTATAGCGGATTGATTCCAGATTTCTCTCAACCTCTCCGCGATCTCTGGCTCTTCGAACCGATCTCTTCTTGCTCACCGGAATCGGGCTTCTTTGTTGGTTGCGCGGTCCAAGTTACTCAGACCCAACTGCATAGTTGAACGAAATTGGGTCCAACAATTATATATAGTTCAAAAAGAAATCCAATTGAGATAACCAAGTGGTAGTAGTCTAGTGGCAATATCTTGGAACTTGGTGTGTACCTATATCAGTCCTAGGTTTGATTCTCTCTGAGAACTAAATTATCATCACTTGGTCAGTCTGGATTTGAGCTTCGGCCCAAGTGTACATGGTGGATCATAACATATGATCGGTTCACCCCTTGGCATTAGTCGGAATGTATTTCAAACTCGGTCAGGAAGTGTGGTAGCCAGTCGACTCAGTATTACTAAGTGCGTTCTTCCCGAAGCCGACCGGATCAACCGATAGGGTTTATCAAAAAAAAAAACAATTGAGATTGTTTTTTCTAGCTAAGCAGAAGTCATATTGGCTTCTTGATTCCTGAAGAAACTCCAAATTTTAAAACCAGATTTATCACTCGTTATAACCTCTTCCATCACTTGGAAAGCCATGAAAGATGATCATTCCAAGATCCAGTTCCTTCTAATCAAGTTTAAACACGTAGTTCGATAATCCCTCCGACCACGTGACTGTCATTGGATCTGTCAATTTACTAACATTAAATCTTTGAATTGAAACTTTAAGTTGGCCTAATCAAGAAAGTCCACATCTTCTTTAGGGGTTGAGAAAAATCTTCACCATATCTTCTATATAGAACATGTAACAATCATAAGTTCTCCATTATTGATTATAGTGAGAGATATCGAAAGCCACCTGTAATCTAAACATATCATAAATAGTAGTATAATTTTTGATATTTTCCTTTGTGTATAATTTGTATGGAATTTTATTTTGTATATCAATCATAGTTACTAATTGTTTTATATATATATATATATATATGGTACTGGATACTGGTTGCTTAGCCGATGACAAGTCCTTACTGGAATACTTATATGTCTATTGATTATTGTTAATTAGTCAATTAATCACTGCAACTATCAGATGAGCCGATATTAGAGGATCTCTTGGTAGTATTACAGAGGGCCGTATATGCGTATGGTTAGCCGTTTTCGACTTTGGACGTTGAATATATGGAACTGACCTAAATATTTTGTTTAAGGTAGGATGGTTCTCTAAAATGATTTATTTTAAAGCTTTTGTGCTAAGCATAGCGCTATCGATTTAATTACCAGTAATAACTAAATTTACTATATACATAATATTTAATTTATTTTTTAATTTTTTTAGTATTAAACAATAGTTGTACACACTAACAAATACTATTTTGGAACTTTCTTGTTAAGTTTGGAAGAAAATTAACTAGTTCTAAATACTGTATTAGTTTAGAGTGTTTTTCTTTAAAATATGCAAGTTGAAGATGACACAAAGTTCCAAAAATAAAATATATTAAACCATCGTAATATTGATCTTTATTTGTCCCAAAGTGTTGAACGATGGGTTTGTCAGACTGAACATTTATAGTATAATAATCGGTTATATAAGTTTTAATTTTAAATTTCAAATAAATCACACTATACCTACGAGTACAGAATTGACCCCCAATAAATTATAAGTCAAAAGCTTTTTGGATTAACTTTATCAAAAGCACATATATAAATGCCTTTCCATTAAACATACAATATTGTATGAAAGTTTGAATTTGAGAAACATTATAATAAATAAAAGAGATAAATAAAATTACCAGTTTATATATTTTGGTCTGAGATACGTAATTCATGTGTTTAGGGCGGTATAAATATTAATAAAATTATAGTTAATTTTAAATATTATTATTTTATTTTCCATTTAATTTATTATTTATAGTATAAAATGGGAAGATTTGTTTCTTCTCCAGTAATTAAAGAAATCTGATATTGCTTGGATAACAAAATAATTGCTGATAAAAGAAAGAGAAAAAAAAACAATTTTTTTTGTTGTAGTTAATCCTACTATATAAAAGGGACTAAATCCCTACTTTCTAAGCCTTGCCACATAGGCAAAATATTGTGAACCAATCAAGATGCCATGTCATCCGGACTTGAGTTTGAGTTAAAAAAAATAAGCTATTTTCGGAGCCCATTCGACCCATTTCGAAGCCTATTCCCGAGCCACTCTCTCATAAGCATAATCCCGTGTTCTAAACATCCTGTGTTAAATTTTTTAAAACACTCATATCTTAGAAATAGTTTAGAAAATATCTTTATATAAATGTTTTTTTCTTGAATAATATTTAACTATAATTTTTTGTATCTTCTTAACTTTTATAATAAAAATATTGTTTTCAGATAGCAACAAAATATATATAAAAATTATCTTATTTTTCAATTTTTGATAATTTTATTATATTATTTTAGAATCAATTATTTAATATTAATATAACATATAAATTTTATATGATTAAAATAAAATTCTTTTTTAATTATATATAAAATTCATTAAGGGTATTGTTTTAATTAACACATTAGCGAATCACTTAGAACTTAATAATAAATCAATAACCTATCTAAAAGTCTAAAACCTAATAAAATATGAAAAATAAGAAAAACTAACTAAATTTTAATATAAAATAGAAATTTAATATTACTAAAATAAAATTTATTTTTTAATATATATATAATATTAATTAAGGGTATTTTTTTAATTAATAAATTAGTGACTTAGCTAAAAATAAATAATAAATCAATGACTTAGCTAAAACCTAATAAAAACATGACAAATAAGCAAATTTACTAAAATTATGGATAATATGAAATATGATTGATTCTTTAATACAAAATTAAAATAAGAGTTTTGTTAAATCAAACATAAGTTTGTCGTATCGGTGTTACAAAAAAAAACAATAATTAATAGTGTCGTAGGAATTATGTATTTTCCATTAGCGAATAAAATTGAAGTAGATTGTTGGAGGATATCTCAACGTATAGACGAGATTATGGAGATTGATATGGGAGTTGAAGTAACGGACACAACTGTTCCTCCGCAAAGAAACGCTCTTGCTAGACATCCTGAATAAAATGAAAGAGATATATATGAACTTGGCTTTGTGTTAATAGATGGTGACTTTCCAATGCTGTTTTGAGCAAGGGCCAATATACACGCACCAAATCACCACTGCAAGCGGAAGCTGAAGGTTTGCTATGGGCAATGCAAGTGATACTGAAGTTTGGACACAAAGAGATGGTTTTTCAATCAACTGTGAACAACTGGTTATACTCATTCAAAAGGAGGAAGACTGGCCTGCTTTGGACTCAGAGCTAGACGAAATACATGCTGTATCTAAATAATTTTCTGAACTTTCTATTGCTTATATTCTTAGATCTTTAAAATTCTGTACGAATAGCCTAGCAAAAGGTGTCCGATCACGCGCATCTCGATCAGCTTTTGTAAACCCTTTTGCACCAAGTTGGCTAGCCCCACAAGTTAGCATGAGGGTGCCAAAAAAGAGAATAAAGTTGAAAGTGAAACTAAATATTCCAATGAACAAATTTATAAGAAGTTCATATTTATGTGGATGTCTATATGGGACAAACAATTTTTTTTAGACAATTATAGAATGTAGTCACGAAAAATCAATCTTAAAATATATAATTAAAAAAAACCATTTAAACAAATCATCAAAATTTTCAATATTACAGCAAATAAGAATATAAAGACCAACTATATTCTCTTCATGTATAATATGTTGTGGTAAGATTCAAAAAAATTAACTTACTTTATAGTAAGGAAAAATTAGATTTTTAATTCCAAATTTACAGTAAAAACATAACATTTTATAAAACTAAACAATTGACATAATAGTATAAAAATATAAAAAAAAAATTAAAATACTATCCGCGCGTAGCGCGGACAAGGACCTAGTACTACTAAATAGGAGGCGGAAAAGGCGAGGTAATCAAGTATACAATTTTATAAAGGGAAGAAGGGACCCATGCATATCTAATTCATAATGGCCCATTACGTAGGGGATTTTAAAGATCTCTAATATCTTATTTAACCAGTTTTGTAATTTCAAAGTCTACTCTTTGCTTTTCTGCACAAGACCAAGTCAAAATAAACTCACATTCTATGGTTACTGAGAGCCAGATTCTTTACAACCCTTAAATATATATATATATAGCTTTAATTTCAATTTTCAATTTTCAACCATGTCCTAAATTTAACATATTTAACAATTTTATACTACATCCATTTCAAAAAAATCCATGTTTTAGAAAAAAAATTCGTTTCAAAAAGATATATTTTTCTATTTTCAATGCATAAATTAATTGTAAATTGTAAACTTAAAAAAATATAATCATTTTTATTATAATTCTATTGGTTAAAAATTGTGAGAAATAGTTAATTGCGTAAATGAATGCATTGTTAATTAAAATCTGATATTTTTTTAATAAGCGTCAAAATTTTAAAACATACAACTTTCTAAAACATGGAGAGTATTACGTAATAATGGTATTCTAATTGATTTTCTTTTGTCATTAACAAGAATTAATGATTCATCTCTATTGAGTTTCACGTTTTTAGATATGACAGCACGAAGTTGATTAGGTACCGTATTACTCTGGTCAACCATAGAATCTAGGGGGAGGGGGTTATTGGAACCAGAATTTGGAAAAAGTTTAGTGATTTTAGAAGTTGACATATTTTTAAAATTTTAGTAGATTTAACAAATGTTTTCTAAATTTCTATCAAATATTTTGTATTGATTTCTATAGATTGTTATTGATTATTAAAAATTTGCACAATTTATGTTTTCAAAAAGTTTTTCTTTCTATGGTAATATACAAAATATTGTAGAAATTTTCAAAAGTGAATCTCGATGATGAGACAAATGCATTTTATGGTATAGTTTTTTTGTGTTATGGGTTGTCCTTTGTTTTGTTATGAAAATAGTCATTTTTATCTTCATATTACGTGACAGATTTTTATTAGTCTTATTTTCATTGACATTTTTTTTTCAAGACATCATTGTTACAGACGAAAGATTATGTTTGAACACATCAAATATAAAACTAACCGACAAATAAATCTTCTAGAAATCACATGTCAAACAAGAAAAATATATCATATGGTATGTGAATTTTTTATTACTACACAGATTTCAGAAATCTTATGAGTAGACATGATATTTTCAAACTCTAGTCTTATGAGACAAAATATAAAGAAACATGTTCTCAATAACCATAGAATTTAATAGAATAGCAAAATCAATAAAAACTAGACTTTTTGAATAACAAAAGATTTGAATGGAATTTAAAAGTCTTTGAACCAATAACAATGAATTTTGAAAAGATTTTGAAAAGATTTTAAAATCCATAAACCAGTAACAATGGATTCTTAAAATTTTATAATTCTTTAAGAATTCTTAAACCAATAATCCCCCTCCCCTAATTTGATTTTCTTGTTTACTTTTACCGGAAGAAACATTTTTAATGGTTCTACCTTTTTTGACAAACAGTTCTAGTTAACATCTCTACTCTCTAGGGATCCACCAAACACAAAATGAATTACCCATTTTGGAGCAGTTTTTTTTTTCTTTCCGAAATTTGGACACATTTTCAGATTTGATAAGAGAAAATTAAGGTTCACACTTGAGAAGCCTCAATTCTGAAGTAAATTCTTAACTTTTTTTTGTGCAAACCAAACATTTCAGTCAAATTAAACCGGAATCAAAGACCAGAGTCAGCCAGAACATTATCCGGCCTATGAATAAACTTAAACTTAATCGACTTAACTTAAGAAGCAAGAAGATAGATATCTCGTAAAATTCTAAATTATTTATTTACAAATGTCTGCGAGTATTAAGTTATTTCATTCACACCTCCAATTTTCGGTTCACTGAATATTTATTTAGTAAACGTGATAAATCGGATGATGTAACATTAGATCAACATGTGAAAATGGCAAGTTATATATACACACACCATTGAGTAAGCTACTAAATATTCTTTGAATCCCCGGAGATTAGTCAGTTAGATATCGGTCCGCCGGATATTCCAGATAGGCCTGGGCATTTCGGGTATCGGTTCGGTTCGGTTCGGGTATTTTAGGTTTCGGGTAGTTCGGATAGGGGCTAGAGGATCCATTTAGTACTTGACCTATTCTCGGTTCGGTTCGGTTCGGTTCGGATAGTTTCGGGTTCGGTTCGGATAGTAAATGTAGGAACCAGAGAATATCTGGAAAAAGTTCGGTTCTCATTTGGATCCGGTTCGGGTTCGGATAGTTCGGGTAGTTCAGATAATTTGGATAAAATATCGGTTATTTAGGATAAAATATCAAATAATTAAGATGATTTAGATAAAAATTTTGGACATTTCGGATTACTTTGGATATTTCGGATAAAACTATCCGGATAGTTTCAGATACTTTCGAGTAGTTTGGATACTTTATAATAATTTAGTTATTCTCAACTATTTTCAGATACTTTTAATAGAATTTTAAATTAAAAATATATATTTAGTGATGTTATATATATATATATAATTAATATTTTTATATATTTGGATATCCGTTCGGTTCTCGGTTCGGTTCCGGTTCGATTATTTCGGATATAAAAATATAGGAACCATTCGGGTATTTAAGGGTATTGGTCCGGTTTCGGTTTCGGGTATTTCGGTTCGGTTCCAGTTCGGTTCTTCGGTTCCGGTTATTTTGCCCACGCCTTTCCAGATCAACAAAAAAAACTACGATATCATCTCCAATAAGATATTGACACAAAGTATTTAGTGCTCATATAGGAACACATCGTCAATTTTAATCATACCGATCATTGATCTCTAATTCCATATATAGTTTCTAAGTTAAAATATCACCCATGTAAATATATATACTCCAACTCTTCGCCACTCCAAATTATATATATATACTAACTCTTCGCCCCAATTATGGTGTATATATACTTGGTTTGTTGTCATGATTGTTCTAAGGTATTTTAGACATACAAAAATGAATGAATGTCTAAACCATTTCATTTTTTTATTTAAATATTTATTTTTTCATTTAACTATTTATTCCCACATCGTTTGGATAAGAATTTTACGTAATATATAATTAATGTGACAATTATCTACTTTTGAATTAGTTTTTCGTGTGAGTTAGGCTCAGTACAATAATACATAACATCATTTCTCCACACTAAACATCTCCCTGAATATAACCACCCAATAGTGTTTTGGTGGTTTGCATTTTCCAGATCCTAGTTAAGATATGCATTTTTTAGAGGCCTAAGAAGAACAATTTTTTTATTAAATAGTTTAAAATTTAGTTCAAATATATATTTAATCATACGTAAGATTTAAATGATAAGATTACTTTACATAAATGCTATTTCATTAATTTTAAAAGCTAATTATAAAATGAAAATTGCGGTATAAAAATCAAAGATTAAAGCATATCTTAAAACTAATTACTAATTTAGTTAAAACGTAATAAAATTAGTTAAGAGTACATAAGTACTATAACTAAAATGAGACTGAACTTATGCTGAAACCTTATTATGTGAAATCTTATTATGTGAAATTTATAGTGGTTAATTATAAAGAACATGTAGATGAAATGAAGTACGTATTGAGTAACTGTTAAGATTATGTAACACTAGATTTTGGATATAAATATAGTGTAATTCTGATATAAAACAGCTGATCTTTTTCAAAAGGAAAAAATGATTTAATCAATACGTTCTACTAATTAATTAACGTCAATCTTATTGATACTCATATATAGCCATTATAAATACATGAATGTTTTCGTATAATTTAAGAAAGTTTTTTTTTCAGCACAATATATTTGCATCGAATGCAGGAGTGGCGGTCTTAAATTTCAATTTGGTGATAGTCTTTTAGTAAAAAGATTGGCAAATGGTGTAAACATGTCTGTTTTGGTTTGATTTTTATTGGAAAAAAAATTGTTATTATTTAGTTAGTGTAGATTTGGATTTTGGTCCATGTAATTTATATTGTAATTCAGTAATAGATGATTTGGTTGCTTTTGATTCTAGTCGGAAAGTATTCTAATTTGAGTAAAACAATGTGGTAAACCGAGGCCAGTTTAGGTCACAAGTCACTCACGCCGTCGATTAGGACATCCTGAAAAATAAATTTTATTAAAATTTTCATACTCAATCCTAGATCTGAGACGGATCGGATATCCCGACAATTTTAAGATATCCGGATCCGGATCCTTATCCAGCGGATCCATAATTTTATTATCCTTATCCGGATCCGGGGTTCTCGGATATCCGGATGTCGGATATCCTTCTAAAAATTGTAATATCCGGCGGATATCCGGATTTGAATCTTTAAAATAAATAAAAAATAATATTAATATATAAAAAATATTAAAAATAATTTAAAAATAAAAAACATATATAATGTTTTAATTTATTTCTATGTATAATATTACAAAATTTACATAAAATTTATATATACTATTATAAAAATAAAACTATATTAAATTAATTAATTTTTATATATAGACATTACTATTTTTGAAATAGTTATTAATAAAACTTACGGATCCGGATATTCGGACTAAAAAATTAAGGTATCCGGATCCGGATCCGGCTTTGACGGATCCAACATTTTATTATCCGGATCCGGATTCGGCCCCTCCGGATATCCGGATTTTCGGATCGGATCCGGATCGAATTTCGGATCGAATTTCGGATCGAATCCGGATCTCGGATAAAAGTCCCAGGCCTACTCAATCCATTATTGCTTAAAAAAATCATAATTTATATAAAAATAAGAGTAATATTTATAGTTCTTAGTATTTTTTTTTGATTTTTAACTACAAAATTATTAATTAAAAATATTATCAAATTATTATTATTTTAAAACCTATAAACTTTATAACAACTGTGAATCTTAGTAAAATTGTATTTTTAAAATGCTAAACAACGAGAAAACTATATAAATTCATTTTTTATATTTTTAATATATTCAGTTTTTATTATTGTAATATTATTTATCATTATATGTTCATCATTATTATTTTAATATTATGACTTGCTATTTTTTTTAAATAAATAAAATCAACCAAAGATTTTCAATTTGTAATGAACAATGACTCCAGACTAATATTAAAAATAAAATAAAAAAATTATTTGTATGATAAATATAATTTTTAAAACTTGTGTTTTTATATTACTATGAAATTAGATTAAAAAAATTATGAGGAAAATGCATATTTTAAAAAAAGTTAGGGTATATAAATAGAGTAGATCAGCATTGGTGATAATCAGGCTTTTCTATAACACTACGTATGTTCCTAACCGGTAATGATAAGCTGATAAGAATTTTTTTAAAAAAAAATTAAGTTGTGAAGGTTTATTTACAAACGTAGAACAATATCAGGTATTTATATTTTTCAGAGCGTTGCTGTTAAATTTTCTTTGTGGTGACACTTTTAACAATAAGAATAAATTATCTTTTTGTTGTCATCGTTGACAAAAAAATTATCTTTTTGTTTCAAAATAAATTAATCTATTTTTCTCAGAGATCGCAACAAAGAGCGTACCCGGTTATATGAATATAATTATATAAAGTGATTCATGCTAGCCCCAGATAAGACAATATGAATTATTGGTATGCATGTACTATGTGCAGTACTATGGAAATATTATAAATAGATAATGTTTTATATCCACATAATTGAAAAACAACAAATACTGATGAATCCAGCTATTCGCATCTGGCAAACCAAGGAAAAGGAAGAAAGAAAGAAAGAAAGAAAGAAAGAAAGATCCAGAAATGTACGTATATAATAGGATTTTTTTATAGACCTGGGGTGTCTCAAATCAGAGGCCTAGACTAATTTTAAGGAGGTCGACCAATTGATTGAGAGATAAGCTCGGTTGCTTTATGTAAGAGTTAAATATTCACGTCGTCTAACCACATATATCGACAACCTAAGAATATATTTCGAATTTGGAATACCGCATAATTTATAGAATAGGATTTCACCTTTCATTTGCTCTTTGCATTTTGTTTAGGTTTGTAACTTCTGTAATCGATTCTTACGATGATATATCTTTTAAAGTTTGTTCCTAATAGTGTAATGTGATTGATAGTTTTAGTTTTTATTTCCTTTTTTTACAGCAATTTGTATTTCAATTTAAGAAACAGAAAATGGTATGTATAATGCGTTAGCAACTAGTATATTTAATATACCGCCTAAACAAAAAGATGAAAAACTAATTGTATATATTAATTGTTAATATATATCAAAATTTATTAATTTACAGATAATATTAATATAAATCTAAAATTTATATCTAGTTTAATAATTTAAATAAAGTTAATATTTAGGTACATATATTAATCCCTATAAAGTGCATACTCTTACTTGGTATATATATATATATGTCTGGTTAAAAAGGTATATTTATCAAGAAAAAATGAATTTCGATGATAAAAGAATCAAATTAATTATAGGACCAATAATTTATTGCTACAGGTATAACTTTAAAATGATTAATTTCCTCCCCTGTTTGATGCCAAACAAAACCTGCGTTAAACAAATAGTCCCATTTGACAAAAAAAAAAAAATAGTCCAATTATAAAATTCCAACTTGATTTGGTTTTACATGTAAAGTTCAGTGTGCGTGAGAAGCAGGTGATTTAAAAATTAAAAAAGAGAGAGAAAAAAACAAAACCAAAAAACTAAATTAATAATAATATTATTATTAATAATATTCTGGCTCTTTCTCTCTCTCTGACTCTATACTGAAAGTGAAAAAATCGTCGCCTATAAAAACACAAACAAGTTCCCTCATCTTCTTCACTACTCAAATCTTTCTTCGCATATCAAGAAAAAAAAAAGAACAACTCGAAGAGTCTCCAGATCCAAAATAGATGATCTCAGTGGTGATTATTACTGAGCTGCTAGTGGAGTACACGACGGCTCTCGCTAAACTCACCGCCGGTATTCTCCCACGGCGTTCCGGCGATAGAAACGCCTTACGGATCGGCGGTTTCCTCATTCCTGCTCCTTCCTCAACATCTTCGACCATTCCTGATTTCTCTTCTCATCTCGTCGACTTCTGATTTCTAATCGATGAGAAGTGACTTGAGGATTTTTACAGAGTGTTCTCCTAGTCTTCTCTCTCTCTCCCTCTCTTGGTTTTGAATCGTATAGAGCTTTTGTAGATCCGTATCTTATATATAGAGATGACTTTTGTTACTCGTGATCTGTGATAATACTAACTATGTTTATGGTAATGAAGAAGATCTTGCATTCATTTTTTCTTTGTTCAATAGTTCTCGCTAACTTCGATGTTATTAACTCATTCCGCACATTCCTCAACTTATTAATAGTATAAAACATTTCTCAAATGAAAATTAATTTGCAAATTTTAAAAATAATTTTATTTATCTCAAATACTATCGTTCTTATATATATTTCTGCTATTTAACATTTATTCAAAAACAGATGGAGTATTAAACATAGCGTGGTGTCAATGAAGCATACAAGTTGATAAATTACGGAGTAAATAAAAAGTGTATTGGTTGAAAAAGAAAATTCTGACGTTCAACGACTTGAGAATTATAATCGACAGTTGTGTAATATACGCCATCTTCTATACAGACAGAGCCATGTGTTAGTAAAATAATAAATAATAATATCTACACTAATTCCAAAGCTATAGAACAAAATAATACAACTGTGAAGAAAAATATGTTCACTGAATCAAATGTTCAGATGAAGAAGCGGTTGAAAAAAAAAGGGTTAACTGAATCAAATGAGACTAAGCTACCGTAGTGCAAATGTTGATTCACGTTAGTATATGATTCGCAATTCTTTTATAAAATCCCGTTACAGCTCTACATTCATTTTATCACGTACTAATACGATACAAAGCAAAGCCGATCTCTTGACGAGCATTGATTTTTGCTTTTCTTCGCTATATAGTATTGTTGTGCTTGTGTTTTTAATACTTCTCTCAAAGCCGTCTCTGGACTGAAGAAGGTTACAGCTCGTTTGTGTTCGAGAGGGTTAGTTGGGCCGAGACAGGAGGTTATTGGGCCATCGTCTTCTTCCTCTTTAAGATTATTTTATTGGTTTCTCGTTCTACTTAACGTCGTTGTTAATCGTGTGTACTCGTTACTTATTCCCCTTTCTGATCGTTTATTGCAATATTGCATCACCATCCAAGTTTATTTTTTCTAATAACATTCTCTCCTCAAATGCAGACCAGTGCAAGCTTTTATAGCGGCCCGAAGCAAAAAATAAAAAAATAAAATCATTTTTAAAAAATACATCAAAATTAATAAATAATATTATTGTTGACAAAAAACAGCATCATTACATTACAAACAACTAAAAATTAAATTAGCAAAAAAAAATAGTTTTAAAATATAAAAAATTTCTATTTATCTTAGAAAAAATATAAACAAATTTCAAAATAAAAAAATATTTTTAAATGACCATCATAATTATTTTGCATATATAAAATAATTAAGTAACTCAATATTTTTAATTGATTTTCAAATGGAGATAAATGCATTACTATACAAACTTCAAATAATTATAGAATAAACACAAATTTGAGATAAATATTGAGAAAGAATAATATTATACTCAGAAGTGATAACCACCGAAAAAAGAAAAAAAGTAACTCGTAAACTTCTAATTATGTAAAGCATTATTATTTTTAATTATTTATTATTTGTCTCAGTTAAAACAAATTGATTTAAAACAAAAGTATATAAGAGTTTAACCGTATGAGTTATTACCCATGTTCTAAAACGCGCCGATTTGGGCCGCTTTCTCGGCGATTAAGCGCTCTACGGACTTTGGCCGTGGCATTTCACCCTTATTCGGACAAAAAATTGGGAAAAGAAAAATCTGAGTTTTTCAAGCTTGAAACCGATACCTTTATCATAAATCTATCATATTTTATCATCAATAACAAAGAAATAGAGGCTAAACGACGCAAATCACTAAAAAAAATTGAAGCACCATCGTGAACAAAATCTGAAGCGCCGCAATTAGGGTTGCAGGTTCAGTGAGGAAGATGAAGCGGAAATTATATTTTTGCCCTTCATTAATAAAAAACAGAAAAAGCCACAAATGCATCACTTGGGCTTTGAACCCGAGAACTGATAGTCAAACTAGACACAATACCGCTGGGCCACAGACAATTATTATGTTTTTGTTACTGATTCAAATATATATCTCTATAAAATCGATAATAGTTCTTAAAAAAAATTCTCTTACTCTCCGAGTTTTTTCCGATTTGTTGTTAATTCGCTAGGCCCGGATCGACTTCACTCGTTGCGCCTAGCGAATTTTTGAACAGGGGTTATTACTAGTCCATGTTAATTATTTATTATCTGTCCCACTTTAACCGAATTTATCTAAATACAACAGTATATAAAAATGAATAGTATGAATACTTAACCGTGGCCAATAACACATCTAAAGACTTGATTCGATGCATTATGAAAAAATGATGCTCTAAGCTAAAGTTTCTTTTCTTATAAGGCAGGCACGGCACTGCTCAAATGTATAACAGTATAAGGATGATAATTATAACAATTTCAATTTTAAAATATAACTTTATGTACATTCTTATCTAGTTAATTATAAAGGAGAAGAATAAATTGAATATCATATTGATTTGACCCCAAAAAAAAAGAGATGAGAAAAACTGGAAGATAAGTGGCTGAAGTTTTTCAGCTATATTTAGCTTTCTTAATCCATAAGCTAATCCGTTTACATCTATCTACACATACTCGATCCGTATTTGGTATTAATTCGCTATAAACCTGGTAACTGATTTGACTATTAATATACACTTTGTAAGTCTCGGAATTTATTTTCGTTCATAAAACCAATGAACAAATTTAAACGAGCTTTGAGAAAACCATACAAGTATATAAGTATGTTCTGTTCGTATATGCGAATAACAAATGTACCGAATCATAAGTTGTGATTTTCATGTCCACAGAATGGATGGACAACTCATTTCTAGTTTCCATTCATTTTACGTTTTGGGTGCCAAATGTAATAGATTACATCTATATAATGATATATCCTTTATTGATATAATATAATGAATGGTTAGTGAATCTTTTGATAGTGACATATCACTGAACACGGTAGTGGGTAGGACTTTATAGTCTCCTATCTACCAGTCTCTTGTCCACGGGTCTCCTGTCCACAGTGGCGGACCTAAGACTTTTTTTAATCTGGGTCAGTGACAAATTAAATTTCAAAAAGTAAAATAAAATAGGGTATTGAACCCGTTAACTCATATTTGAGGGGGTGCAACACTACCATTTGAGGTGAGTAGACATAATTACCATAGGCCACAAGAAACGTTTAAATATTTAACCTGGGTCAATTGACACACCATCTCATAAAGTAGGTCCGCCTCTGCCTGTCCACCAGTCACTTGTCTACCAGTCTGCATCCCAAGATTCACCAGCACAACATTCTCTCCTTAACTCCACCATTCACACTTCCCCTGTCTCCTAAGTATATTTTTCACCCCTATAAATAAACCTCTTAACGTTCTACTTCTCATCCATCAAACAATCCTCTCAAACCAGAGAAAAGAAAAACTAAAGCATTCTAAGAATCTTCAAGAAAAATGGCGGATACACAGATAACTCCACAACAAGTAACCAACGACGACGAACAACTGGCTCTCTTCGCCATGCAGCTAGCCAGCGCCTCCGTTCTTCCGATGGTTTTAAAAACGGCGTTAGACCTTGATCTTCTCGAGATCATGGCCAAGAAGTCTTCTCCGATGTCTCCGATTGAGATAGCTTCTCAACTTTCGATGAAAAACTCCAACGCTCCGGTCATGCTCGACCGTATTCTCCGTCTTCTGACGTCTTACTCCATCCTCATCTGCTCCGGCGGAGACGGCGTCGAGAGGACTTACGAGCTTGGTCCGGTTTGCAAGTATTTGACTAAGAACGAAGACGGTGTCTCGATTGCTGCTCTTTGTCTTATGAACCAAGACGAGGTTCTCATGCAAAGCTGGTACGTATTTTGATATTATCAAGAATTATTATCATATGATTTCAAAACATCTTGTGCCAACCCATGTTAGAAAAACTATTCTTTATTTTTGATTATGTTGTTTCATAAGCTATGCTTCCTGGTTATCATCATATGCAATTGTTGAAACTTAAACAGACAAATTAATGGATACCTGCTGTCCACTAAAGAAATTGATTCTATTCTATACCTGCTGTCCACTAAAGAAATTATATTTATATACCATTTTTTTTTCTTTAGAGGTTATACGAGCTCCATAGTTGATTTTTTGTTTGTTTGTTACTGTGCCAAAATCATACAATCTAAAGAATAATAATCAAAAGAAATATTTTTGTTGATCCCTAGAGCTAGAGGAAAACAATATTTTCTGGATATTACCAAAAAATACTATTATATGATTTCAGTATAGATCTTGTGCTAAGATAGATAAACCTAGTTAGAAAAAAAAAACTGTTCTTTATGATTGATAATGTTGTTTCTTACTCATGCCAACGATACTTGTTTCAGGTACCATTTGAAAGATGCAATTCTTAATGATGGGATTCCATTCAACAAGGTTCATAATGAAATGACCTCTTTCGATTACCACGAGACGGACCATAAGTTCAACATGGTCTTCAACAATGGAATGTCTAATCATTCAACCATCACCATGAAAAAGATTCTCGAGACCTATAAGGGTTTTGAGGAATTGACGTCTTTGGTTGATGTTGGTGGTGGCATTGGTGCTACTCTCAAAGTGATTCTCTCTAAATACCCTAACCTTAAGGGCATCAACTTTGATCTCCTTCATGTCATCAAAAATGCTACTCCCCATGATGGTATAGTACATTTTCCTACACTTTACACACAAAAATCTGTTTTTCATTTACATATGTTTTAGAGGTTGTATTAACTGTTAAATTTACCACAGGTATCCAACATATTAGATACAATAGAGTATTGGTTTATTATGGTTAGAGGTTAACCACTCCGGTTTGAGTCTCCTTTAGCTTATCCGGAGTATTTAAACAAACTGTGTAACAAACTATTTTGGTTATCACATTAATTCAAGATACTTCAATATGGTATCAGAGCAGAGCCTGTGACGATTCTCCATCATCGAGCTTCATGAGTTCTTCGATTCTTCAAATCCTTCGTCTCTTCATCGAAGATCTGATTGTGTTCGAGCTCGAGATCGTCTTCTCCGTCTACTTCCTTTCGGCTTTGCTTCTTCTCCTTTGTTAAAGCTCTCTGCGTTTCTTGATTTCACTCCGATTCTTGTGAAATCAACTACGCTGTGTCATTTCTCCGATCGTCATCGCGATGAGTTCACCTTCTTCAACTCGTCACCTCGATCACTACGAAAATCCATACTACCTTCATAGCTCGGATCATGCCGGTCTCGTCCTTGTTTCCGATCGCCTCAACACCGGTGCAGAGTTCCATTCCTGGCGACGATTGGTTCGTATGGCTCTCAACGTCAGGAATAAACTTGGATTCATCGATGGTACGATTCCTAAACCGCCTGATAATCATCGAGACTCGGGATCTTGGTCATGTTGCAATGATATGGTAGCTACATGGTTAATGAACTCTGTATCCAAGAAGATAGGTCAGAGCTTATTGTTTGTGTCCACCGCTGAATCGATCTGGAAGAATATTCTCCCCAGATTCAAACAAGATGATGCTCCGCGCGTTTATGAGATTGATCAGAAGTTGAGTTCGATTCAGCAAGGCCCTGATGATGTAACCACCTACTATACTGCGTTAGTTACTCTTTGGGAAGAGCACAAGAACTATGTTGAATTGCCTGTGTGTTCTTGTGGAAAGTGTGAGTGCAATGCTGCAGAGCTATGGGAACGTCTTCAGGAACGTAGCAGAGTTACCAAATTCTTGATGGGGCTGAATGAATCTTATGAATCAACACGTCGTCATATCCTGATGCTAAAGCCAATTCTAACTATTGAGGAGGTGTTTAATCTGGTGACACAGGATGAACGTCAGAGAGCTATCAAGCCGAGCTCTACTCCAGCAAGTGTTGTTTTTCAAGCCTCTAGTCCAGATGAGAATTTGCTTTCTGCTCCTCCTGATCTTTCAGCTTTTGCTGCAGCTCATGCCAACTCAGGATACCGTCCAAAGCAACGTCCTTTGTGTACTTATTGTGGTCAACTTGGTCACATTGTTGATAAATGCTTTCGTCTTCATGGCTATCCTCCTGGTCACAAGTTCAATAAGTCATCTATTCCTGGACAAGGCACTCACGCTACTGCTGGTTATGCTCCTCGGGGACAGAACAATTACAACCAAAGGGGGATGCAGCCGCAGAACAACTACAATCAACGATCGATGCAGCAGCAGAACAATCATTACACTCAACCACAACACTCTCAACAAGCTAATGTTGTTGCTCAACAGATTGTTCCTGCTTCATCAACTTCTCTCCCTGGTCAGATGGATGTAAATCAAATTCAGGCATTACTTCAACAGCTTCAAGCTTACGTTAGTCCTTCTGTGAATGCAATTTCTAGTAAGCAGTCTTCCGTCTCCGAAAATGGATACATGGCACCCCAATCTACTTCTGGTATCATCCCTTTTCCTTCTACCAGTCTAAAATTTCAAAACAATATTCTCACTTTTCAAAATCAGTGCCTTTCTTCTCTTTCAAATTCTATTGCTAGTGATTCTTGGATAATTGACAGTGGAGCTACCACACATGTTTGTTCTGATCTATCACTCTTTAGTAACACTTCGTCTGTGCTTGGTGTTACAGTCTCTCTCCCCAATGGTCTTCGTGAAAACATAACTCATATAGGAACTGTGCATATTAACTCTTTCATTGTCTTGCATAATGTTCTTCACGTTCCATCTTTCAAGTTTAACCTGATAAGTGTTGGTAGCCTTCTTCGTGATAGTAACTTCTCTGCTCACTTCTATCCTGATTTTTGTCTATTCCAGGAGTCTATTCAGGGATTGATGATTGGTAGAGGCATTCTTCTTCAAAACCTTTATGTTCTTGAGCTTAATAATACTACTGCTTCTTCTCTGCCTTTCTGTGGATCCTTGCGAGCCGATGAGACTCTTTGGCATCAACGCCTTGGACATCCATCAACTTCCAAGTTAAAGCAAATGTCTGGTATTCTGAATATTCTTGTTTCTACTGTTGATAAGTCTGAACACTGTTCTGTTTGTCCTTTGGCAAAACAAAAGCGTCTTTCTTTTGAGTCTAGTGTTACTGTGTCTGTATCACCATTTGATTTGATTCATTTAGACGTTTGGGGTCCTTTCTCTATTGAGTCTGTTGAAGGATATCGATATTTTCTTACTATAGTCGACGATTGTACTCGTGTTACTTGGATATACATGATGCGTAATAAAAATGATGTTCTCACTGTTTTTCCAGAGTTTATTCAACATGTTTCTACTCAGTATAAATCTGTTATTAAAGTGATTCGTAGTGATAATGCTCCTGAACTCGCCTTTACTCAATTTGTTAAACAACATGGTATGATTCATCAATTTTCATGTGCATACACACCGCAACAGAACTCCATTGTCGAACGCAAACATCAGCATATATTGAATGTTGCTCGGGCATTATTGTTTCAATCCAGTGTTCCTCTGATATATTGGAGTGATTGTGTGTGCACTGCAGTGTTTCTTATCAACAGAACTCCTTCTATTCTTCTAGGTAACAAGACTCCATATGAATTGTTGACAAAGAAAGTTCCTAATTACTCAATTTTGAAATCGTTTGGTTGTCTTTGTTATGTGTCTACATTGCCTAAAGATCGGAACAAATTCACTGCTCGAGCTGATTCATGTGTTTTCCTTGGTTATCCTTCTGGTTACAAAGGGTACAAAGTTTTACATCTTGATACTAATCGGATTTCAGTAACCAGAAACGTGGTTTTTCATGAATCAATTTTCCCTTATAAAGATGACAAGACTAATGCTTCTGATTCTTCTTCTAAAATCTTTGATAATACTATACTTCTGTTGCCTATTCCTGTGATCATTGATAGTGTTCCTGAGCATGTAGATTTGCATTCACCTCATAATGAACCTGTTATGAGAGAGACTGTACCAGTAAGCACAGGTCAAGGGAATCTTTTGGGTGGAAGACCAAAACGAAATGTGAAAACTCCAAGTTACTTGTCTCAGTATCACTGCAATCTTGCGAGGTGCTCTCTTTCTCAAACCTCTCTTGATTCATCTTCTACTCCTCTTTTATCTACTTCCACACCATATCCAATATCCTCTGTTCTCTCTTATTCCCACTTTACACCTTTATATCAATCTTATATTCTTTCTTACTCTCTCGAAACAGAACCCACATCTTTTAAACAAGCCATGTTATCCCCTAATTTTCGGAAGGCTACTAATGAGGAATTGCAGGCTATGGAAGCTAACAATACTTGGACTGTTGAGTCATTGCCTCCAGGGAAGAACGTGGTTGGTTGTAAATGGGTCTATGCGATCAAATATAAGGCTGATGGCACGATTGAGCGTTACAAAGCTCGTCTGGTTGCCAAGGGTTTCACGCAACAAGAGGGTGTCGACTTCACTGATACTTTCTCTCCAGTTGCAAAGCTTGCGAGTGTCAAGTTTCTCCTGGCTCTTGCTGCGATTCAAGGATGGAGTATGTCTCAAATGGATGTCTCCAATGCGTTTTTGCATAGTGATTTGGATGAGGAAATCTTCATGAGCCTTCCTCAAGGTTATGTTCCTGCATCTGGTTCTTTGCCTCCAAATCCTGTCTGTCGACTTCACAAATCACTGTATGGGTTGAAATAGGCATCCCGCCAGTGGTATAACTGTCTCTCTGCAGTTTTTCAATCTGCTGGTTTCATACAATCCCCGGCGGATAATACCCTGTTTGTGAAGCAATCTGGTTCTTCCTTTGTTGCTGCTCTTGTCTATGTAGACGATATCATGATTGTTGGGAATGACGATGGTGTGGTTAATCAACTCAAAGACACGCTTCACCAGCACTTCAAGATCAAAGACCTTGGTGATCTTCGATTCTTTCTTGGTTTGGAAGTGGCTAGAAGCTCTGAAGGGATTTCAATTTCTCAGCGGAAGTATGCATTGAGTCTCTTATCTGATACATGCCTTCTTGCATGCAAACCAAGTCCCATTCCCATGGATCCGCTAGTGAAGCTGAGCAGCAAATCCGGTACCCCTCTTGATGATCCCTCTCCGTTTCGTGCTCTGATTGGTCGACTTCTTTACTTAACAATCACTCGTCCTGACATCACGTTTGCGGTCCACTGCTTGAGTCAGTTCATGAGTTCTCCGACTGATGTTCATCTTACCGCAGCTCATCGAATACTGAGATATATCAAGAACAATCCTGGTCAGGGATTATTCTACTCAGCTTCTTCGACGGTGTGTCTCAATGCCTTTTCCGATGCAAACTGGGCTACTTGTCCTGACAGTCATCGATCAGTCACTGGTTACTGTGTCTATCTTGGCACTTCCTTGATTACCTGGAAGTCGAAGAAACAAGATGTGGTTAGTAGAAGCAGCACTGAAGCAGAGTATCGAAGCATGGCACACACGACTTGTGAACTTCTTTGGCTGCAACAGCTACTTACTAGCATGAAGATTCAAGTCACCACCAAAGCGAAGCTCTGTGACAACAAGTCCGCGATGCACATAGCCACCAACCCGGTCTTCCACGAGAAGACAAAACACGTGGAGATAGATTGCCACACGGTTCGTGATCAGGTGAAGAGAGGCTTCATTACTTTGATGCACGTTTCAAGCGCCAATCAACATGCAAACATCTTCACGAAGCCGCTGCACTCTGGTCTTTTTCGATCCTTACTTGATCGAATGTCACTCTCAAGTCTCTTTCTTCCTCATGTTTCGGATTCAGAGACTTTACCGGGGCGTATTAGATACAATAGAGTATTGGTTTATTATGGTTAGAGGTTAACCACTCCGGTTTGAGTCTCCGTTAGCTTATCCGGAGTATTTAAACAAACTGTGTAACAAACTATTTTGGTTATCACATTAATTCAAGATACTTCAATACAACACGTTGAAGGAGATATGTTTAAAAGTGTTCCTGAAGGTGATGCAATTTTCATGAAGGTTAGTAATTAGTAGTTACCAAAACTCCTATACCGAAAACTCACTCTTTGATATTGTAAATAATTCATCAATAGGAAATTGATCTCAAAACATTTTCCTTCGATTTGTCTCATTGCTGTAACAGTGGATATGCCACGATTGGAGCGACAACAAATGCGTGCAACTCTTGCAGAACTGCTACAAGGCGCTTCAAGAGAATGGAAAAGTGATATTAGCAGAGTGTCTACTTCCAGAGACAATAGACACAACAAGCCTCTTGACCAAACAAATTTCCATGTCTATTGCATTATGCTGGCTCACAATCCTGGAGGTAAAGAACGGACCGAGAAAGAGTTCGAGGCATTAGCTAATAAATCAGGCTTCAAAGGCATCAAAGTTGTTTGCAACGCTTTTGGGGTTTACATTATCGAGTTGCTCAAGAAGATCGACTAAAGTGTTTAATTAGGGTTTACTAGCTAAGAGACTCATGTAGAGTTTCATTTATCTGACTAATTAATAAAACTATCTTATTTGTGTGGAAAATAATTATGTGTTTGAAGAAAAATAAAATAAAGTTTGAATCGAAGTCAATAATCTTATCTAGCTACACTGATAAAATCAACATTCAAACTCCATCGACGTGGACTATGTTAGTTCATCGACCAAACTAGTTTCACTGAATCTTGAACTCAAACTTCTGTTACTACTAGAGTCTTCTAGCTTTCCTTCTCGTGTCCAGTTATATATACTTAAATTCACCATTTCTTCTCGTCAAGAAAACAAACATATCTAGTTTCACAAAAGATAATAAGTGATTTGATCAAAGCAGCAAAAAACAATTCAAGGATGATGATGTCGAGATTTAGCTCTGCGAGAACTCCGATGAAAAGAATAAGAAGAAGATGACCCAACTAATGAGGATAGATCCAGACCTCCACGGTGTTCGAAACTATTCTTCCTTGTTGATTGATCATTAACAAAATAAAGATTACTACTATTTATAATTGATAACTTGTGAAAAAAATGTTTCTTTTGTCTCATGATTAACGAAGCAGTTTATACTAATTCTACAAACTTATCTGGAATGATCAAATATTGAAAATTGTGGCAAATAAATTTGAAGGCAAAAAATATTTATTTTTCTAAAAGTGGCCAGAATTAGGCCATGTTAATTGTTTTCAGTAATGTTGAAATCCCTTTTTATAAGCTACACTTTTTGAGCTGTCTGTGTTATTTTCCTTTGTAGTCATATGTTCTTTTCTGACGTTTTATGTATGCACTTAAACATTTATAAAACAAAGTCTAACCAAGTAAAAGATTGATTGTTTAAACTAAAAACTAGATCAAGTTATAGTTCAATCCCAACTAAAAGATCGATTGTGTTCAGCTACCAAACCAACCAATAACAATTGAACAACCGAAGCTTAGAAGTGGTTCAGTCAAGGAGAGACACGGGTCCAGCTACTTTAAGGAGGGGAGCAAGCAGCTGTATTTTCCGGGAGTTCCTGAACACACCCGACATGCCCTAAACGGACCCGAACGAGGCACATTTAATCCTGAGCGTGTCTGTCGTTGTCTGATCCGGATTGACGAAAATATTTTTCCTTGGCTAAAACTTTGTTTTCCTAGATCTAAGACCATCTCCAATAGTTTAGTCTATTTTATTTTTTTCTCTAAAATATAGTAAATCTATAATAGAGTTGGATGTTGCTCTAATGGTACTCTATTTTAAAGTGAAAAATATAGCGATAAACAAAAAAACAAGTTACTATATATATAGAGTAAACTTATTTTTTATTCTATTGTAGAGTGGAAATTAGATTACCATTGGAGCATTTTTACTCTAAATTCTATTTTAGAGAAGAAAATAGAAGGAGTAGGGTGAGGGGTGGGGGAGGGGGTTTGGAGATGTCTTAAACACTTCTAAAATAGTTCTAAGATCATTCCTATTTTAAAAACTTAAATCAATTTTTTCGAGATTTCTAGAACGATTTAGCCAAACCGCGAGCGCTTTTCAACCCGCTAAATTTCTTAAAGAACCTTCTCATACCATTAATTCTTACAAATCTCAAATTCAAATTAAATCACCTCTCAAGCAGCTTAACATCACTTGGCCTTACATACCATGCTCTCTGGTTATTATATCGATTCACTTTCAGTCTTTCCATTCTAGCGTTTTGCAATAATTTCCAAATTATCGAAAAAACAGTTTCTCAACCAATGCAACTGAAAATCTGGCTGATTCAACGTGTACTCGGAAAAAACTACTTGTCTATGTCTTTTATCCTTTGGACTTTGATTTCTCATTCTTGAATACTTCCATTTCTATTTTTGGCTTCCCGGTGCGTCTCAAATTTTTTGAAACCTTTTCTATTCTGGCCATTTGACTTCATGAAGTATTTCCTTGTGCCAAACTCATTCCAATGATTTATCCATATTCATCTTATCCATTAGAACTTATACCGCTTACCAAAATCGTCTTGGCTCGAATGTTCTTAACCTGTCATCCTTCGACCATTTTCGTGGCAATACATCAAACATTATCTCTTCAGCCATTTTTTAGCCTCGTCCATGTCCTTATTTTTATTGAGGGTTATTACATTCTCCCTCTCTTAATAGAACTAATCCTCGAATTCTAAAAGGAGACATTTATCCTTACCATCACAATATGTCACATCTTCAACTTTACAACTTCATTTTCTTCTTCTTGCTCCAATAGTACTATCATTTTCTTGGCATTTCGCCTTATGGTTTCCTTGCCATAGGCTATTATGTGAGTTCATGTTTATGTTTTTCATATTCCCATTATTTCATCAAATGAGGACATTTTGGTTGATCTAGGAACGTTTTTTATCCGCCAGATTTCTCAAGGGTCCTTCTTGAGTCAACGTTTTCTTCAAAATCCCAGCCGGAAAATTTTAGCGCTTCTCTAATTCAGCCAGTCAATCATATTCGACTTTTGTTTTTTCGCCATCCACATAATACCTTGGCATTACTTGTTGTCTCCCCGTCTCAATATTTGCACTGTGTTTCAATAATAATCTCTTGTGATTAGGTCTTCATTTGTCCATCATGCTTCTTTGCATCGACACAAGTGACTCGTCGGATTAAGGTTTCCATCTTTAATCTATATAACAGTTTTTTTTAAGCCATATTCCTTAGAATTTCTTGTAACTTATGAAGATCACATCCTCTTGGCTTACTTAAAATCCGTTGTATTCCAGCTGTCCTCATCCACTACTAATCTTATCCTGACATGGATAGATGAAACATATTTCTATCTCTCTTTGGCCAAGTCTCAGTTTTTCTCCTCCTTAAACTATGTCTCCAACGTTTTCAGCTGGTTCTCAACCGTCTTGAAACATTCATCTTCTTCCTCTTATTTTCCTTCACTTTTCTTCTGACCTTTGACGTTTTTTACTTCCTTTCTGTTTAACGTTACTCTTTGTTGTTTCCTCCAATGTTGCTAACGTCTCCTGTGCTGCTTTTTTCATCGCTGCTGCCCACTAGGTCAAGAGGTGGCGTCATCGCCCTTGGTGTCATTATGATATTTTTTTTTACTAAATTCACGATTTCGTTAATTATGTTTTTAAAATGTGACAATATTTTATAATGAAATAATTTGTTTTCACAAAATTTTAGTTTTTTTATTAATTTTTATTTCTTATATTTTATTAATTTTAGTTTTTTTATTAATTTTTATTTCTTATATTTCAAATTTGTTGACAGTGTTAGAAAAAATTGAATTATACCGGACGGAACGAAGCAGATCAAGAAAAATCATTTTTTAAGAAAACTTGGAAATCCAATCATTATTCAGTCATAAAACTAAATGTTAGCTAGAGTATCCACGTTTTAATAAAAATCCCTTATTTATTAAAAGAGAATCATTGTCATTTAATGTTTTCACATTATATTAGACACGTGGCATCACTACAAGAAAACATGCCTATAACGAGGAAAAATTACGAGGAAATATATTCCTCGTAAATTTACGAGAAAATTACTACGATTTTACGACAAAACTGAATTTCGTCGTAAAGTCGTAGTAAAGTTACAAGGAAAATGTTTCGTGGTAATTTACATGTAAATTTACATCGATTTTACGAGGAAAGAGAAAATTCTTTGTAAAGTCCTTGTAACTTTACAAGGCTTTTACGACGAAACATGTTACCATTAATTTTTGTGAAAACGTATTTTAAGCATGCTTTACCAAACTGATACCCTCGGTTTAGAGATTTTGGAATAACTTGATTAGCTGCTATCAAAGTTACACCTCGTGAACGAATAGTTATTAGAGAAGAATCACTTTTGCAAGAAGAAGTGTGTATCACTGAAGTGGAAGTATCTGAACAACAAACTGATGACATCCTTCTAATTGCTGTGGATAACCGTCAATATGAAGATCTTTTCGACGATATGACGGATGAAGAAAGTGAAGAAGAGTTCGATGCAAGCGATGATAATCATTGTACTGATATTGTTGAAAACTCGAATGATTCAGAATGATGTAATATATGTTTTAAATATTTTAAAAAAATATATAAATCAGTTTAAGACTTAATGCAAGTGTATATTGTTTGGTTATAATAATTATTTGTTGGCTTTTAAGGATTTAATTGGAGTTTAGGGTTTAAGAGAAAATAGGATAAATGGGAGAATGGGGGAATGGGGTAAAAGGGATATGAGGTTATAGGTAAGAGACTTTGGGGGTTAGGGATTTGATTTTCAGGGATTCAGATATAATCGTAGTAAATTCGTCGTAATGGAAAACACGGGCCTGGTATATTCCTTGTAATACATGTGTCCTTGTAAATTCGTTGTAATCATTTCCTTGTAAATTCGTTGTAAAGATTTCCTTGTAAATTCGTTGTAATGCTCCCTTGCAAATTCGTTGTAACTCTAAAAACGCGGGCCTGGTAAATTTTTCGTAAACATGTGTCCTTGTAAATTTGTTGTAATTCTTTCTTTGTAAATTCGTTGTAATGCTTTCCTTGTGAATTCGTTGTAACTTTACAAAGATTTTTTTCACGAAACATGTTACCATTATTTTTGGTGAAAACGTGTTTAAGCTGTTTTACCAAACTGATTTTGTTGTAAGCATTCTCAAGCAAGTTAACTTCATTTCATATCCTCGGTTTAGAGATTACAGAATAATTTGATTATTTGCTATCAAGTGGTTGTTTGATTATAGTACTTATAACTTGCGTTTTAAGGATTCAATTGGAGTTTAGGGTTTAAGAAAAAATATGATAAAGGGGATGATGTGGTAAAAGGGTATGGTGTAAATAGATAAGTGATTTTGAGGTTTAGGGATTTGATTTTCGGGGTTTCAGATATAGTCCTAGTAAATTCGTCGTAATAGAAAACACACGGGCCTGGTAGATTCCTCGTAATACATGTGTCCTTGTAAATTCGTTGTAATGCTTTCCTTGTAATTTTATTGTAAAGCTTTCCCTGTAAAGTCGTCGTAAAATTTTCCTTGTAAATTCGTCGTAAATATTCCTTGTAAATTCGTTGTAATTCTAAAAACGAGGACCTGGTAGATTCCTCGTAACACTAAAAACGCGGGCCTGGTAGATTCCTCGTAAAATTACGACGACTTTACGAGGAAGGTTGTTTTCTTATATAAACTCGACACGTGAATGAGGAATGCCTCCTTCATTCATCTCAAACCACTCCTCTCCTTCTCTCAAAGGTATGTTGTTTTTAATATTAATTTAGGTTTAGGTGGTTAGTTTAGGTGGTTAGTTTAGGTAATTAGTTTAGGTGATTAGTTTAGTTAATTAGATTAGGTGGTTAGTTTAGGTGGTAATTTTAGGTAACAAAACTATATTCAAATATTAGGTTGAGGCATTTAAACGACTGATTAGATATTTTTTTTAAAAAATTAAATATATTTTATTTTCTTATAATTTTATGTAATTAATTATATTTATATGTTTCTTTTTTCAAGGTGGCTCCTAAAAAGATGGAACTGGCGGTATGAATAAGCTTCATCAATGAAGCCACAAGGACGACTTCATCCTACTCTTCGAGACGGAACCCATAGATGAAGTACGAGACTCTCCATGAAGAAACACCTCCAACAACTACTTCGACGGCGTTCTCCCTTAGCTTTTTATTTTTCAATTTTTTTGTTTTCTATTATTAATTTGAATATTATTTTATGACATTTATATATTTTTTTAAAAAAAATATTTTAATTTTCAATATTTTATTTTATAAATTATATATTTTGATTTTGAATATTTCATAATAATATAATAATATGACAATGAGATGTAAATTTCTCGTAAAGATTACGAGGATTTTACAAGTACTTACTTGTAAAATACTCGTAATCTTTACGAGAAATTTACTAGGAAATACTTGTAAATTCCTCGTAAATATTACAAGGACTTTACATTAAAAGACTTGTAAATTCGTCGTAAATTGTACAAGTACTTAAAGAGGACTTTACAAGGAAACTATACGAGTCTTTTACGATGAAGCATAACTACGAAACTACGACGAAATACTCTCTTTCGCTTTTACAACGAATTTATTTCGTCGTAAATGTTACATGGAAGTTACGACGAATCTTGAATTACGACAGACGTTTTACAACGAAACGCTATTCCTTGTTAATTCGTTGTAACCCTTCTATTACAACGAATTAATTAGGAATATGACCCTTGTAATAAATATGTTTTCTTGTAGTGTCACATCGATTTAAAGTTGAGTATAATGACGTGTCGGCGTCACAATCATTTAACAATTAATGCATTCATACACTAATGTTTTTTAACTCTACAGCTTACAATTTATTGTGTTCACACTATTTTTTTTAACAAGTTCATTTTAGTTCCTGCATTTTTAACCTTTGTATTAGTAAACTGAAATTTTCTATGTGCAACTACTGAATAATATCATTTTGAAAGAAAAAAATTACAAAATAGCCTTTTTTTTACGCAAGCAGTGTTCTCATTTACGATCGACTAAGATTCACATCAAATAAAATGTTGGAATGAGAATGTTTTTAGAAATTGAAAGTTTTGTATCTTGCCGAACTTAGCGATGGTTGATGTTTTGTACACGGATGCAATAAGTAATTGTGAGTGGTTATGAATTAAAGAAATTGAAGTAAAAAACATCTCACACAGAGTCAGATCTTTAGTTTAGCAAAATATTGATTTTCTTTACGCAGTTTTTATATCAGCCAAGAATTAAAAACATAATCAGATTGTTAGAAAAAAACAGAAATCAGAAAAGCTTTAAAAGAAAAAAGTTCACGAAATCGATTGAAAAACATAATTCAAGTGCCGACTAAAGAGACATATTACTTTCCACGCAACTCTAACACTTTTCACTCGATTTTATTGTGTTTTTATTTGATTTACCAATATATTTTTTATAAGAAGATATATGTTATTGATTATATACTACGTCAGTTTTGCAACATGCCCAACAATATTGACACGACGCCCAACCATTTCTATTGGTATTCTTAAAATATGGTCTGATAATTATGTATGTTAAATAAGCCTAGAATATTTGTTTTACATTTATTTTATTTTTCTTTATATTATTAAAAGAAAATAAGTATGGACAAATATTTGGATCCAAAAAAACCGAACCGAACTAGATTTCAAAGTAACACTAAATACAAACTAAAATTGATTAAGTACTCAGATGGATCTAAATTTTAATATCCAGATAACCATATCTGAATCTGATCCAAACTAAAATATTTTGGATACTACAAATATCTAAATCACAATTATATACTTAAATATATTAATTATTTTAAATTTTATATCTATTAGATATTTAAAAATATGAACATATTCAAAAATTATCAACATAGTCACAGGTAAATATCTAAAAATAATAGAAAATGTTCAAAATACTGAAATTATTTCACTACAAGAAAACGTGGCCATAACAAC
This sequence comes from Brassica napus, assembly GCF_020379485.1. Lineage (NCBI taxonomy): Eukaryota > Viridiplantae > Streptophyta > Magnoliopsida > Brassicales > Brassicaceae > Brassica > Brassica napus. The sequence continues at coordinate 11,045,297 of NC_063445.1, read as the reverse complement.
GAACATTTACGACGAAAATATTTCGTCGTAAATTTACATGGTGTTTACAACGAAATTACGCGGAATCTAACTTTCGTCGTAAACACCATGTAAATTTACGACGAATAGATTTCGTCGTAAACTTCATGTAAGTTTACGACGAATGTACGTGGAATGAGAAATACGTCGTAATCATTACATCGACATTACAACGAAGCATGTTACCGTTATATTTAGGTGAAAACGTGTATTCAATGTGCTTTAACTTACCTAATTTTGTCGTAAAGTCGTTGTAAATAATATGTTAAAACCATGTAAAATCCATGTAAAATATTCCTTGTAAAATTGTTGTTATATTTCAACTACCCAACTCGAAAAATTTCTCTATATATATGTCATTTCCCACAACTCTCTTCCTCACAACACACAAACGGGAGAAAAAAAAATCTGAAAAAAAAATCAGAAAAAAAAAGATTTCAAAAAAAAATCTAAGAAAAACATGGCCGGTGGCTGTAGTATTTACGAGTTACGGAGTTGGATGTATTTGCACAAAGATTCCGACGGGAGGGTGACGAACGCATTTCTGAGCGGGCTAGAGACATTCATGCACCAGGCGGGCTGTACACCGATCACACAGGAAAGCGGTAAGATGTTCTGCCCCTGTCGGAAATGCAAGAATTCAAAATTTGCACGTAGTGAAACTGTATGGAAGCATTTAGTAAACAGAGGATTTACACCACAGTACTACATTTGGTATCAACATGGAGAGGGTTATGGGGGAAATGAAGCTAGTAGTAGTAATAATAATTTTGAGGATGGTCATCATAGTGAACAACCGAATCATTTGCATAATGAATATAATTATCATCAAGATCATGAGCAGATTGTAGATCATGATAGGGTTCAAGATATGATTAGTGATACATTTTTAGAAACAACTACAACAATATCTGATGGAACTGGAAATGTAGAAGAACCTAATTTGGATGCAAAAAGGTTTGATGAAATGCTAGATGCTGCAAATCAACCAATCTACACTGGTTGTAGAGAAGGTCTCTCTAAATTGTCTCTAGCAGCTAGGATGATGAATATTAAAACGGATCATAATTTACCTGAGAATTGCATGGATGCATGGGCGGAGTTGTTTAAAGAGTATTTGCCAGAAGACAACGTGTCTGCTGAATCTTATTATGAGATTCAGAAATTGGTTTATAGTCTTGGGTTGCCTTCGGAGATGATTGATGTTTGCATCGACAACTGCATGATCTACTGGAAAGAAGATGACAAGTTAGAAGAGTGTCGATTCTGCAAAAAACCACGATTCAAACCGCAAGGCCGTGGGAGGAATAGGGTACCGTACCAAAGGATGTGGTACCTACCAATTACAGACAGATTGAAAAGATTATATCAATCTGAGAGGACTGCTGCGTCGATGAGGTGGCATGCGGAACATGTCCAGAGAGATGGTGAGGTTGCACATCCATCAGACGCAAGAGCGTGGAAACATTTCAACAAGGTACACGCAGATTTTGCTACAAATATTCGGAATGTCTATCTTGGGTTATGCACCGATGGATTTAGTCCATTTGGAATGTCTGGTAGACAATATTCTTTGTGGCCAGTCATTCTTACGCCGTACAATTTACCGCCGAATATGTGCATGGAACAAGAATTTCTATTTTTGACCATATTAATCCCTGGGCCGAAGCATCCAAAACGGTCTCTTGATGTTTTTCTTCAACCGTTGATAGAAGAGCTAAAGCAATTGTGGTCAGAAGGGGTGAGGACGTACGATTGTTCCTTGAAAAACAATTTTACGATGCGAGCAGTTCTGCTGTGGACGATAAGTGATTTCCCTGCTTATGGGATGTTGTCTGGCTGGACAACACATGGAAGATTATCTTGTCCATATTGTCTTGGATCGACGGATGCTTTTCAACTGAAAATGGTAGGAAGAGTTGTTGGTTTGACTGTCATCGTCGCTTTCTTCCACTTGCCCATCCGTACAGAAGAAATAAGACATTGTTTCGGCACAAAAAAATTGTCAGAGACGGTCCTCCTCCATATCTCACCGGCCAGCAGATCGAAGCAGACATTGATTATTACGGAGCTCAGGAAACAGTTAAAGTTGGAGGAAATTGGCATGTTCCTGGAAATATGCCTGATGGGTATGGTGTGTCTCACAATTGGCATAAGAAGAGTATATTTTGGGAGCTACCCTATTGGAAGGATCTTCTCTTACGCCACAATCTGGATGTCATGCATATTGAGAAGAACTTTTTTGAGAACATCATGAATACATTACTTAACGTCCCTGGGAAGACAAAAGATAACAAAAAGTCAAGGATGGACTTACCTGATATTTGCTCAAGAAGTGAGTTACATATCAAGAGCAATGGAAACGTTCATGTTCCCATCTTCCGGTTGTCATCAGAAGCCAAAACAACCTTGTTTGACTGGGTTGCATCAGAAGTTAAGTTTCCTGATGGTTATGTTTCAAATCTGTCAAGATGTGTTGAACGAGGTCAAAAGTTCTCCGGAATGAAGAGTCATGATTGTCATGTGTTTATGCAACGACTACTTCCATTTGCTTTTGCCGAGCTCCTTCCAGCAAATGTCCATGAAGCACTTGCAGGTAATTATAAAACGTTAATATATATACATATGTTATGAAATGTTATTAATTTGATTACTTTTGCAATATACAGCCATCAGCGCTTTTTTCAGAGATCTCAGCACACGTACGTTCAAGGAAGAAGTCATCGAACAACTTCATCATAACATTCCGATCATATTGTGCCACCTGGAGAAGATATTTCCTCCTTCATTTTTTGACGTCATGGAGCATCTAGTTGTCCACCTACCGTATGAAGCATTGCTTCGTGGACTTGTTCACAGCGGATGGATGTATCCGTATGAGCGACAGATGAAACATTTGAAGGGAAAAGCAAGAAATCTTGCAAAGGTGGAAGGTTCAATAGTTGCGGGTAGTTTGACAGCCGAAACATCTAACTTCACATCATACTACTTTGCTCCAACTGTTCGTACGAGGAAAAGAGTTCCTAGAAGATATGATGATGGTGGAGTACCGACATCATATCCAATTGATGGTGTTCCTGACATTTTCTGCGAAATTGCACGGTTTGGTGGTAAAACGAAAGAAGTATGGTGGCCATGTGAAGAGGATAAACATAGTGCCCACACTTATATTCTGCTCAACTGCGAGGATGCAGTGACCCGTTACTTTGAAAGGTAAATATTTTTGTGAATGTTAATTATATGAATTGCAGTTAATTATGTATGACTTGATTATTTGTTTAATTTGCAGCATGTTTGTATCTCAAGTTGAAGAAGCAATACCAGGAATATCTGCAACTGATGTGGACACACGTAAAGATAAGCACTTTGTCAAGTGGTTAAAATCACAGGTACGTAATATATCTCATACATTGATTAATTAAGTAAGTGTTTTGATACTTCAATATTAATTAAGAATAACTGCTTTTTGCAGGTTGATTATGACGATCCTTATTATCCCGTATGGTTTCACGAATTGGTTCAAGGTCCAGTTGCAAAGGTCACCACATCACCTATGTATTTCACACGAGGATTTACCTTTCACACATACGAGTATGGGAGACATCGGGCAACGAGTAACTACGGAATATGTGTGAAAGGTGAAACGGACTTTTACGGGATCTTGCAGGAGATTATTGAAGTGGAATTTCCGGGGTTATTGAAGCTAAAATGCGTCCTCTTCAAATGTGAATGGTTCGATCCTGTTGTGAACCGAGGGATTCGGTATAACAAATTTGGTGTTGTGGATGTCAATTTTGGGAGAAGATACAACAAATTTGAGCCTTTCATTTTAGCTTCACAAGCCGAGCAAGTAAGCTTCCTTCCTTATCCTCGGCTTCGAACTTCCGGGATAAACTGGTTAGCTGCTATCAAAATTACACCTCGTGGACGCATTGTCGCTGGAGAAGAACCGCCCTTGCAAGAAGAAGACGCTATCAATGAAGTTGAGGTACCAGAACAACCAACTGATGAAATCCTTTTGATCGACCCGCAAAACTTTCAATATGAAGATATTCCCAAAGATGCGACAGATGAAGCACGTGAAGACGAGTTCGAGAGAAGCGACGATGATGATTGTAATGATAGTGATGAGAACGAAAACGATTTAGAGTGATGTAATATTGATGAGAACGAAAACGATTTAGAGTGATGTAATATATGTCTCTGATGTTGTATTTCTCTATTGTAACGTATGTTTAAAGAAATATTGTTTTTTTACCATCCCAATGTATGTGTAACAAATGTTGTTTTATATAATATGTATTTGTGTTAATTTTAAAAAAATTATTTGGAGTTTTAGGGTTTTAGAGTTTAAGTTGGAGAAAGAGCACAAAGTAGTAGAGAAGAAGAGATATGATGTTAGATGATATATGACTTTGGGGTTTAGGGATTTCATTCTCGGTGTTTAGGGTTAAGCGTTGTAAAATCGTCGTAAACCGATGTTTCCACGTAATTTCGTCGTAAATGGAAAAACGCGGGCCTGGTAACTTCGTCGTAAACGTGGGCCTTGTAAATTCGTCGTAAACCGATGTTTCGACGTAATTTCGTCGTAAATCGAAAAACGCGGGCCTGGTAACTTCGTCGTAAATGAAAAAACGCGGGCCTGGTAACTTCGTCGTAATGTTACGTCGCGTTTACGACGAAACATTTTTTATATATTGGGACGCCGAGACGAGGCTGCCTCGTCCATTCCTCCTAAACTCCTCTCCTCTCCCTAAGGTACATTCTCTTTCCTCCTTTTTTTTTTTTTTTTTTTTTAAGTTAGTTTAGGTTATTAATTAGTTAGGTAATTAGTTTAGGTGATTATTTAGATAATTAGTTTAGGTGATTAGTTAGATGACGGAATCCTATAGTTTAGGTGATTAGTTAGGTAACAGAATAATTTTTTAAATATGTCGTCATAATTGATTAAATTTTTTTTTTTTTTTTTTAGATGGCTCCTAGACGGACACCAGCAGCACCTACTTATGCCCAATTGTTTGGCGATGGCTCCGGTACATCTTCTTCCGGTCCATCATCTTCCGATGCAGTTCCAGACTCTTAGACTTCTCAGAGAGTTTTTTCGAGTCCTCCTCTTCCACCGCAGATGCCTCCACCTCCTCCTTCAGCGGCTGCACCTGAGCCTGTCCCAGAAGGTGCAGTTCATCCGGATTTTCGTGAGCCTTCATATGCTCCCTTCGCGAGATATACGGTGGAGGATTTGCTTGTCCAGCCTGGACGGGAGGGTTTGGATGTTCTAGACCCCGATAGACCCCAAGGAACTTATTGGTAAGTTATTAATTTTTATTACTTTAAAATTTAATTAATTTTTATTTTGTAACGGTTAAATTTTTTTTTTTTCAGGTTTGGGGCTAACAACCGTGTTAGCCGGAGCGTTTCGGCGACGATTAAGGGTTACTACGACGGGGCATACCCGAACTGGAGCAAGACACCAAATCACGTTAAGATCACTTGGTTTAAATGTTTTGCGGTAAGATTTTTAAATTTAATTAAATTTTCACTTTTAAATATATATATATATATATTTTTAATATTTATTATTAATTGTAATTTTTTCAAATTTGGTGTTGTGGATGTCAATTTTGGGAGAAGATACAACAAATTTGGTGTTGTGGATGTCAATTTTGGGAGAAGATACAACAAATTTGAGCCTTTCATTTTAGCTTCACAAGCCGAGCAAGTAAGCTTCCTTCCTTATCCTCGGCTTCGAACTTCCGGGATAAACTGGTTAGCTGCTATCAAAATTACACCTCGTGGACGCATTGTCGCTGGAGAAGAACCGCCCTTGCAAGAAGAAGACGCTATCAATGAAGTTGAGGTACCAGAACAACCAACTGATGAAATCCTTTTGATCGACCCGCAAAACTTTCAATATGAAGATATTCCCGAAGATGCGACAGATGAAGCACGTGAAGACGAGTTCGAGAGAAGCGACGATGATGATTGTAATGATAGTGATGAGAACGAAAACGATTTAGAGTGATGTAATATTGATGAGAACGAAAACGATTTAGAGTGATGTAATATATGTCTCTGATGTTGTATTTCTCTATTGTAACGTATGTTTAAAGAAATATTGTTTTTTTACCATCCTAATGTATGTGTAACAAATGTTGTTTTATATAATATGTATCTGTGTTAATTTAAAAAAAATTATTTGGAGTTTTAGGGTTTTAGAGTTTAAGTTGGAGAAAGAGCACAAAGTAGTAGAGAAGAGATATGATGTTAGATGATATGTGACTTTGGGGTTTAGGGATTTCATTCTCGGTATTTAGGATTAAGCGTTGTAAAATCGTCGTAAATGGTTATCTATTCCACGTAATTTCGTCGTAAATGGAAAAACGCGGGCCTGGTAACTTCGTCGTAAACGTGGGCCTTGTAAATTCGTCGTAAACCGATGTTTCGACGTAATTTCGTCGTAAATCGAAAAACGCGGGCCTGGTAACTTCGTCGTAAATGAAAAAACGCGGGCCTGGTAACTTCGTCATAATATTACGTCGCTTTTACGACGAAACATTTTCTATATATTGGTTCGCCGAGACGAGGCTGCCTCGTCCATTCCTCCTAAACTCCTCTCCTCTCCCTCTAAGGTACATTCTCTTCCCTCTTTTTTTTTTTTTTTTTTTTTTAAAGTTAGTTTAGGTTATTAATTAGTTAGGTAATTAGTTTAGGTGATTATTTAGATAATTAGTTTAGGTGATTAGTTAGATGACGGAATCCTATAGTTTAGGTGATTAGTTAGGTAACGGAATAATTTTTTAATTATGTCGTCATAATTGATTAAATTTATTTAAATTTTTTTTAGATGGCTCCTAGAAGGAAACCAGCAGCACCTACTTATGCCCAGTTGTTTGGCGATGGTTCTGGTACATCTTCTTCCGGTCCATCGTCTTCCGATGCAGTTCCAGACTCTCAGACTTCTTAGAGAGTTTTTTCGAGTCCTCCTCTTCCACCGCAGATGCCTCCACCTCCTCCTCCAGCGGCTGCACCTGAGCCTGTCCCAGAAGGTGCAGTTCATCCGGATTTGCGGGTGCCTTCATATGCTCCCTTCGCGAGATATACGGTGGAGGATTTGCTTGCCCAGCCTGGACGGGAGGGTTTGGATGTTCTAGACCCCGATAGACCCCGATGAACTTATTGGTAAGTTATTAATTTTTATTACTTTAAAATTTAATTAATTTTTATTTTGTAACGGTTAAATTGTTTTTTTTCAGGTTTGGGGCTAACAACCGTGTTAGCCGGAGCGTTTCGGCGACGATTAAGGGTTACTACGACGGGGCATACCCGAACTGGAGCAAGACACCAAATCACGTTAAGATCACGTGGTTTAAATGTTTTGCGGTAAGATTTTTAAATTTAATTAAATTTTCACTTTTAAATATATATATATTTTTAATATTTATTATTAATTGTAATTTTTTCAAAATTTTTATGTTTCAGCAAAAGTGGCATTGGTCTTTGGAAATCACCGAGAGGGTGAAGGCGGAATTCGTTGCAAAGGCAAAGATACGCCTCTGCAACACAGTCTCTGATTGGAAGGACAAGTGGGAGATCTACGGGTATGAGGGAAAGCCCACTAAGCTCACGACGGATGTGTGGGATGGCCTCGTCGCCTATTGGGAGCACCCCTCTTCGATCAAAAAGGCCAATTCGTTCTCGGCTTCTCGAAGGACGAAGGATAAAGATGGTCATTTGCCCATGCTTCACAGAACCGGACAAAAACCTCATGCAGGAGTCCGTCTAGAAGCTGTAAGTTTTGTTTTAAATATATATTTTAAAATATTCAATTAATATAATTTATAATATTTAATTTAATTTTTTTTTGTAGTTCGAGAAGACGGGAGTCTTACCTTCTCTGTCTGACCTATTCAAGATGACTCACGCCACATCCGACGGAGTTTTTGTGGATCCTGCATCTGAGAAACTCTTCCGAACAGTGGCTGGTCGGACTGAAGAACGGGAGACGCAACTAACCCAGGAGTCTCCCGATGGATTACCAGTCACATTGTCCACCGAAGAGGTCGACAGAATCTTGGAAGAGGTAACTTAAAATTTTTGTTTACATTATTTTAAATATTTTAACATAATTAACTATATTAATATATGTTTTGATTTTATAGGTGGCTCCTAAAAAGAAGGGACGGATAGTCGGTATAGGCTCTGTTAACGAAGTTGCAAGGGCAACTTCGTCATACACTTCGAGACGGGATGAAGATACTGCTCAGATGAAGGCTCAAATGGATAGCCAGAAGGCTCAAATGGATAGCCAGCAGGTTCGTTTAGACTCTCTTGAGGATTTGCTAGACGTGATGGCCGTGGAAAACCCGGTTATGCAGAGAATGTTGAGTGAGAGACGAGCCGCTCTTGGAATGCCACCACGAGATCCCCAAGAGTCCGATCCAACCCGTCAACAGCCGAGCAACCCCACCAACTACTTCGACAATATGTAGTTTTTTTTTATTTTTCTGTTTGTATTATGAATTTAAATATTATTGTATGACTTTTTAAAATATGTTTTCCAATTTCATATTTCGTTTTAAAATTTAAATTATTTTAAATTCTGAATATTAAATATAAATTAAAATCTATTATATACTAATTAATAATAATATAATAAGAAACGATGTAAACTCCTCGTAAACATTACATGGAGTTTACATCGAATGTTTACGAGTGATTAACATCGAAATATTTACGACGGTTTTACATCGAAATGTTTACGAGTGATTTACAACGAAAGTATTTACGTGTGCTTTACATCAAAATAATTACGTGGGCTTTACGACGAAGACTTACGTGGCGTTTACGACGAATCCTTTCCCTGCTCTTTACGAGGAATATATTTCATCGTAAACGTAACGAGTTGTTTACGACGAAACCTCCGTTACGACGGACGTTTAACAACGAAACGTCTTTCGACGTTAATTCGTTGTAACACCCCGTTTACGACGAATTTACAACGAATACTGCCCTAGTAAAAAATATGTTTTCTTGTAGTGTTTATTTATTTCCATTCAAATATTTAAATTGAACTAATTTTATGTAAATTTAAATATTTAGTCTTACATTATTCAAATTTTATGTTTTATAATATTTTATTTTTGGATTTTAAAGATTGAAGTATATTTGGATTTTTGTTAAAAACATACATAATTAAAATGGGTACCCGAAGTTGAAGTCGAATCCGAACCGAACCCACAATTATTCAAACCAAATCTAAACTAAAATTTGTAAATATCCGAATACTATTTAAATAGATCAACTAAATCCAAACGGATATATGAATGTACATCCCTTTAAAAAAGCTATACAACAAATCTTTTTGTAAAACATATAATAAATAATCTAATAATTTATTTCACTCCACGCACAGAGCGGGTTAGTACCTAGTCTTTCATAATATATTGTATCCATGTACAAGCTACAAGTCAACGATTGAAATTGTTTTATTACAACGACAATATTTTTCGGAGTACAATTTTGTTTCGCCCACCGGTTAAATTCGGTTTGTTCAGTTACATTTTATTTTTATTTTTACTTCTTACACTTACTTTTATGGGCCTTTGCCAGTGTTCAACATGATTTTCGACAAAATCAAGTCTCTCGTAGTCAGAGTAAAAAGGGAAATAGATGCAAATAGAAGAGCGAGCAAACCAACTTGGAAGATTAATTATCTCGAAACGGTCAGATTTTACGCTATGAGTCTTTATGTCATAAAGTCTGACCCAATCAAAACCACCCAACATTACGATGTCATTATCACGGAGGAACCACACAGGTGTAACGAATTTATCTTCTTCCACTATAGCCTTCTCTTCTTTCATTCTCACCCATGATTTTCCAAAAGTGCTATCCAGGACCCAAGTCCCTCTTACATAACCTTTCGGTTTCCAAACAACTATGCCTAGCTTACCTCCTTGATTTGCTAAAAGTTGAAGACTATAGTAGTTTGGTAAATCACTTGGAAGTGGGTGGAGAGACCATGTTTCGGTTTTCATGCAAAATCGAATCACATTCTTTCCTGACGACGCTAACCAATTCAAGAACTGATTATTCCTTACCGGTACGCTTGAAAGTATAAAGTTTCCCCCTTGTGGTATTTTAAAATCGTCTAATCGTTTCCACACAAAGGAATCTGAATCAAAAACCTCGCAAATGACTGTGAATATTTTGGATTGCTTAGAGATCTTGACGATTTTATACCTTAAGGGGTTTGTCCTAATCACCATCAATCCGGATACAATTGTTTTAAAATCATACTCAATGGTAGAGTATCCAGTTTCTGGGGTTGGTATAGTCTGGTACTCTCTTGTTGTTAGTTTACAAACAACGTACGGAGTTTTTTTTAAGTATTCAGAAGCAACACAAAGAAAAATCCCGTGGCTTGCGTCACAAGCTTCAATCTTAACCCTCTCTATGGGGAGAAAATCAAGCGAGACTTCTCCATCTCCGGTGAGGACGAAACTGGAATTAAAAGTTGAATAGTAACTTTCGTATTGGAGAAAAACTCCGAAGATAGAATTGGTTTTGGAGAGATTAAGGTTGATAAACCAAGATTCAGACATGCGTTTGTATAGTAATCTTTGTTTAAGAATTTGAATTTTTCTATTGATGAAGCTGGACAGTAAGAAAGAATCTCTAATACCATGTCTTGGGTCAAAGCTGGATAACTCATCTTGATGTTGGAGTAGTAAGGGAGAGGAGAACCATCGACCTTTTATATATTGAAACTGTTTTACTTGCATGTTAAGGATTTTAAGCAAAAAAGGAATCTGCTCAGAGCACCCACATCAATGAACTCCCTCTTGGAGTTCATCTTTTCAATTTTTTATTTTTAAATTTTTTTTTTTTTCTTATGATTTTCTTTTTAGAAAAAAAAAACTAGACCAATCGCGGGCCGCCACGACACGTGGAGCATGCGCTACAGTGATGAACTTTAGGAGAGAGTGGTTCAGCCGAGAGAGCTTTATGAGAGAGAGATTCATGTGATTGAGTTATTTTTTTTTTTTTTTTTCGGTGTGAACTCCCCCCATAAACCCTCAATGGGGATGCTCTTAAGATTCCATAACAAATACGTCTTTAAAATTTACTACCGGTTGACGCATCATCTTTTTCTAAGGAAAAAAAAACATGTTCTTGCAAAAACAATTATGTCATAAATCTTCATATGTACTTTCTCTAGATTTGCTTTCCTTGTGCCATAAAGAAATCTCTGTTTACACTAATCCCCCTATATATTAAAAGAGAAGTCACTTTAGTGATTTCTGCTAACATGACATTAATATAGAAATTCTCAGAAAAATTGTTATAATTCTATTGGTCGATTTTTTTGAATTTTATTTTTCATTTATTTTAATTAATTGCTTATGTAGACAAGCCCAAAACTATTGTTGATTTCGTTAAGCCCATATATAGCTAGAGAATAATAATTATAGATTTAGTTTAGCCTTGGGTATCCGTTCAGGTTCGGGTTCGGGTATTTCGGATTTTCGGGTATTTCGGTATAGAGGTGTAGAACCCGTTCGGGTATTTCTGTACTTCAGGTCGGGTTCGGGTATTTTTAGTTCAGATTCGGTTATTTCGGATCGGGTTCGAATATTTAGATTTTGAAAAAAAATTAAAATTTTCATTTCTCAAGTTTTTTATATTTAAAAATATAACTTTCAGTTAACTAATTTTTTATTTTTAATAGATTGAATGGTTAATAGATTTGGACATAACATTTTAAAACTAAAAAGACATTAATTTAGTTATTTTTTTTAAAAAAATTGGATGTAACTTTTTGTTAATTTTGGAGTAGCAAATCATTTTTTTCCGTAATTGTATGTATATCATATGAACTTAAAGTATGTGTAGTATCAATATAAATATTTTATATAAAATGAGAGATGTAAACTAGAAATATAAGGTTAATTATACATATGTTCGGTTATCTTCGGATATCCATTCAGGTTCGGGTATTATCCGTTCGGGTTCGGGTATCCAATCTCTCCTTATTCAATACCCGTTCGGGTATTTTGCTACTTCGATTCGGATTTCAGTTCGGGTTTTTCGGATCGGGTTCGGGTGCCACTTTGGATATCGGGTAAAGTTCCCACCCCTACTAATTAGGTTGTTTGTTTTTAATAACTTACCTTTCTAATATGAATTACTTGCGCAAGTTGAAATCATTAAATATGCAAATAAATTATTGACAAAATTTGTTTCTAATAACTTACTTTTCTAATATGGATTACTTGCGCAAGTTGAAATCATTAAATATGCAAATCACTTATTCACAATATGGATTACTTGCGCAAGTTGAAATCACTAAATTTTATCGATTTAGTTTACCCTTGGGTAAGATTTAGAATTAAGACAAATATTAAAAACTTTCCTTATTATTCAAACGGTAAACTTGCGCATGTTTACATCATATTTATTACATTGCTTACAAAATATTTTAATGTTTCTAATTAGGTTGTTTGTTTTTAATAACTTACCTTTTTAATATGGATTACTTGCGCAAGTTAAAATCATATCATATGCAAATCATTTTTTGACAATACACATTTAATATCTTTCTTTAAACGATTTCATTATTTATTGTGCAAAATATTGTGCGTCATTAATATGAGAAATAAATCGACTGTATATATATAGGAGACACCCAAAGTCTTAAAATACAAACATTCTCTTTTCATTCTTTAAAGTATTATTCACAAATCTCTCCTCTCATACTATTAAGGTATTACGACGATCCTGCTTGTGTGCTAAGAAAAATGTGTTTAGACGCAAAGGCTCCTCATCTTTAGAACCTTGAACTCAACTCTTTGTGTCTTGTCTCCAAAAATCATGTCTGGTCTATTTTTTCCATGTGTTGAATACTGGTAGCGACAATATGGTCTTCCTATTTTTATATGTAGACCAGGTCGTGAGAGTGATAGTGATCCAGAAGACCTTGAACATGCTGAGAAGCTTCGCCAAGTTAAAGCAGTTCTTGAAGATGTTCTTTAGTACTTCTTTTTTTGTTGAATATAGTCCAGGGAAAATATTACATAGTATCATTTAGTAATACTAACTTATATCATTTTTTTGTTGAATATACTATTTTATAAGTAAGCTAGCATTATGCATTTTTTATTTAATTCATGAGGTCATTTTCTCACAGCAGAGAACCTTTTGGAATGGCGCAGGGAGGAAATTTCTCAGGGATATACAGGAAGGTTCAACTGAAGCCGCTGAAGTGGAATGGTGAAGGCGAAGAAGAAAGACCTGTAGAGGCCCTTATGATTCTTAAATACGGCGGTGGTCTAACTCACGCTGGTAGAAAACAGATGTTTACATACTCTACCATTTAATTTGTCATTGTTATATATATATATATATATATGTTTTCCAAATATGGAAGAATTGTTTAACTTATTGATGTTTGCTTCATCTGCATGCAGGCAGAAGAGCTTGGTAGATATAATTTTTTTGTAGGTTTCTAATTGAATTTGCTTTCTTTATCGAGAAATGTACTTCATAATTTAATTTATGGATAATATTTCGATTTTTATTATATTTTCTTTTAATATGTCTACATAAATGTTTGTTTATTATTTATGGAAAAATAATATTATTCACCTAAAATAAAGAATTATGACATATATACAATACAATTCTAATTAATGATAGTATAAAATCTGTTACTTCTAAAACTATACATTCTTTATTCCATTTTTTGAATGAAAGTATCTTTATAAACACACAAAATATTTTGTGACGTTGCAATTATACATACACACAATATCTGTCTTTTCATACTGACGTTACTGTGTTCCCTCTCGTGAGGTGCGGGCCAAGAGAAAACACATGGTGCGGGCCGGTCATATTCTTATGCCCGCACAGGGTGCAGACCGATCACCTAGTATGCTTTAAAAAAGGTTTGCACTACATGCAATTTTGTAGTGAGACAAAATATTTTAAAGACAGATTAAGCAATAGACATAATAACAAGCGGATTTATTTCATACATTTTACAATTTTAATAAATCTAACCAAGATAAAATAGGAGTGAAAAAGATATATAACCATCTGAAAACATTTATTAATATATTTTACAAGATATTTTACAATAAAATAAATTTTTACTTAGCTAACCATTTTCTTTTGTTTTGTGTTTGATCTTTTACACTACAATAATTCACTAAAATAATTAAGGATTATTTTGTAGCTAGTAGAATGAATCTGTAATTTTAAGTAGGCAACCAATGGCGACGGATTAATTTCATTATCTCAGCTCCCACGCTACAGATTGGTTATGATACTTTTTCAGATTCGCTTTTCTTTTTGTACCATACAGAAATTTCTATTTACACTAAATGCAACTTTTTAGAAAGACTTAGTATTTTAGAGAAAAATTAAGATATTATACTATATATTAAAGATAATTCACTTAATTATTTTTCTTAGAATAAAATTTCACAATAATTTTCTTCATTTAACTGTTTGTTAGGATTTTAATTTTAATTTATTTAGTTAAAGTTTATAAAAGAAAATTAATCCTACAACCATGTAACCTTTAATCCCAAACAAACTAGCAAATCTATTAAACAAATTTTATTAATAGATAATTTGGCATACCTTAAATATGGAAACACATAAATTATCAAAAAATATATTATTAAAAATTACCATATATAAAAATAAGTTTAGAATATCTTCATTAATCATTAAAACACTAAATCTTAGAATAGTTCTAACTAGTTATAATAATTACATAATAACTAGGAGTTCTCCTGCACCATGCGCAGATATAAAATATTTAAAAATGTTATATATAAATAAAATTTTCTATTTTTATATTTTACTTTTATTAGATTAAAAAATAAAACCATAATGTAATTGTTTTTAGTTTGATTTATTCAAGTTTACTTTGACCTTTTAATTTTGCATTATTTAACTTTTGATAAAAATAATTGAAATTTATAAAATTACTTTATTATATTATTCTTTATTTAATTACCATTTTTAAATATTTCTATTTGTAAATATATAAATTATTTCTAATAATATATACATTAAATTAAAATAACTTATATACGTTGATAAAACATATTTTATACTACACTTATTTTAATAATAAAATATGATTCATATATTCACTACAAGAAAACATGCCTATTGCAACAGAAATTTGCAACAGAAATATTCCCTCGCAAAATTGCAACGGAACTACGAGTGAATAGCGACGAGAAACAATACCCTCGCAAAACGCTTGCAAATTTGCAACGAAATAAGTTCCTCGCAAATTTGCGACCAGTTTGCGAGGGAAATATGACAAACCGACGTAAAGCCGACGCAAATAAGCGATGAAAAGTCTTGTCGCAAAACCGTTGCAAATTTGCGAGGATTTTGCATTCGAAGTGCATTTCAAATTATTCTCCTTGCAATTTCGTTGCAACACAGATAGGTTTTATAATACACGTTTTTTTTTCGTGTAACTAATTTATTAACCTCGCAAATTCCGTCGCAAAACGGATAAGTTAGTGATACACGTTTTCTATATGTGTAACTAATTTTTGCAAGGGAAAGAATGCCCATATTGGAAAGATCATCTCTTAAGGCACAATCTTGATGTGATGCACATAGAGAAGAATATTTTTGAGAGTATCATGAACACTCTTTTGAATGTGAAGGGAAAGAGTAAAGATAATTTGAAATCGAGGTTAGATTTGCCGGATTTATGTGCAAGACCAGAGCTGCATGTGACAAGAGAAGGACAAATAATTTAATTGATTTACTTGAGAAAGTATATAAAATCCCAATTTCGGAGATTTGAACTAATGATACGGAAAACATATACCATTAACATTGGAAACACTTAATATCAAAACTAAACTTACGAAATACGTTAATAATAATCCGATACAAAAAAAGATAGATATAGTTATTGCAACGGTTTTGCAATGGTGTGAAAGTGAGTCCTCGCAATAGCATTGCAATTTGCAACGACTTTGCAACGGTACGCACTTATTTGCTCGCAATTTCGTTGCAATTTGCAACGGTTTTGCAACGGTGTTAGCTTTTTAGGGTTTCATCAACTTTTTAGTGTTATATAACACTCTTAATAGAAACATTAGACATTTTAAATGTAGTACGACAAATAATTTTATAGATTTACTCGAGAAAGTATATAAAAGAGTAAATCTATAAAATCCCAATTTCGGAGATTTGAACTAATATTATGGAAAACATATACCATTAACATTTGAAACACTTAATATTAAAACTAAACTTACGAAATACGTTAATAATAATCCGATACAAAAAGATAGATATAGTTATTGCAACGGTTTTGCAATGGTGTGAAAGTGAGTCCTCGCAGTAGCATTGCAATTTGCAACGACTTTGCAACGGTACGCACTTATTTGCTCGCAATGTCGTTGCAATTTGCAACGGTTTTGCAACGGTGTTAGCTTTTTAGGGTTTCATCAACTTTTTAGTGTTATATAACACTCTTAATAGAAACATTAGACATTTTAAATGTAGTACGACAAATAATTTTATAGATTTACTCGAGAAAGTATATAAAAGAGTAAATCTATAAAATCCCAATTTCGGAGATTTGAACTAATATTATGGAAAACATATACCATTAACATTTGAAACACTTAATATTAAAACTAAACTTACGAAATACGTTAATAATAATCCGATACAAAAAAGATAGATATAGTTATTGCAACGGTTTTGCAATGGTGTGAAAGTGAGTCCTCGCAGTAGCATTGCAATTTGCAACGACTTTGCAACGGTACGCACTTATTTGCTCGCAATGTCGTTGCAATTTGCAACGGTTTTGCAACGGTGTTAGCTTTTTAGGGTTTCATCAACTTTTTAGTGTTATATAACACTCTTAATAGAAACATTAGACATTTTAAATGTAGTACGACAAATAATTTTATAGATTTACTCGAGAAAGTATATAAAAGAGTAAATCTATAAAATCCAAATTTCGGAGATTTGAACTAATATTATGGAAAACATATACCATTAACATTTGAAACACTTAATATCGAAACTAAATTTACGAAATACGTTAACAATATCTGATAAAAAAAATTAGATATAGTATTTCCGTTAACAATTTTCAATATCAGAATATAGGATATGCGTTAAACTCTCCGGAACACTTGCCAAACCCTAAATGAATCCCTAAAACCCACTAAATTAAACTTTTTGCAAGGGATTTGCAAGGGTTTCATCGCAAAAGCTTCGCAATATTGCAAGGAACTTGCGAGAACACTTCGAAACCCCTGTCTAAACCTCAAACGAAACCTAAAGACATTTAAAAAAGATTTTGCAACGGATTTGCGATGAAACACGATAAGTCTCTCGCAAAACACTTGCAATTTTGCAAGGGATAACCGTTGCAATTCGCTTGCAAATTGCAAGGATTTTGTGACGGAAATTAGGTTAATATATAAACACACTTAACCTTTCCTCTCCATTTCACTCTGCCGTCAAGGATCCGATCTCCTCTCTGTCTCCCGCCTCTCCTTCTCCCCGCCTCTCCCTTGCCGTGCCCTCTCTCCTCCGTGTCCTCTCTCCTCCGCCTCTCCCTTCCCGTGGTCTCTCGCTCCGCCGCTCCCCGCCTCTCCCCGCCTCTCCTTCTCCCCGTGGTCGCTCCTCCCCACCTCTCCCTTCCCGTGGTCTCTCTCCTCCGCCGCTCCCCGCCTCTCCCCGCCTCTCCTTCTCCCCGTGGTCGCTCCTCCCCGCCTCTCCCTTGCCGTGCCCTCTCTCCTCTGTTTCCTCTCTCCTCCGCCTCTCCCTTCCCGTGGTCTCTCTCTCCGCCGCTCCCCGCCTCTCCCCGCCTCTCCTTCTCCCCGTGGTCGCTCCCCCCCGCCTCTCCCTTCCCGTGGTCTCTCTCTCCGCCGCTCCCCGCCTCTCCCCGCCTCTCCTTCTCCCCGTGGTCGCTCCTCCCCGCCTCTCCCTTCCCGTGGTCTCTCTCCTCCGCCGCTCCCCACCTCTCCCCGCCTCTCCCCGCCTCTCCTTCTCGCCGCTGCCTCGCCGGATCTTCGCCTCAGCCTTGCCGGATCTCTCTCCTCAAGGTTGCTCTATCTGACTTCATTATTATTTTTTTAGGTTTTAATTATAGTTTAGGTTATGGATTTGTGATGATGATTCTGTGGTTAGGGTTTTCAATTTTTTAGGTTATGATTCTGTGGTTAGGGTTTTCAATTCGAAAATAAAGCAATGCTGATTGTATGTATTGTATTCTTAGAGTTGATCGACTGACTCCATTTTCAGTCTCCTTGTTCTTGTTATATAATAAAACAAAACAAAACTCATGAAGTTGTCTATTAACCTATTATTAAGAATAATAATCAGGTTTTGTGTTTAATAATTATTTACATGTTAATCTTCTCTATCTTCCCAACTAAATTACATTTTCTAAATTTCTTGCATTCTCCTAATCGACCAGGCATGTGTATTCAGTTAAGATTTTTTGGGTCTTCGAAACTCAAACATATGCCTCTCGCTGGTATAGAGGGTCTTCATTCTGTCTGTGCGCATATCCCTCTGACTGCTTTAGAGGGTCTTCATGAACTTCAAGTGAACAAAACGACGACAACAAACCCCCTCTCTGTTACTAAAAATTTTAAATTATTGTATTAATCTTTATATTTATTTCTTTGCAGATGTCAGGAAATGATTATACCCGATATCTGTCTGCTGGTAGTAGGAAGAGTTATGGCAGTAAGAAGAGTTCATCCCGTCGTAGCAATCCGGGAAGTTCTTCTAATTCTCAGATGGCTGAGAGCTCGGCTGTACCTAACAGCCAGACACAACCTTCCCCTCCAGCTCCCGCTCAAGCTTCCCCTCCTGCTCCTGCTCAAGCTCCTCCAGCTCCCGCTCCCTCTCAAGCTCCTCCAGCTCCCGCTCCTGCTCAAGCTCCTCCACCTCCAGCTCCCAATGCTGCCGCACTGATGTTGGAAGATTTAGCGGCAATCAATATGATTCTGGCTAGTCCTGGACATCATCTTCTTCCTCACCTGCATCCAAATCGCCCTCCAAATACGGTTTGGTAAGTTTTTTTTAATTATATTTCATTGTAATTAATTATAATATTTTCACTTTTATAATTTAATTCTCTCAATTGCCTTTAATTTTCTGTGATAGGTTTGATGAAGATGGGAGCGTTGCTGCATCGGTTCGTCAAATCTTTGAAAGAGATTTCAAAGAACCGCATGCTAGCTGGAAGCAAACCCCTGGGAATGTCGTGAGACGTTGGTTTGAATCCTTTGCGGTAATTCATTTAATTTTTTCAAAGTTTAAAATTCTGTAAAATAATCTTTTTATGTTCACTACTAATGTCTATTAATTTTTTTTATGTCAGCAAATGTATCATTGGGATTCTGGTTTCACTAGCCTGGTTCGCGATTCTTTCGAGGCCAAATTGAAAGTCCAAATGAATCGCCAAATTTGTCGGTGGAAGAAAGTGTGGCGGGTAAAAGGTGATGCAGCTATGCCTGTTTGGTTTGACCCAAATGTTTGGGCTGGTCTCGTCACTTATTGGCTAGATCCAGGCACTGAAGTCCGGAGTTGCAATAGTCGGGCAGCCCGTTACTCTGACCCCGATGGACATGGGCCGTCTAAGCATCGTTCAGGTCAGATTTCTTACAAGGCCCGTGCGCGAATTATTGTAAGTTCTCCTTTTTTTTTTCTTCGTTCATTTAAGTTGCGATGTGAAGTTGCCTATTATCTCTTAAGTTGTGATCTCAATTTTTAATGATTTGACTTAATCTTTTTAATTTTAGGCTGAAGAAACAGGAGAGTCTATTCCTGATTTGCTTGGGGTTCTCGAGATCACTAAACGAAAGCCGGATGGGTCTTTCGTTGACGGCAAATCTGAGCAGCTCTACAATGACGTGACATCTAAATTTCAGGAGTTATCTCAGGCAGCTAGTGCTGATCCCAAGAGCACCGGTTCTGTTGGTCTCACTCCAGCAGAAAAGAACAAGATTTATTGTGAGGTAATTTTTTATTGCTGTCAATCTCAATTTTTTTTAAGTCTTCTTTGATATTGATCTCTGATTTTATTATGTAGCTTGCTCCCCGCAAAAAGGGACGAATTTATGGAGTGGGTTCTCTAAATCAATCTGTAGGATCCGTTTCTGCATCTTTTCCTTCTTCTAGCAGTTCTGAGGACCAGTCTTTGAAGAAGATCATCAAGGAACAAGCTCTTGTGATTCAGAGCCAGGGAAATGAAATCGGGAGGCTGAGTGCTGCTGTTCGTTATCTAGCTACCAAAGATTCTACCTTGGCGAACATTCTTCAGTCCGAAGATGTGCCTTCTTCCCACAACTCCGAGGGCATGTCTCATGACTCTAGAGATGATGAATCTGATGCTATTTAGTTTGTTGCTATCTTTGTTATGAATGTTACAACTTTGTGTGTTTGTATTTCTTTGTATCTAATCTTGAATTTTTTCTATTTCAGTAATATTTTCGATAATTTAATAATTTTTTTTATAATTTTTTCTAAAAAAAAAATTGTTTTAGATTTTGCTAGGAAAAACAAATACTCGCAAAACGCTTGCAAAAGTGCAACGGAAAAGAACACACAAATTTGCAAGGAAACAAAATACCGTTGCAAATTTGCAACGAAAATATTGCTTGCAAATTTGCGAGGAAAGGAATACCGTTGCAAATTTACGCGTGTTTTGCAACGAAAATCTTGCTTGCAAATTTGCGAGGAAAGGAATACCGTTGCAAATTTGCGCGTGTTTTGCAAGCGACGTCGTTTCCGTTGCAAAGTGCGACGATTATTTTTCCGTTGCAAATTTGCGACGAAAGTCTTTCCGTTGCAAATTTGCGAGCGTTTTGCAAGCGAATTCAATTTGCGACTAAGGATTTGCAAGGGAATGTGTTTCCTCGCAAATAGCTCGCAAATGACGATTTGCAACGGAATTGCAATGCATTTTTCCCTTGCAAATGACATGTTTTCTTGTAGTGATTGATGTAAAATTTTAATATTCGTAAATATTATTTATATATATAAACATATTATTTTAATAGATATAGAAAAGTTATTAGGTATCATAAAATCTTACCAAAATGAATATTTACCGAGAAAAAATATTTTTGATATAAAATTTATTAGTTATTACTATATTATGAAACTTTTCTAAAAATATAAATCCGTATATAGAAAATCATCATTGTTATATTTAAGAAATCTTACCAAAAACATAAATATAAATATAGTAAATTGTACATGTCACAATTAAATTTATGTCATGTCATATTTCTTTAAGCCATGTCATCATTTTTTTTGTGAAAGTTAATGTAGTGATGACACATATACAAATCACTTCTTAAATATAGTCTAGGGGATATGCCATACTTTCACCACAATATATACTTTTTTTTACAACCACTATATATACTTATAAAGTAGCAGTAATTGGATATGTCACAATTAAATATACAATTTCAAAATTTATAAATGGGAATATATTGATTTTCTGACAGATTTATTTTCTCGCAATAATAATTGAACGTTAACGTATGAATACTATTCACAAAAATGTATCTAAATATAATAATACAAAAGTAAATTTCAAGTTAATAATTTGAAATAAATTTTATGAAATTTATAAATATTATATATGAACTAAAATCTAAACTTTTGCTAAATTTATTTTCAACTTTTATATCACCTATACTTCAAGGCTTTATTAATTATGTTTTTGTAAGTATTGTAAGTGTTGAGTTTATTTGGCATATAAAGAAAATTTGGAGACATTTAAATTTGAGAAAATATATTATCAGGCTACGAATATTTGTTTTGAAAAAAAATGTATTAATATAAATAATCATACTAAATTGTTAAATTTATACACAAATACATTAGAAAACGGTCTATGTAGTAAAACATGATCTAATGACATATATATTAGGTAATATATCACTTTGATTAGTTTAACATCTAACCACAATATGGACAATTAACACATATACAAACATTAAAAAATTGTTTATCGATTATAAAGTTATCCATTACAAAATGAAAAAAAAAACCATTCATGCCAACTTGAGGACCGAGGTCTACTTTTAGTTAAAACTGAAATCAGCATAGTATAAAGGTTAAGTTATGAAAGGCATGACGAAAATTATTTATATTGATTACACCAAAAAAATATTTATATTGAAAATAACCCTTCTGCTTGTTGATTCTACTGCTGGTATATACAAGTTGAAGTATATAAAATTAAATGAGATATAAGTTTTTTTTTGTCAGCAAATGAGATATAAGTATAAAATGAAATTAAGATTTTGCTTTTTAGAAAATAAAACATATTAACATTTTGCATTTATTGAGAAACCTGTACCCGTTTATACATTATCATGGTTAATGATGCTCAAGTATTCATGGTTTGAGTTTATCATGGTTAAAGTAGTAGGTTTAAAATTTCATGGTCATATGTAATATTTTGACTTTAGCATTTAACGTTAAAAATAAGTTTTCGTTAGAGCATCGAACTCAGAAATATCGACCATAGATGATCCTATATATGGTTTAAGATCCTAAAGGACCTAAACATCGAGGTGGATATAGCCACCGTAAGTGACGCAGAAAACTTGTAGATTGTAGGACATAAAATTGAATGGGGGTAAGAGCAATGGCAAAAGAATGTAACAAAGATAATATATAAATTTTTTAAGAAATTTTATTTTGAAAGGGTTGTGTCTTTTGGTTTAAAAAAAAATGAGAAAGAGTCGTGTCTTTTGAGAAGCAACGATTCAAAAATGAAATATTAAGACATACCGTTGAAAGCGGTAGCTGATGATGTTATACATTAATACTAAAACCCACCCATTAAATTTCATAAGGAAGCAATCTCTTTTTTTCTTTCTAATCTTCTTCAAGAAGATTAAAGAAGATTATGCACTGTCAATTTAGAGGAAGCAATCTACACTATTCAAAAGAAAGTAATAAAGATAAAATATTTTGAACAAAAAAAAAAATAAAGATAAAATATAATTTTGTTAAGAAATTTTATTTTGAAAGGAATGTGTCTTTTGGTGTTTCAAAAAAATGAGAAAGGGACGTGTACATACACAACTTTTCTCGGGATGTTTCTGAAGTGTTCCGTACAAGAGACGGCTGACGTGTACCGTGCATCATATGTAAAAATAGGCAACGTAGGTATACATATATTGTTTAGAGGTGTGACCAGGCCCGGTCCTCTGGGTAGGCGATAGAAGCGGTGGCGTGGAGCACAAAATCTTTATCCAGTTTTTTTTCAAAGCTAAATTTGTCCATTTAAGAAGAAATTTTTTTATCCAGCTGATTAATGTTTGTATTTTAGTTTTGATTAGGGCATTGAACACTCATGGACCGGCGCTGGGTGTGACTGAAGGGTTGTGTTGTTTGTGAATGCAATGATTCAGAAAAAGATGCCAAATACGAAGGGTTGTGTTGTTTGAGATTGAAACGATTCGGGAAAGATGCCAAATACGACTATTTGTGATGACGTAAGCTATTTAGAGGGAGAGAACTTTATAGCCGCTAGATCAAAAATAAAGAACAAATCTGATTGTTGGATTCAATTTTTTTTTTCCTTGATAACATCTTCAATCTCCAAATATCGGTTTGCTATTATATAGTTTGCTATTATATATAGATTTGTGTTTGGTACTTTTCATATTATAATCATCATTAGAAGGCCGCCGTTTGCTGTATTCACTGTATTTTTTCTTTATTGATCCTATGTTTTTTTTATTGATCCTATATATCTCACATTTTCCCCCGCAAACTAAAAATTGCATTCATCTCGTGTCCCACAATTAATTTTTAGGATCTTCTAACTTGATTTTGTTAGTTTTGTTAACATGATATTCATTATTTATTGTTTTTGAAAAAAAGACTTACACATCAACATATTTTACTTGTACAATATGTTATTTTTTTATTCGATGGAAAAATAAGTCAAATTGAAATTTTTTAAAATACAACTGCCACTTTAAAAGTTTTAAGTACTAACCGAAAAACTTCAACATTTAAAATGTTAGTAGATGTCAATTTAAAAAAAAATTTTATGCGTTTCGCAAATTAAGAATAAGATTTGTCATAACAAAAACAAAAAGGTGGTGGACTATCCGATTTCATAGTTTGATGTATATATAAGGAAGCCCTAGAACCAAAGGAGGAGTTGTGTGTGTGATTTGTTAAAAAGGTGTTCACAGAATGAAGGCGACGGCTGAATACGCGACGGCTAACGTAGCGGTGTGGTGGGACATGAAGGACTGTCCGATTCCGGAGGGTTACGAGGCTGGTCAGGTCCGATCGAGTTTAGAAGCAGCGTTCAAGGAACAAGGCTACTCTGGCCCTGTCTCCATCACTGCCTATGGCGACCAAACACAAACCCCTGATCACATACTGAAAGGGCTCTTAACCACTGGAGTCTCTGTAGCACATACCAAATCCGGTTGGTTATCCATCTCTACAACTTTAGATATATATAATAGTATGTTTATTAGTTTGGATATGACTAATTAAAAGAAAAAAAAAACTGAAACAGAGAGCACATCCTACTTCATGTATGAGGATTTGGTGAAATGGCGACGTCTGAATCCTCCTCCTGCTACAATGATGATCATATCAGATCAGGTGGGAGATAAATTCACCTGGGATCTGATCCGGCTACAGCAACGGACGCTATACAAGCTTTTTCTGGCTTATTCAGTTAAGCCAGAATATATGGTTCTCTTCATTAGTGAACAGTGGTGCTGGAAAAAATTACTAAGCAGCTCACCACCTGCTGCTGGTGTTCAGGCTGGTGCCAAGTGTTATTGCAAATCGTGCAATTACGATAGTGAATACCTGAATAATTTCAAGAAGCATCTCTCGAGTTACAGTCATTCACGGGAAGTAAGCATCCTCTCTCTCTCTCTCTCTTTCTTCTCTTTGCGTGTATCATTGCATTATCTAACTATTCCCACTCCTGCGCAGGAGTATGTGAACCCTACGGACCACAAACTCGTACGTTACACGGAGGATTGGGGAAGAAACTACAAGGCGACGCCTGAATTTGCCACAGCTAAAATACAGGTGTGGTGGGACTTGTTTGACTGTCCGATACCCCAAGGTTATGATGCTCGTCAGGTCCGTCCGAGTATAGAAGCGGCAGTCAAGGAACTTGGCTACTATGGTCCTGTCTCCATCACTTCCTATGGCGACCATAAACATACTCCCCTACAAGCTCTACAAGCTCTCTCTTCCACTGGTGTCGATATTGCACATACCGTTAGCGGTTAGCTGCTTCCTTTGAATTTAATTTGTAGGGTTTAAATATTTCTACCCTCACTGAAATGCTTTTTATTGTTTGATGATATATAGATGTCACATACTCGCGAATGTTTTCCGATATGTTGGAATGGCATCGTAATAATCCTCCTCAAACAGCTGCTATAATCATGCTCATATCGGATAATGTGGAGATCTTGGATTGTGGTCTTGTCTCTCTACTACAAGAGAATAATTACAACTTTTTTCTGGCTTATTCGTTTAGGTCTTACAAAATGTCATACCTGCTCACTTCTGCTGAGTGGCTCTGGGAAAGCATACTTTCAGGTCCTCTCACATCCACTTCTGTTAATTATTTTTCATGCTCGTGTAATTACTTTTTCTGTGCATGTTCTTCATCACTCTTCTGTCTGTCTCCAAGCTTACTTGCGTTTTTTATTTTTTTGTTACATTTCCACTTCTTCAGGGGAAAAAAGACTACTTCAGAACTGCAGCAGCAGTGGAAGTGGGAACGATCAATCTACTGTTGGGATTCTCTTTAAGATAACTTGATTACTAGGTTAAGAGTAACCAGAGTGTTGCATCCTTGAGACTTTTCAAGAGATTGTTTTAAGTGCTTAAGGTTTTGAGAAGTTTCTTTAAGATTAATAAAGAGAGTCTTTGTTATATTGCAATCGTTTAAAAGAGATCCTTAAAAGGGAGATTAATTTTACCGGCAAAAGTTTCTCCTGATAACTTCCAATGCAGCCAAGAACAATCCTGTGACTCTGTAATCCACATTCTCAAAACTTGAGTGCAAAACTGTTTGTAGCCAATTGGAGAATTAAGAATATTTTTCACTAGATCCATGTGCTATTTGTGTGATAAAATGGTTTGGTATTTTTCTTTACCATAGAATAGAGAAGTAGTAAATAGATTTTTGGCGAAGCATGAGTTGGTTCCTAAGCCAAGGGTTATTGGAATTGTGTTGAAGTAAACCCCAATCTTGTACAAAGTCCCAATACAGTTAGTAAATTTATTTTGTCACTTTTTATCATATTAAAGAAAGTATGATAAAGTGATACTTTCTAGTTACCTTGTCTGAACTGTTGAAGTAAGAACTTTCCACCACTTTGAGGTAAATTGGAAGGATTTGTTTTCCAGTAATCTAAAACATAAAAGTATTAGTCTTATAATCTTATATAAACTTTGGTTAAAAGTTGCTTTTATTTTTAAGGCTTACCTTATCGAATTTCTTGAGAATGTTCATGAAGGTTAACATGTTCAAGCTTCTGTAAGTTTTGAGATAATTTACCCTTTGTAGAGTTCTGTCAAAGCTCCTTTGATCATCTTCTCTGCATGGCTTAGCTTCTTCTTGCTGATTCGTAGCTTCTTTACTCCATCTGGACCACATTTCTTGGACGATGGCTGGTTGATCAAATCTTCTTTGATCAAGTAACTTATAGCTGAGAATGTACGAGAAGGGTTTGTCAATGGAATCTTTATCTTGAGATTCTTCCCTTGACAGCTGAAAACCCTACCAGAAACCGTTCTCGGCTTCGAGTCCTCGTTGTTGATCTTGATCGGTTCTTCTGATCTTGGGGACTCCAATGCTTCTGCTTCATTGTTCTCCAAGTCTTCTAAGCAAGATTCTTGAAGCTGCATTTGATCTTTTCTCTCCTAACAGAGTTGTTTCAAGAAACATAGCAAACTAAGTAAACCATTTCTTGAAATCCAAACAATTAATCAATAAACTTTGAGACTGAATAACAGAAAAATGGATACTTCAAAATGAAAGATTTTATATTTGTTAATCTCTTATTTTTACCGCATGAAATGGTGCATGATATGGTATCATCTTCCTTTGATACTTGAGTAGACTCTCCATTGGCTTGCTTTTGTTTGAAAGCATCTTTGAGCTCAATGAGTATCTCCATTTGCTTCTTGATACACTCTCCTCTCTCCACGAACTCTTTCTCCTTTGTCTTGTAGAACTGGTTCACTTTGTTAAGCTGCGTGTCCAGGCACACAAAGAACTCTTTCGCGGCATCGGTATCATCAGCAACCTTCTCCAGAAGTTCCGTCTCATACACGTCACTGTCACTTCCAGAAGAGGCAAGCTTTGTATGCACCTGTGTCAAAATGTATATAAATCATTAGTACAAAACTACAAATAAAAATAGAAAGAATAAAGGTTAGTTTTAGTACTTTGATGGCACGAGAGCGTTCCCGTTCCTTGTTACCGAAAAGGGAAAGCTTTCCCAAAGAGGACTTGATGGTTTTGATGAAGGAAGTTTCTGTTTGTGTCTTCTCAACTCCATTGGTAATCAAATGGATTTTCTTGAGGTCTTTCTTGAGCTGAGAGTAATCGACGAAGGCATCTTTCCATTCAGGCACAAGCTGCCCCTCGAATTGTTTTGTGAACTTCACCATATCTTCCCTCTCTTAAGTCCTTAAACTCAAAAGAAGCAGAGAATGTGTTTGTTTTGTGAGTGTAGGACAAGAGAGGAGGATGATTTTGTTTTGTAGTGGACAAAAGAATATATTTGACTGGGTTTTGCTTACTCCTTACTGATGATGCCTCACAAAGCACATTCCTAAATATCCTTGAAACCAAATCTCGTGTACTTATTTTTATCCTATGCTTCTTCCACTTGTGCTTTAAGGGAGGTAAATCTTGTCTCGTGTGGGACCCTAGATTCTTGCCGGAATATATACACCGCCGCCAGAGCTTCTTGCACCCCTCTCACTACCTCAAGATGTTTCATCTATGAATGAAGCTTGTAATGAACTATATAAAAGGTAGGTGTAATTGGGGTATTGTAAATGGGATAACCTGAAATAGTAAGTGGATTGTAATTTAGTAATATTTTGTGTGGAAAGAAAAAGAGATAGCTGAAATGGACCAAAAGGAAGTTAGGTGCTGAGAGACACAAAAGGTGAACTCAGATACTGGACCAGCTCGATTTCCACTACATTTCTTTCGGATGGTAATGAGATTTTGAAAACATATAAATCTTAAAGAATCAGAAAAAGAAGAAGAAGAACGACCAATCAAATTATGATTTCATAGTTTCATATTGCAATTGTGGATACTGCCAAAACCTTGTTATAGGAATCCATTGGTGCAAGTTTTTACCAATCAGAACATGGATTAATGTTCTTTATAATCCACTTCCTGAAATACAAATGACAATGCAATTGAAAAAGTGCATATGCATATAGTAACCATTTGTATACCAAATTCTTTTGCGTATTGCAAAGTTAATTCTGGCAACGATAATGTCTAAGTATTAGTTTGAATTGTAATTCAAGAAACAAAATTGTATTACCAGACATATAAGAGAAATTTACACAAAATAAATAAAGTGTGATCTACAGAAGCATCATCTAAAAACATAATGAAGAAATTTATGTATAATAATATTTTGAAGAAATTTATGTTATATTGAAAATGAAGAAAAAAAAATACACATAACCGATGAGGAATCGGTCTAATGGTTAAAACTCATGCACTGTGAAATAGAGATCTTAAAATTATATTTTCATGTTCATTAGGTATGTCCTACTCTTCAAAAGAGAAGTAAATTATTGATATGTGTGCTTTACAAGATATATGGATCTATCAGTTTCTATATTTTCCTAGTCATTCAAAATACTGTACAAACATATATGCTATAACATCTATACAATTAGCTGAATGTCTTTTGGATTACTAGACAAACATTCCATTTTATAATATCATAAAGCATATAATTTCGCATTTTAGGTTCCATAGTGGGAAAATGTAACTAAAGTATGAGGTAATATACAAGTATTATGAGACTTCAAAGTGTTCGACGAGGGAACAAATATTTCATTTGGTTGTTGTTGCATGCGTTTCCATTTTCCAATAACCATGCATTGTAATCTACATATCAATTTATATTCCATACTTTTCATATTATAATCATTTGTGTTTGGTAGTTTATTATGAGCATTATGAAATTTTGTATATGATATTGTTGTAGGTCGTGGGAACCGAAATTCACACCGTCAAATTATCGTATAAATAAGGAAAGTAGGAAAACCCTAATTTCTTTGAGGCCCCAGATATCTGAGAAACCACACGCCAAGCAATCAGAACACGAAAATAAACGAGAATAAAAGTAAGAAATCGTAAAAAGAGAGCGAAGAAAGATTTTATTTCTGGATTCACGTTTGAGCGTAACAACAAGGTAATGTGCTTCGGCTACGAGAGCTGTCGGCGAGATTCTTAGTCTAATACCCGAAGGTGGCTAAACCTAATTGAGTCGCAGCTCGAATAACAAAAACGGAAAAATTCCTAAAATCGCAATAAGTGCTAAGTTTTTTCTGAAAAAGTCCCTCCCTATGCCTCTCGACTTGAGCTCCTTATATACTCCCTTCTAGGTCGGTTTGCGTCTTCCCTTTTTGTCCTTAAGCCGTCATAATCCAAAAAATGGAGATATTCCATTTTTCCGATCTTCATGATTATCTGCGGAAACTTTCCATCTATCCGAAATTCGATGTTTATCTTACCAAGCGTAACCGTCCTAACGTTTATGGGTTTTAAGAAATTGTAAGTGGGCCTCGAATCAAGTTTTAGGACTTCTTGGACCGTTTTTGATTCGGGACGTTTTATTGCGATTTCTTCGATAAAAATAATTTCCGCGGTTTTTATCGTAAACCAGACCAAGGATTCCGTTTGAATGGAAATCAAGAAATGGTAAGGTCGCGGTTTACGGAAGGTTGCAATGAGGATAGTCGAGATTGCATAGTTTTACGTCGTATCGTCATTTCGGAATATTTCAGATGCTGCGGAAAGACCGGGATGTATGCATGTTTGGTCGCTATAGCGTCCGAATTCAGTCCGGATCGGTCGCTATAGCGACCGAGCTTTGTCCAAAGCCCGATCGCTATTACGACTGAGCCCTGTTTGGAGCTTGGTCGCTATAGCGACCGAGCCCTGTTTGGAGCTCGGTCGCTATAGCAATCGAGCTTTGTTCGAAGCTCAGTCGCTATAGCGACCGAGCTCTGTGCGGGGCTCGGTCCCTATAGCGACCGAGCTTCGTTTCGTGATTCGATCGCTATAGCAACCGAGCTTTTGTTTGCGACTCGCTCGCCATCGCGGCCGAGTTTGAGCCGTGGAGTAAAAACTTTGTTGCGAGAACCCATCGTCCAATCATCCGAGATTGTCGTAAAGATACGATGCTTGAGATGTTGTTTACGGATGTTCTGACCAATGACAGCGTTGTTTAAAAAATTGTTGTTTTTAAGAAATCGTTGTTTTTAAGAAATCGTTGTCTGAATTCTTTAAAACAAGATTTTTTTCCGCAAGTTCTTCGTTTAAGTTTTCGTTTTTTGAGATCGTAAAAATCTTGTGTCAATTTTTACGGACATTTGGATATCAACTTTGTTGTATCCGATTTTGACCCCAACATAGGTATCATATTATAATTGAGAAAATCGCATAAAAAACTTTCAAAGTGGCAACCACTTACACTTTAAACCTCCAAGGTTTACAACTAGCAACTTAAACCTTCAACTTGACAATTTTAGTAATTCAAACCTTCTACTTGGAAATTTATTTCTCTCCGTCATTTTCAATAACGGAACAGTTAGCTCCGTTAACAGCACAGTTAACTTTGTAAATGGAGTTTAGTCATGTCCGATTAGAACAAAACGACACCGTTTTGGCTTAATCAAAACGACATCGTTTTGCTGTTAAAAAGACACTATCAATCTGAAAGAGGGGAAATCGAAAATTGAATTGTAAAATTAGGGTTCATATCTCAAGAGAAAAACGAGTGAGATTGATTTTGAAACAAGGATCGATAGATTTCGTTCGTCGAGAGTAGCTGGAGTCGATATGAGGTATGAACGTTTCAGTTCGAATGGTATTGGAGACGATTTTGGGATTTTCGTGATTTCTCTGAGATTTCGTTCGCCGAGAGTAACTTTTATGATTTTAAAGTTAATATTAGTCTTTCTTGTTGCTTTGTTTACAGGTTCAAACTAAGAATAAAACTCAATATCCCATTATGGTGGAACTATGGAGAAGACAAATGAAACTTATCGCTATGTTGGTGAAGTGGGTTGTAAGGAGAATTTTTGGAAGCCTTTTGAAATTGGATGAGAGAATTTTGAAGGCTTCCTTGCAAAGGAGAAACTCATGTCATCAATTGATTTGGTTTGGTACAAGCTTCCAAGCGAGGAGATGAAAGATCTTAAGTATGTGTTTGACACGACCAATGACGATATGGTTGAGATACAAACTGCAGGGAAAGAATGTGGTGAAGTAGATGTGTTTCTGGAACAAAACCGATAGAAAGATGCAGATCATGATGATGGATATGAAGCAGACAGTGGTGAGGAATGTCTAGATAGGCCGAGAGAAGATGATGAAGGTGAAGAATCCGAGGATGAGCAACCATTAGCTGAGGAAGAAGACGAAATTCAACAAGAGGCAGGAGTTCAACAAGAGGCAGATAAGAATGATGATGGAGAAGAAGTTGTTGTAGATGCAGGAGATGGTGCTAATGATGAGAGGTTTAAGAGTGTCTTTGAAGAAGGTGCGAAGACAACAGCTGACTAAACACCATTTACGGAGTTAACTGTGCTGTTAACGGAGCTAACTGTTCCGTTATTGAAAATGATGGAGAGAAATAAATTGCCAAGTCGAAAATTTGAATTACTAAAATTGCCAAGTTGAAGGTTTAAGTTGCTAGTTGTAGTAAACCTTGGAGGTTTAAAGTGTAAGTGATTGCCACTTTGAAGGTTTTTATGCGATTTTCCCTATTATAATCATTTGTGTTTGATACTTTTCATATTATAATCATTGGAAGGCCGCCGTTTGCTGCATTCACTGTATTTTTTCTTTATTGATCCTATGTTTTCTTTATTGACCATATGTATCTCATATTCTCCCCCGCAAACTAAAGATTGCATTCATCTCTAGTCCCACAATTGACTTTTAGGATCTTCTAACTTGATTTTGTTAGTTTTGTTAACATGATATTCAATATTTATTGTTTTTGAAAAAAAGACTTACACATCAACATATTTTACTTGTACAATATGTTATTTTTTTATTCGATGGAAAAATAAGTCAAATTGAAAGTTTTTAAGATACAACTGCCACTTTAAAATTTTAAAGTACTAACCGAAAAAATTCAACATTTAAAATGTTAGTAGATGTCAATTTAAAAAAAAATTTTATGCGTTTCGCAAATTAAGAATAAGATTTGTCATAACAAAAAGTAAATATTACAAAAAGGTGGTGGACTATCCGATTTCATAGTTTGATGTATATATAAGGAAGCCCTAGAACCAGAGGAGGAGTTGTGTGTGTGATTTGTTAAAAAGGTGTTCACAGAATGAAGGCGACGGCTGAATACGCGACGGCTAACATAGCGGTGTGGTGGGACATGAAGGACTGTCCGATTCCGGAGGGTTATGAGGCCGGTCAGGTCCGATCGAGTTTAGAAGCAGCGTTCAAGGAACAAGGCTACTCTGGCCCTGTCTCCATCACTGCCTATGGCGACCAAACACAAACCCCTGATCACATACTGAAAGGGCTCTTATCCACTGTAGTCTCTGTAGCACATACCAAATCCGGTTGGTTATCCATCTCTACAACTTTATATATATATAATAGTATGTTTATTAGTTTGGATATGACTAATTAAAAGAAAAAAAAAAAACTGAAACAGAGAGCACATCCTACTTCATGTATGAGGATTTGGTGAAATGGCGACGTCTGAATCCTCCTCCTGCTACAATGATGATCATATCAGATCAGGTGGGAGATAAATTCACCTGGGATCTGGTCCGGCTACAGCAACGGACGCTATACAAGCTTTTTCTGGCTTATTCAGTTAAGCCAGAATATATGGTTCTCTCCATTAGTGAACAGTGGTGCTGGAAAAAATTACTAAGCAGCTCACCACCTGCTGCTGGTGTTCAGGCTGGTGCTAAGTGTTATTGCAAATCGTGCAATTACAATAGTGGATACCTGAAGAAATTCAGGAAGCATCTCTCGAGTTACAGTCATTCACGGGAAGTAAGCATCCTCTCTCTCTCTTTCTTTCTTCTCTTTGCGTGTATCATTGCATTATCTAACTATTCCCACTCCTGCGCAGGAGTATGTGAACCCTACGGACCACAAACTCGTACGTTACACGGAGGATTGGGGAAGAAACTACAAGGCGACGCCTGAATTTGCCACAGCTAAAATACAGGTGTGCTGGGACATGCTTACATGTCCGATACCTCAAGGTTATGATGCTCGTCAGGTCCGTCCGAGTATAGAGGCGGCAGTCAAGGAACTTGGCTACTATGGTCCTGTCTCCATCACTGCCTATCGCGACCATAAACATACTCCCCGACAAGCTCTCTCTTCCACTGGTGTCGATATTGCACATACCGTTAGCGGTTAGCTGCTTCCTTTGAATTTATTTTGTAGGGTTTAAATATTTCTACCCTCACTGAAATGCTTTTTATTGTTTGATGATATATAGATGTCACATACTCGCGAATGTTTTCCGATATGTTGGAATGGCATCGTAATAATCCTCCTCAAACAGCTGCTATAATCATGCTCATATCGGATAATGTGGAGATCATGGCATGTGATCTTGTCAAGCTACTACAAGAGAATAATTACAACTTTTTTCTGGCTTATTCGTTTAGGCCTTACAAAATGTCATACCTGCTCACTTATGCTGAGTGGCTCTGGGAAAGCATACTTGCAGGTCCTCTCACATTCACTTCTGTTAATTATTTTTTATGCTCGTATAATTATTTTTTCTGTGCATGTTCTTCATCACTTCTGTCTGTCTCCAAGCTTACTTGCGTTTTTTTTTTGTTACATTTCCACTTCTTCAGGGGAAAAAAGACTACTTCAGAACTGCAGCAGCAGTGGAAGTGGGAACGATCAATCTACCTCAATGTTCTATTGCAGATTGTGTGTCGGCTTTAATACCAAAAGCATTGATAAGTTCAGGGCTCATCTCTCAAGTGATGAAGAACATGCACAAGAAGTAAGCATGCTTAACTTTTTCTATCTTCTTTGTTTGTCCTAACTATTTGAGCAATTAAGAACCCTGCTTAACTTTATCCACTCGCAGGAAAATGAAATTCGTGAGCAGATGGTTTTATCAGGTGAGAACAAGAGGCTGTGTCAATTAGCTGAGTACGATCGACATCGTTTGCCTAGGCAAGTTCTTTTCTTTCTTAATTAATAATTATACGAGATTGAAGAGAAAAAGTAGCGTGTGTTCAAGTTTCCAAATACTCAAAATTGTGTCATAAATTGTAGAGCAATCATATGAAGAAAGCTATCCGGACGGATTTTGGACTTTTCTTACTAATGGACGTTAATCTCAAACCTAGAGTGGTGAACTTGTTACTAAGTTATCAGCAGCATCTCTTGCTTTTCGTTATGTTTTAATTTGAAGTATTTATTTTCATTTTGCTTTTGTATCATGTAAACCGAAATTGTTCAGATATCCTAACGCGTGCCAAACTTATATATCTAGTAAGCCGAGTTTGAAATAATGTCTATCATAAATTAAACAATGTTAAAACACCAAAAATATTTGAAAAAATATTTTTGTCTTTTTAATCAAATATTTAAGCCAAATCAGTTTTCTCTTCAATTTGTATGATAAATAGTTTTTTATTTTCTTTGTCAACATTTGTTTTCATTAGAGCATTATTATCGCTAAACTCTTAGCTATTTTTTAGGTGGTGGTTCCAAGTGGAGCCTACTTTTTCTAAAAAAATTCATCCTCTCACCTCTTCCACAAGAGTTGCCTCTTATACGAGTCTTACGTATACGTGGATCGCCACGATTAATTGGTTTTAAAAAAAAAAAATCAAAAAAAAAAAAAATTAAAAACCTAATCTAATAGCTTTTGCGATAAGTATGCTCTTAGACCCAAGAGATAGAATACACAGATTACAAATACACGTGTAGTAATACATGCATCTAGAAAGTCCAAACTCCACCAACAAAAATTCTGAGTTTCAACTCCGGCAATCTCCGGCGAAGATTCAAATTATCTTTTCCAACACTTGAATATTATGATTTATACTCTTAAACCTCAATCTTCCGCCTTCAACCGCTACTC
Organism: Brassica napus; assembly: GCF_020379485.1. Classification (NCBI taxonomy): domain Eukaryota; kingdom Viridiplantae; phylum Streptophyta; class Magnoliopsida; order Brassicales; family Brassicaceae; genus Brassica; species Brassica napus. Next base: position 11,009,850 of record NC_063445.1, on the reverse strand, counting down.
TTAGACATAAATATATGCATCCACCGGTGATTTAACCTATGAATTTAAAGTATGTGTAATATCAATATAAATATTTTATATAAAATGAGAGATGTAAACTAGAAATATAAGGTTAATTATACATATGTTCGGTTATTTTCGGATATCCATTCGGATTCGGATATTATCCGTTCGGATTCGGGTATCCAATCTCTCCTTATTCAATAACCGTTCGGGTATTTTGCTACTTCGGTTCAGATTTTGGTTCGGGTTTTTCGGATCGGGTTCGGGTGCCACTTCGGATATCGGATAAAATGCCCACCCCTAATTGGATATATTCTTTACTATGGTTTTCGTAATTTTACACGACACGTATATAAAACAAGGACAACATGTTTATAAACTTTTCCATGTCGCTTACGTACACTTTGTGTATTTGCATATAACCGGTAGGGATTTGTTTTGAAATAATAAATTTGTCGAGATTGTGTGATGCTTAATGTGTGCCAAGTTTCACGTTTTCTCAAAAGAAAGTGAAAGGGAACCTATAAACAAAAATACTCCCTCTGTTTTTTCTAAGTAGCTAGTTTTACCTGTTATTAAAAAAAAGGGTAGTTTTACCTAAACACACAAAAATTAAAAAATATTATTATTTTTTTTAAAAATATTATTTAATATATAGATTAGATATGATTTAACAATCATAAACATGTTTATTTTGTTTGATTGGTCACACTATATCTAATAAATGTAAAAATTATCTAGAAATATAAAAACTATTTATATTTTGAAACACAAAAATTTCTATAAAACTATTTACAATATAAAACGGAAAGAGTAATAACTTTCTAGAAATAGAAAACCAACGTTAACGTACATTATTTCCTACGAGGTAAGCATCATTTAAAGAATTTACCAATATATGTTGCTATTTTTTAATCGACCATACTAATTAAATCAGGAACATTGATCAGTGCCTCCGATCGTAAAAACGTATCCTGTTTGCGATCGGGCTTTGTGTGGATCTGAAAGATATCCTGCATCTGCAAAACCAACAATTTGACCTTTTGAACTTTTAGGATAAAACAAGCCTAAATCAATGGTCCCTTGGAGGTAACGAAAAACATGTTTAATCCCATTCCAATGTCTTCGAGTTGGAGATGAGCTGAATCTTGCCAAAAGATTCACAGCAAATGATATATCAGGCCGTGTACAATTTGCAAGGTACATCAACGCTCCAATTGCACTTAGATATGGTACTTCCGGACCAAGTATCTCTTCTTTCTCCTCAGGTGGTCGAAATGGATCACTTTCAATATTAAGTGTCCTAACGACCATCGGGGTGCTAAGAGGAGTTGATTTATCCATGTTAAATAGTTTCAACACTCTTTTAGTGTATGTGGATTGATGCACAAATATACCATTTTGTGAATGTTCTATTTGTAGGCCAAGACAATACTGTGTCTGTCCAAGATCTTTCATCTCAAATTCTCCTTTGAGATAGTCTGATGCCTTTTGTATTTCTTTTTGAGTTCCGATAATGTTAAGATCATCAATATATACCGCGATTATTACAAATCCGGATATTGTTTTCTTGATGAAAACACATGGGCATATAGGATCATTCACATATCCTTCGTTTGTTAAATGATCACTGAGACGATTATACCACATACGTCCAGATTGCTTTAACCCATATAATGATCTTTGCAATTTTATTGCACATAACTCTTTAGGTTTGGAACTTAATGCTTCTGGCATTTTAAATCCATCAGGAACTTTCATGTAGATATCAGTATCTAATGATCCATATAGATAAGCTGTAACAACATCCATGAGACGCATCTCTAGATTTTTATCAGCTGCTAGACTCATCAGGAATCTAAATGTAATGGCATCCATAACTGGAGAATACGTTTCTTCATAATCGATTCCAGGTCTTTGAGAAAAACCTTGAGCCACTAGACGAGCTTTGTATCTCGTAATCTCATTTTTCTCATTTCGCTTTCGAACAAAAACCCATTTGTACCCAACTGGTCTCACATCTGCAGGTGTGAGCACAATAGATCCAAATACTTTTCGTTTATTAAGCGAATCAAGTTCAGCTTGTATTGCATTTTTCCATTGTTCCCAATCATGTCTCTTTTGACATTCATAGACAGAGTTTGGTTCTGGATCATCGATTTCTTCATTTATTTTACTTGACACAATATATGAGAAAGCATCATCAAGGTCATTTTGTTCATTTCTATTCCATATCCTTTTATTATGGATGTAATTAATAGAAATCTCATGATTATCTTTCGATTCATGATGCTCTGATTCATCAGAATCCTTATCATTCATTTCTTCCAAAATATGTTCTGCTATTTTGGGTGCATCATATATTTCAGCTTTCTTCTGTTTCCTAGGATTCTTATCCTTAGAACCAACAGGTCTACCACGCTTCAGGCGTGTTTTTGGCTCTCGTGTGTCATCCTCCTTTTCTTGTTCATTTGGCATTTTGATACGAGCAGGAGCATTTGCAGCTGGTATATGAGATTTAGTTACCGTCTTGGTATCTACAAATGCATCAGGTAGCTGGTTAGCTATACTCTGTAAATGCATAATTCGTCGAACTTCTAGTTCTGACTCTTTAGTAGGAGGATCAAGATATAACAATGATGGTACACTCCATTTTATATCACTTCCAACATTTTTTTCTCCCCCTAGAACTGGGAATACATTTTCGTCAAAATGACAATCAGCAAAACGTGCTGTAAAGACGTCACCAGTCTGTGGTTCTAGGTATCTTATAATTGATGGGGAATCAAAACCAACATATATTTCCAATCTTCTTTGTGGTCCCATCTTTGTACGTTGTGGTGGTGCTACATGCACATATACCGCACAACCAAAGATTCTAAAGTGGAAAATGTTTGGTTCTCGACCAAACGCTAACTGTAGTGGGGAATACTTATGGTATGCACTCGGTCTGATCCGAATGAGTGCTTATGCATGCAAAATGGCATGTCCCCATACAGAGGTTGGAAGTTTTGATCTCATGATCAATGGTCTTGCAATCAATTGCAGACGCTTAATTAAAGATTCAGCCAAACCATTTTGTGTATGAACATGGGCAACCGAATGTTCAACTTCAATTCCCATTACCATACAATAGTCATTGAATGCTTGGGATGTGAATTCACCAGCGTTGTCTAGTCTAACTCTTTTAATAGTATAATCAGGAAACTGTGCTCGCAGTTTGATTATCTGAGTTAGAAATCTCGCAAATGCCACATTTCAAGATGATAATAGACAAACGTGTGACCATCTACTGGATGCGTCAATTAATACCATAAAATAGTGGAATGGTCCACAAGGTGGGTGTATAGGTCCACATATATCGCCTTGAATTCTTTCAAGGAACTTTGGTGATTCTTTATCGATTTTGGTTGGCGATGGCCTTACGATCAATTTTCCTAGAGAACATGCAACACATGTCATTTTATTCCCTTGAGAAATCTCCTGGATTTTCAGTGGATGACCATGTGAACTTTCTATGATTTTACGCATCATTGTAGTTCCTGGGTGGCCAAGGCGATCATGCCATAACGTGAACTCTTCTGGGTTCCGTTCTACTACAAGATTTGATTCGATCTCATCGATATAAGTATGATGTAACCCCGAAGGAAGCTCTGGAAACTTTTCCAATATGTGTTTTCTGCCACATTTCTCAGAAGTTACATACATGTATTTCTTTCCATCCTCAGTTGCAGACTGAGTATCATATCCGTGAAGATATATGTCTTTAAAACTCAACAAATTCCTTTTAGAACTTGGAGAATATAGAGCATTATTTATGGAAAATTTTGTTCCATTCGGTAAAGTAAAGTTTGCTTTACCAGTTCCTTCAATCACGTCTGCAGGACCTGATATTGTATTGACGACAATTCTTGTCAGTTTTATATCAGAGAAATATCTCTTTTGTCTCAGAATAGTGTGCGTTGTTCCACTATCTGGTATGCATATTTCACGAATCCGTTTCTTGGATTTTGCTTCATTAGCATTCTGATCCATTTCTGAAATTGTCATAAATATTAATAAAAGAAAAACATAAAATTCATTCATATAAAGAAACACATAATAATTATACAATAAGATGACGTTAAAAACATCATTATTTGTTTCACGAAATATAATAATTATACATGGTAAAACTGAAAACTATTCAATACTCTTATCATAGGCATTTCGATTCTCTTCAGGAGTAATCTAGTCCAGCTCATTAGCGAAGTCGGAGGATTCAAGGTATGAGGTCCCTTCAATGTTTTCCGTGAGGTTTACCTCTTTAGCCTTTCCTTTTATGGACTCTTGATATAACTTGCACAAATGTGGGGGAGTACGACAGGTACGGGACCAATGTCCTTTACATCCACATCTGTAACATACAGTCTCACTTTTCTTTGTGGTATCCTTTTCGGTTTCTTTGCCTTTAGGAGGTTGTTCAGATCTAACCCATTTGTTAGATCCAATACTTTTAGGATAGTAAGGCTTTCCACGTTTGTTGTTGAAACGCCGACCACGACCTCGGTTGGTCTGGTTTCTCCTTCCCGAATATTCTACCGCCGTAGCATTCACTTCGGGAAATGCCTTGGCTCCCGTAGGTCGGGAATTATGGTTTTTGATTAGTAACTCATCGTTCTTTTCAGCTAACATGAGTGTTACCATCAATTCAGAAAATTTGGTGTACCCACATTTTCTGTAAATTCGGGATAAGACGTTGTGTTCTTTGTGGAAAGTATTATATGTCTTGTCAAGCATTTCTGCTTCGGTGACAGGGTTACCACAATATTTTAATTGTGCAACTATCCTCAAGATAGTGGAATTGTAATCTCTAACCCTTTGGAAATCCTGAAACCTCAGGGTTTTCCACTCTTCAAGAGCGTGAGGGAGATTGATTTCCTTTTGATTATCGAACCTATCTTTCAAGTCTTGCCATAGTACGGCTGGGTCCTCAACGTCTCCATAGTCGTGAGTTAGATTCTCATCTAAATGCTTCTTCAGGAAGATTATCGCTTCGGCTATATGCTCGGGTGGCGATTTGTTACCGACTTCTATCTCTTCGGTTATCTTTTTTATTACAAGATAAGGTTTCACATTTGTGAACCATCTGACATAATTTTCGCCGGTTACTTTCAGAGCCGGGAACTGGAGTTTCTCGATGTTTGCCATTTGTATTTCTAAAACACAAAATAATAATTTTATTAGAACTTCATAATTTAAAAACCGTTTACATTAACCATACAAGCAATTACAAGGAGAAGCGATGTAAAGAAAAGTAAACTGATATTCATCTTAAATTCACCCGGAGTAAATTCTCCAACGAATAAACCATAAATAGAAACACAAATAAAAATGGCACATAAAAACAAAAGTGCGCGAATCATCTTTCTTGAAATGAAAAATCGGAGGAGAGCGATTTGAAATTTTTGTGAGAAGATGAAATGTTTTGGATGATGAAATGGAGTGAAAATGAGTTGTATTTATAGATGAAAATTACTGTTCATGACCGTTGGAGAAAGGGGAAATTTTTGAAAAAATATTCTTTGTGACCGTTGGGGTTAAATCGAGTGCAACAAAAATTAGTCTGAAAATATCGTATTAAACGGTCAATCAAATCTATAAAATTTCATAAAAGTGAAAAATTATGACAATGAAATATTTATGTTATATGACAACAAATCATGCGACGGCTCAGCCGATCAATGCAGAATAATAAATAAATTATACGGCGGCTCGGCCGACCAATTAATAATAAACAGAATATAAGGCGGCTCAGCCGACCAATAAATAATAAACAGGATATAAGGCGGCTCGGCCGATCAATAAATAATAAACAGGATATAAGGCGGCTCGGCCGACCAATAAATAAATTAAATTACTAGTAAATAATATAGGCGGTATTCCGGCCATTATAACATGATATAAATAATAGTAGAGGCGGTATACCGACCATTATAACAGGGTATAAATGATACAAATAAATTTTACCGAATCGCAGAGTGATCGTGCTGATAACGTGTTATAAAAAGAACTGAAATTTTATTGTATCGCGGGAATTTGAATAAGGACAATATTTTATACCCGTAGAATTTTTAATACTGATAGAAAGAGTTTATTAGAGAGAAGAGAAGGTTGAGGTGTGATCCTCTAAACGATCGAACTCGATCGTATATATATAGAAAAAATCTACTGTGCAAATAGTGTAGCGGACCCCACATCTTTTATAATTTCAAACATTACAGCTCCTTCTGTTTTTGTTGACTTCCGTAACAATTTAATATATAGATTATATATGATTTAACAATCATAAACATGTTTATTTTGTTTGATTGGTCACACTATATCTAATAAATGTAAAAATTATCTAGAAAAATAAAAACTATTTATATTTTGAAACACAAAAATTTCTATAAAACTATTTACAATATAAAACGGAAAGAGTAATAACTTTCTAGAAATAGAAAACCAACGTTGACGTACGTTATTTCCTACGAGGTAAGCATCATTTAAAGAATTTACCAATATATGTTGCTATTTTTTAATCGACCATACTAATTAAATCAGGAACATTGAAGTTATTGAAAGGGTGTGTAGGAAGTCTCAGCGTCCGGCGGCACGTCCGAGCGCGTGCCGGCGCCGGTGGTTCTCTTTTGGTCATTTCGGTTCAGTTCTCTGACTGGGTGCTTCGATCTGTGTTCTCTCTCCGATATACTAGCGGATCTGGGCTAGGGTTTTTGCCCCGGAAAAGGCCCCGCTAGTGGTGGTTTTGAGCGGCGGTAACTCCTCTTTCTCTGGATTCGCGGTGAGGATGTAGGACGGTGGTTTCGATGTGACAGCCAGCTGTCGAGTTCAGCGTTTGTTCCGGGATATGGAGGCTTTTATAGCTCTGTAGTCGCCGTCTAAGCTTCCGGGGGGTGGAGGCTTCCCTAGCTCCGCGTCGCCGGCTAAGATTCCGGGAAGGTGGAGGCTCCTATAGCTCCAATAGTCTCCGGCCTAGTCTCCGAGGGGTGAAGATCTTCATTATCTTGCCTCTTCGGCTTTTGTTTCCCTAGATCGGTTTTAGGGTGTGATTTTTATAATTGTTCTTGCGTTGTCGGTTTGGGATTTGGGGGTTGAGCTCTCGTCGCAGAACGAGAGAAGCTCTCCGGTGAAAGATGGTTATGGTCTGCGCGATGCTTTTCCTCTGGTGTGTGCTCGAACGGTGGCGGATGAGATCTCGCGCTCGCGATTGATTCTCTCTGATAAAGAAGACACACGAGTTAAGGCGGTTGCGGTGATGATGGATGTAGGTTATGGGCTCCGGTGTGTTCCGGAATCGATGAAGGTTGATGGCTCAGGGGTGAATCCGGTGAAACGCCGTTGAGGTCGCCGGTGTTCTGTGAAGGTGAAGAGATGGGGTGATGCGTGTCCTCTGGATTTGAGATCTAGACACGTGTGTACTAACGGTGTTGAAGGAGTCGACGCTAGAGCCGGTAAAGACGGTCTTTAGAAGTTTGGGCCTGGCCCATTTTCTATCCGCTTGTGTGCGCATTGTTTTTTGGGCTTTTGTTTTTCGTATTGCCGGTGTGGGCCTCTTAAGTTTGTAACTGGGTTTCTGGGCTTGGTCCTTTTTTAATATAACTAGTTGGAAAAAAAAAAATCGACCATACTAATTCAGAAATAGCCATACTGTTATGCATCGATATCAATGATAGTGTCAATTTTAGCAGAAAAAAAAGATCACCAATATAACGTTTGGTTATTCACCAATATAATATAGGCTTGTATTGTTTGGTTATTCACCAATATAATATCACCTTCAAAAAATTATTTGTTTTCTTTGTCGAAATAACGTTATGAGACAATATTTTCAACTGCTATATCACTCATATGCATGTGTCATGAGAGTGTTTGTTTTTGCTTGAATGATTTGAGTGTTTTAAAGCATGTGACACGAGGGGCCATTAATTGGATGTAGTCTTCTACTTAATGAGACATAGCAACTTCATCACTGGGTCCAACGTACAGCTGCACGTATGATGGTAGGACCTGTAAATATCTGCCATGGATGGATAGTATTGAATCCCAAGAGAGAAGTTCACCGGCGATTGGATGGACGCCGTTACTTGCGGCTACCCGACGCAACTACCGGACCTGATGCTTACGTTCTTTTTTTTTTTTTTGAATTTTAAGGAATTCAGGGTTTCCCCAAAGGCTTTCTAGGCCCAAGGGAATAATCCCCCCTGGCGCTGACGAGCTCCATGTAATAATGCCCCAGTGGCCCGAGAGAATTGTTTGCAGCGTGAGGCTTCGAACCCGGGCGTATTGGCACCATGGGCACCTCAACCACGAAATTCTAACCACTCGCCCAACTCAGTCGGGTTGATGATGCTTACGTTCTCTTACTGTCTTTCAGTCGTTTTGTCTTTTCTTTTTCGTTTTCTAAATAAAAGCTCTGGCTAATGTTGATTGTCTTTTCTTTAGAGCTTTTAGAAAGAAAAACATGATCTCAACATTTAATAGTTCGTTTTTTTTTTTGATAACCGAATGTTCTGACCCCACTGTGGTGATCCAGACTAGAGACCGAACCTTTTAGCGGCGCGGACGCACACCCATGGGTGGGTCATGGCCAGACAACGGTCTTTGGTCTCGGGCACCAGAGCAAGTCCGCATGTAAATTCCTTGGTAACCAGTGCGAGTCGAACCCGAGGCCGTACTTGCAGCTGCAAGCCGTACTTGCAGCTGCAAGCCGTACTTGCAGCTGCAAGCCGTACTTGCAGCTGCAAGCCGTTTATCACCAGACTAACTCGTCCTAGTTTTTTTTATAGTAGTATTATATATCTGAACTGAAAATATACTGTGTATGATCGAGTTTGAAAGACATTCATAATTTTGGGATAGTAGTTTGGATTTTGGATTCATAACTATATACACTAAGAATCCAATAGCATTTATTTTAAATCTTTCAAACTTCAAAAAATAAATATATATGGGAATATTCTAAAATATTGCAACAAAATATAATAAAAATTTGTGTGGTGCAATGATATGCAGCTATATTAGCTAAAAGTTAATAATTCAATTTACATATCTGGATTTCAAATTTGCTCACTACTATTGCAATCATAATGTGTTGTGAAATATTTTTGATGGCGAAAAGAATTTCGCACTATCGATTAAAAAATATCATACATTTATATTTTATTAATTTTTCAGTCACCAACTAATCTTGTTTCCTGAACGCGATGGGAATGTTATTCTATTATACTTTGTGGAAATAATATAATAAGAAAATTGAAATCATTGACTCCGTGTCTTAACCGCGGACTCCTCGCATAATTTTGTAGCTATCTAACATTATATGCACTTTAAATTACATTTGTTTTTATTTTTGACCAAAGGACCATATGATTCTTGAATTACATTTGTTAACAAAAGAAGAAGAAATACAACAACTAAATGTTCAAAAAAAAAAACGAATGAGCTTATCTATTTTTATAGTAAAGAATGATATACTAAATACGTACACACAACTTTTATGTCTTTAAGAACCAGCTGGTTGGCCTGGTGATGTTGCGAGAGCTTCGGCCTCAATACGCACCCGGTTCGAACCGCTGGCCAGACAATTGGGGTATCTAATTCCCCATAGTACCAAATGGTCCGCCTCGCGCCGAGGGGTTGGCTCCTGGGGGTGGAAGTCCCTCCAGGTTAATAAAAAAAGAAAAAAAACTTTTATGTATTTAAGACCGAAGCGATATAAACAAACCATAGAATATAGTTACATGTGGCTCTCCTGCATGCTCTGTAAAACTCGTCCTTTTCATAAGTCTTCTTCTTCTCTTCTTCTCTGTTTTGGTTTAGTGGCTGTCATCTAAACAGATAATCTGAAAACAAAATACGGCGAGATTTCAGAAACTCTGGCCGACACATCAGCGGTTTCGGCGGTGGTCGGCTCAAGAACTGCCTCCTCTTTTTCCGGCGTCATTTATCCCTTTTTATTTATCGGGTTGGTGCTTCCCAAGCTTCCAGTAGATTACGGTTAAGCTTTAATCTCCGACAAAAACATAAAGATGTTCAGCTGCTTTGCTGGATTGATCGGTAAAAAGAAAAACAAGGTAAGTTAATTCCTTTTATGGCCTCTGTTGGACTTTGTGGTGTTCTCATGAATTTTTTTTTTTTTTTTTTGATAAAATGTGTTCTCATGAAAATTTTCAGGTGACTTTGTGTTTGTTTATGAATTTTTCAGGCAAGTTATTTATGTTTGAGATGTTTCCATTTGTCAATGAATGAATATGTTCCACATAGATAATTAAATAAAAAACTAATATATAAAGATTAGGACTCGTTAATAGATTTTAAGTTAAAAAGTCATGATTAACTCAAACTGAATATGGTATTTGATGTCAGTTCATTTATTTAGTTTAAGATCCATGTTTATTTTGGAATCAATTCATTTATTGTCAATTAATTTTAAGTTAGAAGTTTAGTAGGAATCTAATACAATAGTTCATTTGTTGACCTAAACAGAGGAATCCAAAACCTACTCTGCCACCAAGAACACAAAGAATCCTTCAGATCAGACGTGAAGAGCCAGTGAAGCCTCTAGAGAAGGACGAGCCTAACACCAACGTGATCCACCACAAGTTCATTGATCACAAGGACAGCCCTAGGGAGCAAGACTCATATGATGGTGAAGATGAACGCGATGAAAACGACTCTCCTAAATTCCAAGTTCAAGAACAACCGGTTGCGTCTCCGACAAGTAAGGAGCTAGGTAAGGAAGTGACAGACTGTTCTGAAAATGAACATGATGTTGAAGAAAGCGGCCACGTCAGCGATCCTGGCTTAGGTAGAGCCACGTCTTGGGTGGCTTCACCTAAGCTCAAACGATCTTGCTCCACTCTAAGCAAGTTCAACGGCGCTGATCCTCGTGCTTTCCATGACCCGAGAGATAGCTTCGAGACCAAGTCAGTTAGGTCACATAGAAGTGCAGATGGACTGATGCTCAAGAAACATTCATCAATGCAGATACTTCCCTCAGGAAGCAGGAAGCTATGGTGGAAACTCTTCCTCTGGAGTCATAGGAACCTTCACAAACACCTTGTCTCCCTAAAGTCTTCAGCCAACAATCACCAGTCTGGTTACACCTCTGACTTTGCTGAGCAAAGCCAAACTAGCCATCAAGATTCTGCAGACAACCACCAATTTCATAAGAATCAGTGGGTAGCGTTCTCTGCGGAGTCCTCTTCGATGAAACGAGTGGATGAGTGGGTAAGAGGACTAGATGTAGACACAGTGATTCCAGTAAACGAGGAAGAGGACAAGCCCAGCTTCATGGCTTCTTCTAAGATGGTGAGATCACCCTCAGGAAATGTAAATGACTCAGAGGCCATAGTGCATGCAAACAGCTTAATCCAGTCCCTGAGAAAATCCTCAAGCATGGCTCACATCTCGAGCATAGGCTTGAAAGCTGTCCCAAGCATCTCACATTTCACCAGCCTCGAGTCCATTGATTTATCCAACAACTTCATAGGTAAGCTTGTAGATAGTCTCAGCTAGGCATGGAAGTTTCGACTTCGGTTCAGTTGTTTTGGTTTTTGGTTTTCAGTTTTAGAAATATAAGAACCGTTCGATTATTTATGAAAATTTGATTGGTTGGGTTCTTTCGATTTTCGATTCGGTTCGAGTAACAATTGTAGGAACCGGCTAATACTCGACAAGTTTTGGTTTAAATTCGTCTCTGGTTTTCTGGTCAATTCAGACAATTCGGTTTTTTTTAATTCATACAGGTTTAAAACCAGATTTTAATCGTTAATGAGTATGATAGCAGCTAGTAAATAAGTTGAGTGTTATTTGCTACCTGGCAATCGGTATCTACGCTCTTCGCGTGCGCGGGAATGAGACAGTACTTGGTCGTCGGAAAAGGTTTTTCCGAATGCACCACTTTATCCTCTTCCGGCGGTGCCTGTTCCTCGGTAGAATCATCCTCGCTCTCGGAATCCTCAATGACAATTGGCTCCGACTGTGTGATCTCTTCTTTGAGTTGTGGAATTGCAGCCAATAAAACCATCTGAATAGCATCAACGTACCCGTGGATCGCAACAGAAGATTGCGATAATGTGATTTCATCCTTAGAGATCAGGGAGGTAACCAGAGTCTGGAAAGAAGCTCGGCCCCAGGGGAAAGCGAGAAACTCATCTAAATCTCGTATCATTTCAACATGGTCTGGCATGATGCGTGGTGTATGTGAAGAAGGAAACAGAATCGACGATGTGATTGCAAGGCACGCAAACTTGATCCTGGCTTGAGTACCTTTAACAACCTTCTTCTTCAGCATGTCTATAGCAATATCGACAGTACAGAACTTCAAAGACCCAAAAAGTTTGTTCCAGTAAAGCTTCACTTTCAGAGGATTCTTCTTCCTCTTTGTGGGTTCTGGGATCTTCCGACAGTTCAGTCCAGTGACGATTGCGAACTCGCGGAGTGACATCCTGACAGGATTCCCAGCAAAAAGAATCCAAACCTCATACTTCTTGTTAACTTTGAGCAGCCTAACAACAACATGTTGCCCAAAAGCACCGGAGAACGGCGGATTCTCTTCGATGGCAAGAACCTTCCCGAAAGTTAATATACGTAGAAAATTCAACTCCTCTGGTTCTAAAGCGTCGATGAGCATCTCAGTCCTCCTCAACTTGTGATACGAGTTCACGCGCTCTCCAAGGGGTTCATCGCCGGCGGCGAACATCCTTGGCGGTAACAGAACTTCTTCCATCGCGAGTAGTTTGTCGGAGACAGAATTAATCTCGAATTGAAAAATTAGGGTTTATTTGCGGTAAATGTCTGGACTGATAATTCTCGGTGTGAAAAAGGGGATTTAGTAGTTGAGGAAATGTGAGTGAATGCGACTGTTGGTAGAACTGTCAAATGGACCGTCCAGAGCCCATTTGGGCTTGACCAAATTGACCATTTCAGTTATGGGTAATATTGGATGGTCCATATTGGACAATGGTCCAAAAAAATGTCCAAGACCAATAAAGACCATGTCCAAATGGTCAAGTCCATGGACACCCAATGATTTATATTTGTATTTAAGTTATATGTTTTACATTTATATTATTCACAATAATTTTTATACTTTTAATTTTACATAATCCATTATTTATTTATTTGTACTTATTTAAATTTTATAAAATCTTTAATTTATTTATTTGTACTTAATTAAATTTTATAAAATTTGTGAATATCAATGTTTTGTAAAATAAGTAATGTTTCAAACATAACAAAATTTGTAACTCAAACATAACAAAGTCTCAAACTCACATCAAAGTCTCAAAGATAACAAGGTCTCAAACTCACAATATCAAAGTCTCAAGAGATTGAACAGTTCTCGCATTTGTGGCATCCACAAGTAACCTCTTACCACCTAAAGCACCATCATTGTTTACTGCCAAGTCCAGAATCATAAATCCTTGATAGAATCCAGTAGAAAAGCCTTGCACATAAAACAACAACAGTTATAATCATTCGTCATAAACCTAGACATACCATTTAAGCATTACCAACAAAACAGAAAATCATATCACCAAAAATCATCACCAAGATGGAGGCATTATCACAACGTTTTTTTGTCTAAGTTTATACAATAACAGAGACCTAATGCAACAAGCGATTTATCAACTTCACTATACCTGAGCTATCAACTTCACTGTCCATACTAATAACTATGAATAACACATTAATTTCAGAACTCAAGACAGTTTCAAAACGAGACATATAGCAACAGTTAGAACATCAACCGCAACTTCTTTAGAAAGAAGCAAACGACCTAATCATTAAGTTTCAGCTACACAGACAATCTCATTCCGTACAAACAAAGACTAAAAGGTATAAACTTACATCATATACTGAAGGGATCCTCATCACCTAAGAGGTAAACTCAATCTCACCACCTATTTCTTGGAAGCCACGGAACCAGTTCCTTGCGCAGATCAAAGCTTGAACGTTTGTGGTTAGGAGACAGCTTCTGTACTTGTTGAGAACTCGGCTACCAATGCTGAATGATGATTCCGACGCCACTGTCGTGAGAGGGATACTGAGGACATCACAAGCCATTGAAGACAGCTCTTTAAAGCGGCTTGCATTGTCTTTCCAGTATGAGACAGCATCCAAACTTCTAAAGCTTTCCATATCAACCACTGGCTCATCCAAGTATGTGTCTAATGGTGATTTCCCACTACCACCAGCGATCTTTTGAGAGAAGTAAGCATAAAAGCCATGTACCAATAACAAACCGACGAGTCTTAAGTTTACAAATTACAAGTCAAGTCTACAAGTCTTAACATTCAAGAGAAATATACGTTTGAAGTAGTATGAACTTACATCATATCCTGAAGGTATGCTGTGTCGAGGAGCATGTGAGGTAGATGCTCTAGTGGTGCTTGTCTCCTTCTTATATGCTCCAAAAAGCTTGACCATCTTGCCACGTATATAATCCAAGTTCAATTTGGCAGTGTCAGGATCTAGAATATTGTAACAATACTCTAGAAAAGCAAACTTTAGTCGAGGATCAAGAACTGCCGCAATTGCTAATATGTCACTGAACTCTTCCCAGTATTTGTTGAACTTCTCTTTCATAGTCTCCACCATTTCACAAATAACTCGATCCTCTGAATCTTCATGACCTCTCAACCAACACTTAATCGACCATACTTGCATAAAGTATAAGTTTGCTGTCGGGTAAGATGAACCAGAGATGAGCTTTGTGACTTCAGAAAATGGTTCCAATAGCTTGCAGATCCGTTCTGATCTATCCCACTCTAGCTCAGACGGAAAGCTCTTGTAGCTTCTATCAACTTCTTTAAGGTTTCTCAAGGCGTCCTTAAAACCAATAGCCCTCGATAGCATCAAGTGTGTGGAGTTCCAGCGTGTTGTCACATCTAAAATCAGACCCGCTTGAGCCACTTCAGCTCGTATTCCAACTGTTTCGATACAGTTCTGAACCATAATTTCCCTAGACTGAGATCCTTTCACATACTTAACGCTCTCCCGGATCTTATCTAAAGCTCCACTAAGAACAGCCAAACCATCTTGCACGATCAAGTTTAGAATGTGAGCTGAGCACCTCACATGAAAAAATTCCCCACTGCACACCAAATCTTTTTGTAGCTTTCTCTTCAAAATGCCTTGCATATTATCATTCGCAGAAGCATTATCCACTGTTAGAGAAAATAGCTTTTTCTCTAACCCCCATTCTTTTAGAAGCTCGATCAGCTTAATGGCTATCGCAACACCAGAGTGGGGAGGCGGAAAAGCGCAGAAGGATAAGATCTTCGTCTTCAAACTATACTCTTCATCTACGTAGTGGGCAGTCAAGCACATGTAGCCTTCTACGGTAATGGCTCTCCACAAATCTGTGGTCAAGCACCCTCGATGAACCCGTCGTCGCTTCACCCGTCGATGAACCCTCGATGAACCCGTCGTCACTTCACCGTCGTCGTCGCTTCACGCCTTCAAACCTCGATGACCCATCGGATCGAATCGCAAGAGAAAACTTCTAATTTTCCCCCAAATTCGCAATTAGAAACCCTAGATATTAGATATACTGGGCTAGCCCAATGACCATTTGGTCTAAGATCAATATGCCCACGGAGTGAATTGGTTTTTGGCCCAACTGACCATGTGCTATTTGGGCCCGACCATGGACAACCCATATAAGCTTGGACAGGGCTAATCCAACGGTCGGCCCGACCAATTGACAGCTCTAACTGTTGGAAGTTCGATAATGACAGAGGAGATTCACACACTTTCGTCTGCAGAACCTGAACAGGCGTGAGCCACACTATTACCCAATGGGTAGAAAGGGGGGCTCCGACACAAAACACACGCGACGCAGGTCTAGTGCCTTTAGGCTCGCGCTCTGTTGAGGGGTAAAAGAGTCCGAGAAAAATAGTTTCCAAAAAAAATGTATTCTGCAAATTAGTTGCCCGTTAAGGGGCAAACTTACCAATTACTCTATAAAGTAAGCATCAATGATACTATTTCCCAACATCATTGTCGCTTTGATCAAGTATACCATTTCCCTTCTTTTCCTCATCATGTACCGGATTTTGGGGTTACGTATATTTAAGTGTATATAAATTTCCAAGTTTTCAGTTGTAAATTTCAAAAGGATTTATATTTGTAAAAGAACTGCACTTTAAAGTCCATGCATTCTTTTTTTTCGATTTGTTGGAAATTATTTTACAAGATATAATGACTCATATTTTCTCGCTTTATTTTAACGCTGGATTACAACTAAATCCATGAACTGATATTAATTAAAAATTATGATCATAAATATAATATTTTTTTGAAAATTTCAATACACACAATATTTACGGACACTTTAAAATTTATCAATAAATCGAAACTAAAATTAGTCTATCTTCTTTAGGCATGACGTATACGGTTTAACAACAAGTTGATCCTTTCAATTCTAACGACTAATGGTAATATAATTTGACGACTAAACAAATTAATTACCCAACCTGTGGGTACATGACATGGAAAACTTGTTGTGTGGTATATATGCTTTGATGTATTATTCGGTTAATCGTCTATTTAATAAAGCAAAATCCATTAAGAAGAGTTTTAAAATTTTAAATATTGTCTCTATACGTAAGTTGTTGTGGTGCAATTATATTCGGTTGTTGTACATGTGCAATTGACTAAAATTAAATGAAACCGATAGAATTAAAGGTAATGTCTAAAAATTAAATCGTATTATTCTCAATCATATTTTTTGGGTCAATTTTCTCAATCATATAAAAGTCTTATTAATGTATATAATATTGAAATATATCTGTTAGAGCCAAGTTGTTTAAAGAAAACCCTGTTTGAGGTACTTTCATATGATTTAATTAAATAACTCTTTTTAATTTTATCAACCTAAACACTTAAAAAAAATCGAAACCGGCAAAGAAAAACTGAAAGTGATATATATTACGATGATACTGCCACCTTCTCGACCATGTAATTAATTAAAATTCTTCATTTATCAACATAGCTGGATCAAATCTTCAGCATATAAGTGTAAAGTATATTAATAAAAATTAGTTTTAAAAAAGTATATTAATAAAAAATTACAACATGGCGAAAGGAATGTTCACTAAGTCGCTCGCACGCCTTTGCAAACGTTTCTAAAGCTTATTTCTCTGAAATTGATATAACCTTTGACTTTCGCATGTCTTCGGCACAAACAGGAGATGTGTTAGTTTCAAAAACTTAAATTATATTTTCTAGCGGTTTAGTTTTTAGTATATATACCTTATGGTTGATCACAAATGTCTTACAATCCCTTCCACAAGAAGCAAAAGAAAAATACTTCGAAGAACTTATCAACAAAAATGATGAAGTTTTCTTCTCTTCTTGTGCTTTTCTTTATTTTCCCGATCGCATTGGCCCAACTGCGAGTCGGATTTTATAGCCGGTCATGCCCTCAAGCCGAGACTATCGTACGCAATCTGGTGCGCCAACGGTTTGGTGTTGACCCAACCGTAACTGCTGCTTTGCTCCGTATGCACTTTCACGACTGTTTCGTTAGGGTAATAATCTAACCTATAACATTTTAATACAGCTATAACATGTCCAAACATTCTATGTTAATTTTTAGTTTAAACTGAACATGTTGTACAAAACAGCATACTGTATAATAAAGGCATTTTAAATAAGACTCTCATATAATTACATGAATTTCATATATTTATCATTTAGTCTGGTTAATCGTATTTAAAATATATATTGTTGTTCATTCTTCGTAGGGCTGTGACGCTTCCCTTCTCATTGACTCAACCAACTCTGAGAAAACGGCCGGACCAAACGGAAGCGTTAGAGAATTTGACCTGATTGACCGCATCAAGGCTCAGCTAGAGGCTGCGTCTCCCTCCACGGTCTCATGCGCTCGGGCCCGGTCTTGAGCAGATACTCAAGAAACATTGGTATGGGGCCTATAATTTTATACACTTGAAAGCTTACAATTTATACTGTTTTTGGTAACAAATGTAAGAATTGATCCTAATCAAATTGCAACATAATAAAACCTTGAATATTTTTTTCATTAGTCTATAATATAAAAAGAGTAAATAGATAATTTCTAGGATTGATAAACTTTTGCAATCTTGAAAATATTGTAAATTCACTTTTAATTTCGTAACTAAAATTTTTATTATCATTTTAGGCCCACATTTTTGGTTTCGTATTGGACCCGAAATATCTCAGGACCGGCACTGACTGTAAGGAACTAATTGCAATGGTAAAAGACCCTCAGACGTGGCCAAGCTTTTCGACGGAATTGGAAAGGATAGAGACGCTACAGATATGTTTCCCAGCTTTCAACATCTCGCATGTTCCACGGACGCACAATCAGATTGCTGATTTTTTGGCTAAGACTGCTAGATCTTTTCATAGGGAGTTACATTTTGTTGGTTGTTCTATTCCGGTTTGGTTACCTAGACCACTTCAAGTTTGAGTAATAGAATGGACTTTTGACGTTAAAAAAAAAAAAAAAAGAATATACGAATAAACACAAGAACCAATGAAATCCGTCTTTTTGAGGATAAGTATTTAATTGAGTTCATTGGCAAAAGAGTTCTTGGGAAATTATATTCTTGGTCAAACAAATAGACAGCCATTTGTTAGGGCTTTCCAATATGGTCATCAGTTGATTAATTAACACAGTTATATTATTCTTTTTTAATAAATTTTATTTTTCGTTGTTTGATTTCATTTTTTCATCGACAGGTTCCGAGACAGACATGACCTTGTGTTGCGACTTACAACATATACGTTCGATTATTTTAAACTTTACTTTTGTTGATTTTATGTCAATCGTGTATACTTATAGATTAAATAAATGTTGGAACGTAAGATATTTTGTTTTCTTGTCGATTCTTGCTAGCCTGAACATAAACATTAATCAACAAAACAAGCAAAATCTTAACAGAGATCTAGTTTGGGAATAAAGTGTCGAAGTTAATTTTAAAATTAAAAGATTAATTAAATCTTGATTTATTTAGTGTTATCCATAGTAGATATATTAGTATATAGTTACTTCAGCACTGGGTGAAATGTATCAATATTTGATATCCTTCTCGATCGACGATTATTTGTTTGTGTATTATTCCTTAGGATTAAGTATATAAATAACAACACTTGACCATACTGGCCATTAAGTGTCACAGACCACTATTGCTAGTTTTTGGTGATGATTGTTTTAATAGTTTCTAGTTTTAATTTTTGGTTTTTAGATTTTGGTTTTTGGTTTTTAGATTGTTTTATAGATTCTACACTAGTTTTTAGTTTTTGATTTTCAAAAACTGTTTTTTACCCAATCATGATTTTAGTCAAATAGATTCCCTATTTTATAGGGAAACTAGTTTTTGCTTCTTCTTACTAGTTCCTTCTTAAAAACCAAAATCCATATTTTGCTTGTTTCTTCCTAAAATTACCTACGATCAAAACCCAAAAAATTACTTTTCTTCTTTTTTCTTAAAATACAATTGTTAATTTTATTAAATAGTACTGTATAAGACCAACTCTACAAAGTACAAACACACGCAAAGTAAACATGAACTTCAAAACTATTAAATAATTTTATGCATGTTATTACAATGCTATTTTTGTTTTTATTTTTCCAGAGTAAATATTTTACTATTAAATTTATCAAAATTCATTTTCTACCCAATAAAATTAATTTTTAGTTTATGAAGAAATATCACTATTATTGTGTACTATACTATCTCTATAGACTTGTGTTTTCCCAATTTTAGAAATATTTGTTAACTTTTAAATTTAAATTTGTAAATAATAGTTATCAACAATTATTTAATTCTAAAATTTACATAAAATTAATGCATGTATAGTTAAATTCTACACATATAATTATTTTTTTTGTAGTTAACCACTGATGAATATATATTATAATTATGGAAAAGTTTATTAAAAATTATGTATGTACATTTTACTTTTAATATGTACGTATATATGCATATAGTATATGTACAAGTTATAATATAGAGTGTATATATATATATATATATATATATAAATGTATGTTTCAACACATAATTAATTTTAAGTTTATGTTTAAACATAGAATTATATTATTTTGTGTTTGCTTTAAGAAAAAGAGATTATGTGTGTCTTGATAATAATATTTTATATTATGTTATTTCCATAATAAATATTTTACTATTAATAAAACTTTTACTTTATTATTTTAAACCAGAAACCAAAATCTAAAATTACCATTCATGATTTTCCAGAAACTAAAATCTACTGCAAAATCAAAAATCAGAAATCAAAATCTAAAATCCAAAAACTAAAAACTAAAAACCAAAAACCAAAATCCAAAATCTAGAAACTAACCAAACAATCATCATCTTAGTTTTCAGCTTTTGGTTTTTGTTTTTTGGTTTCTAGATTTTGATTTTGGTTTTTAGTTTTTAGTTTTTGGTTTTTGGTTTTACTGTAATTATTTTTATTTTTCAAAAATTAATTAATACATTACTTTAAAATAATACAAAAATAGCAATAAATATTTAGATTTACAATTAAAATTTATCAAAATATTGTGATTATTATTTAAAAT
Source organism: Brassica napus (assembly GCF_020379485.1). Lineage (NCBI taxonomy): Eukaryota > Viridiplantae > Streptophyta > Magnoliopsida > Brassicales > Brassicaceae > Brassica > Brassica napus. Next base: position 10,989,221 of record NC_063445.1, on the reverse strand, counting down.
AAAACACAATAACATTTATAAAATATAGAAATTTTAATTATTTTATTTATAGAAATTAATAACTAATTTTAAAATTAAGCAATATCATTTATAAAATATAGAAATTTATTTTAGAGATATGAATCACAAATAAATTATTTCACATTATTATTTAAATTATATCTAAAATACCAAAAAAATGTATGATAATTTATCTTTATGAAGATATTATTTTTTAATTATTAACTAGAGCTTGATCCGCGCACCCGCGCGGGTATTCATTTTTGGTTTGAAAAAAGAAATATTTATCTTATATAAATGGTAATATATGTTTTTAAAATTTATATATATACATATATATATTAAATAATTATTTAATATATTTCTAAACACAATCATTTTAGAATTTATAATGAATAATTTTATTTTATTTTTTGATCCGTCAACTGTTACAACCCTATTTTTAAAATATAACTCGTGTGTTCGTGCAAATGTATTTTTTATGGATCAAAATTTTAATGTAAAATAAAATGGTTATCTATTTTTATATTTGATATATACGATTAAATAATTCAATATATTATTTAAAATTTTGTGGTTTATATTATGTATTTTTATAACACTTTTATGTTTTTTAGACGTAGTTAATATACCAAAATAAAAAATAACCACCCCGTAATAATAAAATCTTGTTACATTTTTGACATTGATTAAGTATAATTTATTGTTTACCCATATTATAGGAACTATTTTTTAAATAAATAAACATAATTTTTTATACTTTATTTTAGAAAATGCATTAATTAAACTATAAAAGACAAGAATACTAAACTGTAGGTAAATTTATTACTTCAGTGGCGTTCAAATGTAAAGAACTTTAAAAACCAAGGGATAATTTATATTGATACTTCTCTTTTAATAATAGAGATTAAATAAAATGTAGTAGTTTCTTAAAAAAAACAAAATTCGTTTTTGTTTATAAAAGTTAACAAAAGTTGGTTTTTGGTTTTTCTTCATAAATTAGTTGAACTTTTCAAAAACTAGTTTCCCTAAATTTTAGGAAATTTATTTGTTAGAAAGCTTGATTGGCAAATAAAATGGTTTTTACAAAATCAAAAACTAAAAGCTAAATGAGGGTTTTATAGGGCTCTTTATTTAAATGAAGGCTTAATGTATAAGTCCACTTTAATGTGGGCTTTATAGAGCCCTTTATTTAAAGACTGCATATGGGATTCAAGACTGTATATGGGTTTCTGTTGTGTTCTTAGACTCAACTAAATTAAGTAGCTGGTAAGTAATTGAACGGACATTAAGGGCCTGGCCCAAGTCGAGTAACTAAACTTTTTTTTTCTGTTAAATGATATTTAATTTATTTTTCCACTATTCTCCCCCCCCCCCCCCCCCCCAAAAAAAAAAAAAACATCTTAATGTAAATGCTATAGACAATGCAATACTTTTAACGGTATAATTGTTAATTTGTACTAGTATGGATGTGCCATATTCTGGATTCAATGTATGTTGTAAAACAACGAGACAAAAAATAATTGCAAAAGTTTTGGTAAACCTTATTCTAATGCTACTGGAAAGGAGGTTACATTGGAGTATTATACATTTTTTTTTGAATTGAATGTTAAATTGAATTCAAAAGAAAAAACCTTGTTACATCATGTGTGACCTATGCTCCTTTTTGAGTTTTTATACTTCTCCTATCCAAACCTTTGCAACAAAAAATAAACTATCTTGTTTCAAACCAGAATATCATTCCCTCCCCCCAACTCCTTATATCCTTTTCTCTGCAAGATGGTAAAGCGATTCCTCATGTTCTTATCTAGCCTTTTTATCAACACTTCACTCGGCACAGATATCTCTTCATGTCTTCTTCGGTTCCTTTCCATCCATATAGCATGCACTACAGCTTGCATCATATATCGCAGGGTAAAGAGCTTGATTCTACTCCAGTTTTGGTTCAGTGTAGCCAGTCGAACAAGACTATTCTATTCCCCCGTGAACTGATTTCCCAACACTCATTAAGACTTCCCATATCTGCTTAGAGTAAGAACACTGGAAGAAAAGATGCTCTGCCGTCTCCAGAGGGTTATTGCATAGAACACAAGAAGCATCTACATTAGCATTCCAATTTTTCATACGATCTCCCGTAGACAACCTTCCCAGCATCACCATCCATGTTATAAAAGCATACTTTGGGGTAGCATGCTTAAACCACACTGCAGAATACCAAGAACATAAAGTATGCTTCTCCCTTATGTTCTGCCAAGTTTCACTGGTGGAGAAGGTTTTCATGCATTTCCCTTTACTATTTCTCCATAGAGATATATCCTCCTCATCAACCCAATTTTCTTTATATCTTTCTATTTCCAGCTCCACTCTGTTTAGAATATTAACTCTATGACTCCGTCTCCTGTGGTTTCTGCAAGCTTCGATGTTCTCATTCACTAGAATCCCCATATCAATATGCCCTCTACCACCCATAACCTCCTGCAGCCGACCCAAAGAAGACCAAGCTTCGTACCAAAAGGAAGTTTTCCTTCCATTTCTCAACTCCACACTGTATAAAGTTTTTGCAATCTCTCGACACTTCAAAATTTTCTTCCACATCCAAGAACCACTCTGCGTATTCTCCCTTATCATCCAAATAGAACCTTTCCTTATAAGATATGTTTGCATCCAGTTCACCCATAATGAACGAGTAGATAAGATTCTCCAAATCAACTTTAAACAGCAGACTAAGTTCACCTCCTTTAATGGCCTTATGCCCAATCCTCCCTCTTGCTTTGTTAGACAAACATCCTTTCATGCGACTTTTATTTTCCTCCTATTAACCTCTGGACCAGACCAAAGAAATCCTGAACATATTTTCTCAATTTCTTTAATGCATCCACTTGGTAATCTGAAGGCTGCCATCCAGAAATTAGTTAAACTCATAATGACGGAGTTGATTAGCTGTAACCTCCCTGCGTATGAAAGAAACCTTCCTGTCCACCAGCCTACTCTCTTCCTGATCTTCTCTATCAGAGGCAGAAAATCAAGTACAGTCATGTTTTTTTGTCAGCAACGGGAGACCCAAATAGCGAACCGGAAGTGATCCAGTAGCAAACTGAAATCCTCGAAGAATGTCTTCTCTTTTCTGCGAATCACCAGCCATAAACAATGTTGATTTCTCCATACTTATCTTCAACCCACTCATTCTGTCAAACTCATCGAATACTCTAAGAATCCCTTCTATAGATTTCCGAGTACCATCTGCAAACACCATTAAGTCGTCAGCAAAGCAAAGATGTGTGAGATCAATGTTTTTGCACTTCGGATGATAGCCGATTCGACCTCCCTTAGCAGCTTCATCAATCATCTTGGACAGCACATTCATACAAATGACAAATAAGTATGGATAAAGTGAGCATCCCTGTCTTAATCCTCTCTTACTCTGAAAATAACCCGCCAACTCCCCATTGACTTGTACAGAAAAAGAAGCTGATGTGATGCATAGAGAGATCCAACTTATAAACTTCTCCGGTAGACCCAATGCTTTTAAAGCATTCAGAAGAAATGGCCATTGAACTGAGTCGAAAGCCTTAGATATGTCTGTTTTCATAGCACATCTTAGAGATACATCCTCCTTATGATAATCCTTGACTAGCTCTGTTGCCAATAAGACATTCTCCATAAGCAGACTGATTTAAAGCGATGCATTTGGGCAAGATGCCTTTTAGCCTGTTCGCAATGATCTTTGATATAGCTTTGTAGAGAACGTTACAGCAGGAGATGGGCCGATAATATTTCATCATCTTAGCTTCCTCCTTCTTTGGAATAAGGGCCAGGATTGTTGAATTCACTCCCTTAGGTAAGAAACCTTTAACGAAAAAGGATTGAATGGCTTTTATAACATCCTCTCCAATTATTTCCCACGCTTCCTTGAAAAATTCTGATGTATAACCATCTGGCCCTGGGGACTTGCTTCCCGGCATATGAAAAATAACATCCTTAATCTCTTCTCGGGTTACTTCTCTCTCCAGCTTCAAACAATCTGCTTCACTGCATTCAAACTCCAGTAGATTCTTCAACCTCTCCACTGAGACTCCCTCATAATCAGACGGTTGCTTTGTCATGAAATCTGCAAAGAAATTTTCAGCTTCCTCTTTAATTTCCCCATCTGTCTTCGTCAAAGTACCGTCAGCTCTCTGTATTTCATGAATAGCATTCCGGGTTTCTCGAATCTTGGCTGAGCTGTGGAAAAATTTGTTGTTTCCATCACCCTCGTCGAACCAATGCACCTTTGAACATTGCTTAAGAAAGTCTCCTGGCTGTGTCTTTCAAAATTACGCAATATCTAATTTTGAATTAATGCCAAAGGAAGAAAGAAAATATATTTTATTAAAACAGCAGTATGACTTATTGATAAAAATAGAGTCCAACAATTATTTCAACAATATATACTTTTTTATATGATAACTGCAATGCCCTTTTAAGTTTTGAAAGTAACCACTACCTGATATTCTTTTTCCAAAGTAACCACCACTCCTTAATAGTTTGAGCATAACGTTTACATAAATATTTTGTAACCTCCGTTGTGATTCCAAAGTTCTCGGATCCACTTCTCTAATATACATATTATAGTCAACGGTACATAATATCTGTGCGTAGAAGAAATAAATGTAATATTTGGTCGACAAATATATATTTAATAATTAATGCTAAGTAATTTTATTCTTCACTGACCGACCCAAACAATATGATTGACAACGAGTTTCTTATCATCTAATATCTTTCCCCATGTAAAAAAATAAGAATAGATTAAAACACAAGCAAAATACAAAATTACAAATTATATAAAATAAATTTGATTTGTTTCTGTTGAAAAATATTGGTTTGTTCCAAAAATAAAAATATTAAAACTGTTTTTTACTTTTTGACAGTTTTACACAAGCCTAATAATAATGGTATATATAATTTAGAGAAATTCCCTAGAATAACATTTTTCAAGTTTTTGTCATAAAAATAGCTCTAAATAAAGAAAATGATCAAAATAAGTTTTATTAAAAGGTAAAAATACATTTTTACCCTTGGGTTAACTAATCTAGACTTAAGATTTAGAGTTAAGGGGTGAGGTTTTGAGAATAGGGTTTCAAATTAAAAAAAATAAAAGAAAATAAACAAATATTAAAAATTTTGAAATAAAAAGGCTATTTTGGTCACTTTTAGAGCTATTTTTGTGACAAAAACTTAAAATGGCTATTTGAGAGAATTGCCCTATAATTTATATTAGTTGAAAAAAATATAATCTTATATATTAAAATATTTGAAGCGAATGTTTATATATTACTCTATTCAGTTCCAGCCATGCATGATATGATTCAAATCTGTTTACATCGATATAAAAGCATTTAATAAAAAAAAGTTATCAACAAAGTATATAAAAGCATTCCAACTTAAAGTCTGTAATCATATTTAACATATGTTTATAGCAACAATACAACTAAACACCAATTTTTCCAAAAATCATTATCATAGTAAATTAACATAAAGTACATCTCAGCCTAAGAAATTGTGATTTATTAAACAAGACATTAATTTATTTAAATTTTAAATGTTTTACACATACATTCAGTTTATCAATTAACAAAGTACATGATATTAAAATAGGGTTTAACGGATTTAGGTGGACTTTTAATAAAAATAAATATTCATATAAACTCATTTAGTTTAACGGGTTTTAAATAGTTTATTCGATTAAAAAATATTTATTAAATGTGATTTTACTTAAAGTTAGTTAAGACCATATTGACATATTTACATATATCTGTATATATTTAATAGATTATATTAAAATTTATTTTTACACATTTTTAAAAAATGTGTTCGGTCTTCAGTGCGATTTGGATTTGATATTGGTTTTCAGATATAACATTTTGAGAATTGTTCGAGTATATAGGCTATGTTCAATAGAATATAAAATTTGAATTTCAAGTCGATTCTGAGTCAGATTTTTTGAATACGAATATTCTTGACTAATTATGTTAGGTAACTAATAAGAAAATATAATATGTTGCAATTTTTAAGAATAAAGTTTAAAAATAATTTATAAAATGCATATGGCACGAGTGTATAGTTATGCAACTTGACATATATAATATAGTTATCAAAAATATATTAAATAAAATTAATATTACACAAATATAAATTTTAAATTTCTCAAAAAAAATAAAACAAAAAATATACCCGCCCTTTGAAGGGCGGGTCAAAATCTAGTGTTTAATTTAAATCGGCTCGTAGCAAGGAACATGAGCTCAATTATTAAATGTAATGTTGGTTTTCTTTCAATGATCTCGCAAATGGACTATTATTAAAGTGGATAAGCTAAAATATGTGATGGGAAGAAAAAAGCTGGTAATATAAAAGGATTAATTTCAATTTCAAACGTACAGCTGCTTCTGGTTTATTAGATTTTTTACCAATTGAAACGCTGGAAATAAGGATGTCAAATCTGAGTAGGGGGTCTTGGACCTCTGGGGATCCACGAAATCAATAAACTTAATCCTATGTTCGGCTTCTTACCAATGGTCAGACTTAGAGCACGTACAACGCTGCTCCTTAGCATGTTCCTTAAGATTAATCCTTAAGGTTTTGGATTAAACAAACATTAAAAAAACCGGACGAGCGAAGGATTAATCCTTGGTTAAGAGAAAGAAGGAGCAAGTCCTTCATACGCTGGCAACAGCTGATTGGTTCCGGTTTAGGGTTGGTTTGGTTAGGGGGTGGAAATAACGCGAGCCGCGTCATTATCGTTTCAAGCAGAAAAAAAGCAGAGTCGAGAGAGAGGCGATAACAGAGGCGATTGGCGATCGACTTTCTTGAAGGTGAATCCGAGCTTTTAGTTAATTTTTTTTCTTCTCTACTTAATGCATGTCGATTTCATCACTCGAAAGGGTTCAATTGTTTGGTTTTAATAGCTTTAGGGTTTCAAATCGGATTTGGGATTTCAATCGAAATTAGGGTTTTCTTATGGGTTTAAAATTTTCTTCTTTTTCGATTCGCTTGTTTGTTGTTATCCTCGCGATTAAAGGTTAGGGATTGAGGAAATCGGATTGGGGATTTATATAGATTTATAGTTTTCTTCTCGGTTTGCTCTTGATTCTCATCTTCTATATCCTCTTGTCTACCATCTTTGCTGACCACTCTAGGTGTCTCTCTCTCTGTCTCTCGATTTTATTTGATTTTTTTATTTGCTTCTTATCATCATCGTCTATGTTTATAGTTCAAATTTATTTATTTTCTTGAAGTGTTTATACTTACATCGTTTGATTTTGATTAGATCGTTTATGTTTGATTTCGATTCGTCGTAGGTTTTGAACCCACTACCCGAGTTTAGGAATGTTTAGGTTCTTGTCTTTGTTACGGATTATATGTGTTACTTTTGCTTGTTGTAGTTATGTTTTACTTTTGCTTGTTGTATGTATTGCTCGAACACTGATTTTCTTTGTGATTGTTTTTTTTTTTGAATAGAATGTTAAATTAGATTCAAAATCAAAATAAGCTTGTTTACAGCATGAGCTACTTTGTTTTATGACTTGGTTTCTAACAATGAAACACTTTATAAAAATTTCCTATGTTCCCACAAACCCAATCCAACTTTGATAAGCATTAACCATCCTTTCGTCTTGCTTTAGGGTCATTACTCTATTCTTCACTTGTCTGTCGATTGACCGAAACAGAATATCTACTGAACGGGAGTTGTCTCCATGCTTCCTTCCATTTCGTTCTCTCCAGAGTATGTATACAGCAGCCTGAAATACATAGCGAAACAGGAATCTGTGAACTGGTGAGGTCCTTCCTTGTGTGAGCTGTTGTACAATATCCTCCCATTTAGTAGAATAAAAATTCCCCATTAGATTGTGTGCCAACTTCTTCCACAATGTGGAGGAATAAGAACACTAAAAATAGAGATGGTTGCGTGTTTCCAAATGTTGATTGCAGAGTATACATCTTCCGTCCATTCCCGAGTTCCACAAAACCATCTTCCTGTCGTCAACTTCTTTGTGATTGTTGTTGTGTATCTTCGCTTACATGATTTTTTATTTCAGGTTTAAGAAACATGGGCCAAGACTATAGCTACACCCAGCCTTCTTCATCAGATGAGTTTAATAATACATCACTTCTTCTTGCTGAAGCTGCTTTGTACGCCGATGAAGCTGAGAGTAGCTACAACCGTGCTCAGCCGGTTCACTACCCACCTCAGCCGGTTCAGAACTTCTGCGGAGGACATGCTACTGCGGAGGAGATGCTTGACTTTCAGACACAGCTTAGGCTGCTTAAGGATCAAGTTAATGAGACTGACCAGAACCTGGCTAAGCTTGAGAAGACCGTGTGTGATGAGTTATCGAAGAAGAAATCGTTGGTTACAAAATGCTTTGCATTGGTAGTTTGTCTTCTGTTCTGCGTTTTAGTGTTAATTCTTGGAGGTTAGTTTCATTCGTTCTGTTTTCTGAATGTTTTTCTGCTTATTTTAAAAAGTTTTGACCTGTTTTATTGGATGTTTTTCTGGAAGAGCTTTGAAGGATTACAAGGAGAGTATCTGACCTCGACACTGTCTTTAAGGTTAGAAACTGTACAACTTCGTACTCTCTTAGAAAGCTATCTGACCTCGACACTGTCTTTAAAGTGAAACTCTTTGTGTTAAATGCTTTTAACCTTCCTAACTCCTCAGATTTGATAGGTTATTAAACGTTATTACAATGGTACTTGTTTGGTAGTAGAGAACTTATTGCTAAAATGTTGCTAGTAGAGAACTTATTATAAGTGAGATTTGATTGGTGATAAATGCTATCTGCCGAACTACTTAGATTTTATTGGCTTTAAATTTTTCTTACTTCTAGCTCGCTTATATAAGGCATGTGTAGTCAATGTATAAGGCGTAGATTTGATTGGTGATTCCTTTTTCTTACAATGAATAACACCGGTGGTTATGTTAACCTCATGTATAGTCAATGTTCTATTGACCTTGATTCACCCGAACAAGTTTGGCTCGGTAGCCAAGCTCCTGAGCCTGTTTTCGAGTCTGGTCAGCCTGTTGTCGGGTCTGGTGAGCCTGTTGTCGACTCTGCTATCAACAGCCAAAGGAAATGGACACCGCAAGAGAATAAAATACTTATTGGTGCTTGGCTCAACACCAGTAAAGATCCAGTGGTGGGCAATGAGCAGAGAGCTGGTAAGTTCAGGCAGAGGATTATCGAGTACTACAATGCAAGCCCTCAACTCGTCGGGAGAATACCGAGAGAGCTTATTCCGGCCAAGCAGAGGTGGGGTAGGATTAACGATCAAGTCTCCAAGTTCGTTGGTTGCTATGGAAGAAACATACAACGACATAGTGGAGGCCCAAAGCAGACCGCAAAGGAGACGTGCTTATGTAGAACGAAACCGCAAAACAGGACAAGACCGCTTATGGAATGACTATTTCAGCGAAGATGCGACATTCTCGTCTCAATTATTCAGACGCCGTTTCCGCATGAATAAGGAATTATTCTTGCATCTTGTTCATGGCCTATCAGAGCGCTTTCCATTCTTTCAGCAAAGAAGAGATGCAACCGGGAGGTGGGGTCTTACTGCACTACAAAAATGTACTGCAACTATTCGTCTGCTTGCTTATGGTACTGCGGCTGACACCGTTGACGAATATCTCCGACTTGGTGAGACCACTGCACTTTCATGTTTACATAATTTCACTGACGGAATAATACAATTATTCGGAAATGAGTATCTACGACGACCCACACCGGAGGATCTTCAACGACTACTCGATATTGGAGAGGCACGAGGGTTTCCTGGGATGGTCGGGAGCATTGACTGTATGCATTGACTGTATGCATTTGGAGTGGAAAAATTGCCCAAACGCTTGGAAAGGTCAGTACACACGTGGATCAGGAAAACCGACAATTGTCTTAGAGGCTGTAGCTTCACAAGATCTTTGGATATGGCACGCTTTTTTTGGTCCTCCAGGTACCTTAAATGATATCAATGTCCTCGATCGGTCTCCTGTTTTTGATGACATTTTACAAGGTCGAGCTCCCAGGGTAAAGTATGTGGTCAACGGACACATGTATAAGTTGGCGTACTATCTGACAGACGGTATTTATCCAAAATGGTCAACATTTATCCAATCTATCACCCTCTCTCAAAGTCCTCAACAACAGTTATTTGCTAAAGGTCAAGAAGCAACCCGAAAAGACGTGGAGCGGGCTTTTGGAGTATTGCAAGCTCAATTTGCGATTGTGAGAAACCCAGTAAAAACATTGGAAAAGGAAAAGATAGGGAAGATTATGAGAGCATGTATCATACTCCACAATATGATAGTCGAAGATGAACGGGATGGATACTCTCGTATTGATATATCTGAATTTGAAGAAGGAGACGTCCCCAGATGTTCAGAGGTGGAAACCGAGAGGCCAACAAATCTGAATAATATATTTCCCAGTCGGAATGATCTTCGTGATAGGCAAATGCATGAACAATTGAAAAATGATTTAATTCAAAATATTTGGAATAAATTTGGTGATGAAGATTAGGAATTATTCTATCTTTATGTAAAATTATTGTTTTTTATGTTTAATTGTTGTATTTTATGTTTAATTATTGTATTTTATTTTTATTTATTGTATTTTATGTTAAGTTATTGTATTTAATAATCTAATATATAAAAATTATATTTCACTAAACCAAAAAAAAAAAAAACATTCTCTAAGGATTCTAACTTCGGGATCACCATTATACACACATTTTTCACAAGAATCCTTAATTATTCAAAAAAAATATATATACAAAGATATAATACTAATCTAAACCTAAGGACTCCACAATGGGTATCACCATTGTGGATGTTCTTAGCTCCGGCTGTTAAACTTTCATTTAAAAATGTTATCCCTATTATATTCCAAATAACATCGGTAGATTAGTGATTTGACCAGATTACAATATTTTATTATAATGTGTATGTGTCATTTATAATAAGATTTCCTGTACATATTGGTAACCATTTTAAATAAACCGCACTCAGAACCCTAAGCTAGATGTATAGAGTTATTGATTCGCTGTTTTGTTAAAAGAAGAATTATAGAGATCTGTACAGAACTACATGATTTAGCAAATATTGGGTTTAAGGCATAGAAACCATCATTAAGACCTAACTAGAATTACCTAAAATGTCATGAAAAGAGTATCCTAAGTTTGGCTATTACATGATGATTTGCTTATTTACATAGACAAATATGCATATATACATATAACATATACGACAATAAATGGTTTAAGACATGAAGCTAGCCCTAATTCTGTGAGTTGAACAGTATGGAGAAGATACTTGAACGCTATGAGAGGTACTCTTACGCAGAGAGACAGCTTATTGCACCTGAGTCCGACGTCAATGTAAATCAATATAACTCCATTACCTTACATACATTATGTAACTACGTATTTCAATATTTGCTGAAGTATATCTCTATTGTTAAACTTTTGACATACAGACGAACTGGTCGATGGATTATAACAGGCTTAAGGCTAAGATTGACCTTTTGGAGAGAAACCAGAGGTACACACTTACATTGATCATGCATATATATATATATGGACAAATGAAATAGGAAACCGGGTAGCATTAATGTTAAAATGCACATGGATACATTTACTTAACGAGAACATGATGCCTGGACGCTATTGAAATGCAGACACTATCTTGGGGAAGACTTGCAAGCAATGAGCTCTAAGGAGCTCCAGAATCTGGAGCAGCAGCTTGACACAGCTCTTAAGCACATCCGCTCTAGAAAGGTATGAATCCTCCTATTTCTTTAACATATATTAAACATATATATACGATCTTATTATTTACTTATTCAAATACATATGTATGTAAATTTGTATGCATGTCGTACTGCATGGTTGGATATTAAAAATATATAGTCGATTCAAATGTATGAAGTTTAAAAGAATTTGTGTATAATTAAGATCATGTGATGTGTCTTTGCAGAACCAACTTATGTACGACTCCATCAATGAGCTCCAAAGAAAGGTACGTAAGAACCCTATTAAACGTATGTCTACATGAAGTAACATCGTGTAAGAAGTGGAGATATATGAGAGCTGTGGAGATGTTAACTTGATGATCACGGAAGTGTTTGAATCCTAAAGGTTAATGGTGACTCAAGACTTACCGCGGTAGAAGTAAATCAAGACTAAAGTAAGTCTGCTTTATTGGACCACTTGAAAGGTTGTTTTGCTTTTGGGAAAACGATGAAGAGGAGACAGCTATTCAGCGTACAAGGCTTTGTCCGTTTATGGTCAGTAAAGCAAGAGTCCTTGCAATGAGGATAAGATTGCGGAGCAGCTCCAACGGCTTGATACACGTCACCATGGAGGCGCTGCAGCACGAGTAACCTAATGTCTCTTCATATATAAAGACATTGAGGTAACGAGAGAGAGTAAGATTAGAGAAGAGTGATAAGAGAAAAGATTGTCTTTAGCATAAACTGTTACAATCGTTTTCTCTAGATACAGGGAGGGTTACAGAGCGAGTCTAAGTACTAGTGAAGGGTATTAGGCGGGTCACTTGTATCTCCTTGTTGTAATCACTGATTCTAGTGGATTCCGAGCATAGTCTCGGCCAGACGTAGCTGCCCTAGTTAACGGGAGTGAACTGGTTAAAGTTGTGTGTGTGCTCCTGTCTTTTCTTTACTACAATCGCTCAAACTTTCTCTTCTTCCTCTGTTCTGGTTCTGTTCTCTCAAACCTCAAACCATCAGTTTCTAGTCTTGTGTTTGTTGTGTCTTGCTCTACAAGGGAAGTCGACACTCTTGTGTGTGCTTAAAGACTTAACAGATTGGTATCAGAGCCAGGTTCGTTGCTTGTGTGGTTCTATTCATCATTGAATCATGACGTCGGCAAGAATAGAGGTGGAGAAGTTTGATGGCCGTGGAGACTACACCATGTGGAAGGAGAAGCTAATGGCTCACCTAGACATTCTTGGTCTGAGTGCAGCTCTGAAGGAAGAAGAAGAGACACAACCGGCTGTCTCCGTTCCTAAGGCGACTGAAGAAGATAGTAAAGAGGTTAAAGAGAAGCGAGAAGCTTTGGAGGAGAAACAACGGAAGGCAAGAAGTACTATTGTCTTGAGTGTCTCAGATATGGTGTTAAGGAAGATCAAGAAAGAGAAGACTGCAGCTTCTATGTTGAATGCTTTGGACAAGCTGTACATGTCTAAAGCGCTTCCCAACCGGATTTATCTGAGCAGAAGCTATACAGCTTCAAGATGTCTGAGAATCTGTCTATTGAAGGAAACATCGATGAGTTTCTTCACATCATAGCAGATCTTGAGAACACAAATGTTCTTGTGTCTGATGAAGATCAGGCTATCCTGTTACTGATGTCACTACCGAAGCCGTTTGATCAGTTAAGAGATACTCTGAAGTATGGTTCAGGAAGGTCAACTCTGAGCCTAGACGAAGTCACTGCCGCTATCTACTCAAAAGAACTTGAGTTTGGGTTGCATAAGAAGAGTATCAAAGGTCAAGTAGAAGGTCTCTATGTCAAGGACAAGAACGAGTCAAGAGGTAGAGGGGATCATCGAGAGAAAGGTAACAAGGGTAATCGCTCAAGATCTAAATCCAAGTCTAAGCGAGGATGTTGGATCTGTGGGGAAGACGGTCACTTCAAGAACTCATGTCCTAACAAAGGAAAAGGACCTATGAAGAACCGTGATCAGTCTAGCAACAAGTCAGAGCCATCAGGAGGTAGTGGGAACCTTGTAGAAGCCTCAGGACTTTCAGTAACAGAGGCTCTCTCATCAACAGACACACGTCTTGAAGAAGAGTGGATCATGGACACTGGTTGCAGCTACCATATGACCCACAGAAGAGATTGGTTTGAAAGCCTATATGAAGAAGCTGGCGGCACAGTCAGAATGGGAAACAAAACCATGTCAAAGGTCAGAGGTGTTGGTACTGTTAGAGTTCAAAATGAAGATGGTCTGAATGTGGTCCTCTCAAACGTAAGATTCATTCCAGAGATGGATAGGAACTTGTTATCACTTGGAACGTTTGAGAAAGCTGGATACAAGTTTGAGTCTGAAAGTGGGAGATTGTTCATCAAAGCTGGAGATCGAGTACTACTCAGTGGAGACAGATTTGATACTCTCTACTTACTTAAGTGGAAACCTGCCATCAGGGAGTCTCTAGCTGCTCAGGGAAGATCAGATGATACTGCTATGTGGCATAGGAGATTATGTCACATGAGCCAGAAGAACATGAACCTACTAGACAAAAAGAAGATCTCAGTCCTAGACCCTTGTGAAGACTGCATCTATGGAAGAGCTAAACGCGTAGGCTTTACTCTGGCGTAACATGACACAAAGGAGAAGCTTGAGTATGTTCACTCAGACCTATGGGGAGCTCCTTCTGTGCCAATGTCTTTAAGCAGATGTCAGTACTTCATTTCTTTCATCGGCGACTACACACGCAAAGTATGGGTTTACTTTCTCAAATCCAAAGATGAGGCGTTTGATAAGTTTGTTGAATGGATCAATTTGGTGGTGAACCAAAGTGAGAAGAAGGTAAAGACTCTGAGAACAGATAACGGTTTGGAGTTTTGTAACCGAGCATTTGATGAGTTCTGTGAGAGAAGAGGCATCCAGAGACATCGCACGTGTGCCTACACTCCGCAACAGAACGGTGTTGCAGAGCGCATGAACCGGACCATCATCGAGAAGGTCAGAAGCATGCTCAGTGCACTACAAGAAAAAAAGGTTTTGATAGCAGTAGAGTATAGCGTTTTTACCTTTCTGCTATGGTTGACATACCTCTTAACTTTAGATAGCGTTTGTATATTTTGAAACGCTACGATAGAGTGGTATATTTAAAAACGCTATGATAGCATATTTTTAATAGCACATAATTAAAAACGCTATGTTTACCTTTTTAAATCCCTAAATCCTAAACGAGTTTTTAAACCCTATATTCTATATACAAATCTTAAATTCTAATACACTAATAGTCTTTATAATGTTTTATAACTTAAACTCCAAATCTTAAATATAAAATTATAAACTTAAACATTTTCAAATTAAAACCAAACCCTATATACACTAAATCCAAACTCTATATTATACATAATCTTTAAATCTAAAATCGTAAACTTCATATCTAATAGTTTAAAATATACAATCCTAAAAATATACACGTTAAAACCAATATACATTTATTATATTCACAGAATTTCAGCTCAAACCTTAAACTCTTAAACCCTAAACAAACCCAATACACTTAAAACCTTAAAACCTTAAAATTCAAATTCTATTTGTTTTAACATAAACACAAAACTAACAAATCAGTTTTTTTCTTTAATTATATAACCACAAAATTCAAATCCGCAAGTTTATATTTGAAATGTTAAATATGTTATCTATTTTTTTAAGTTCAAACAGTTTATAAAACAACTATAGATAAAATAAAGGTTGTGTTGTTTTTCTTGGGCCATTGATTAGTTATGATCTAAAGGCCAAAACTCATTATCTTGGTGCTCCTTTCTTATTGGTTGATTCTTTGAAATCTCGGATCACTATTTTTGGCCATTGGATTACATAAATCAATGGCTAAGAATCAATGTATTCTTTCTCATCTATCTTACTCTGTACGCATTTCTCTCTATCTCACTTCATCTAAAACAAAATACATCTTTCTTTTCTCTCTTTGCGTTCATCCATGGCGTAAGGTCCACCATCTCTCCCATTCGCCACCGTCTTCTCTCACCACCACCAGTCACCTGCAAATCACGTGACTTCACCGAACCGGGGCGTCCAAGACCAGCCAAGCTCTGTCAAGAGAATCCTCAGAGATTTCGCCACCACCGGATAGTCCCGCGGGCTCAAATAACCGGAAATCGAAAGGACGTCGGTTCCCGAAACCCTAACATCTGTATCTCGCTTTGCAGAGTCGCCGCTCAAAGTCCGAGGAAGAACACGCCTTCCACAGCTCCGGTCCTTAAGAAGAATCAACGCCGTCGGAGACAAAGCCTAGAACCCCCCATCGTCCTCGAACGGAGGCAACCACTATCGACCGACGAGACACCAAGACGCTGGATCTTTCGTAGGGAACCATCGCTCAAGGCCCACCCGACGCATGGAGACTGTTAGTTTTCACCGAATCTTGTCTGCTCCGTCAGGTTGACCGGATTCCGAGAAGCAGGGGGGGGGGCATCTACGCAGTGGTGGTCATTGGGTTTTCGGCTACGAGGTAATGGAGAAGAGATAAGAGGTGGTGGTCATGGGGCTGGTGGCGAGGAGGCGACGGAGAAGCTGGTGAGGAGGCAGGCCCAAGAAGATTAGGTCTTGTATTAGGTCTAATTAAGATTAGGTTTAATTTTTACAAAATTTTGTTTAGTGTAAACCGATTATTATTTTATATCGAATGTAATTTTTATTGTTTAATAAAAAAATTTTTTATTTTTTATTTGAGATAATTAACGGAAAATAAATAAATTTAAAATTAATGATTTTAAAATAAATTAATTTTATTTTGAACAATAAGAAAAAGAAAACGCTATTTAAGAATTTTTAATTGCACATAAAAAAACGTTATAGTTTATCACAATAACATAGCAATGCCAAAAAGCGCTATCTAAAGTGACTGACCTATTATGACGGGCGATGATACAGCGCTTGTAAAACCGCTATAAAATTTTTAGATAGCGTTTTTAGGCCGCTAACAAAAGCCATTTTTCTTGTAGTGGTGACTCAGGACTTCCTAAGAGGTTTTGGGCAGAGGCTACACATACAGCAGTTATACTCATTAACAAGACACCGTCCTCAGCTATCAACTTCGAGATTCCAGACAAGAAATGGTCAGGGAAAGCTCCAGTCTACAGTTACTTAAGAAGATTTGGGTGTGTTTCGTTTGTTCACTTCGATGATGGCAAGCTAAAACCTAGAGCCAAGAAAGGGGTTCTACTTGGTTATCCCAGTGGAGTTAAAGGCTACAAAGTATGGCTCACTGAAGAAAGGAAGTGTGTGGTGAGTAGGAATGTGATCTTTCAAGAGAATGCAGTGTACAAAGACTTGTTACAGAGAAAGGAACACATTCAAGAAGAAGAAGATGAGCTCTCATACTCATATCTCGACCTAGATCTTGAAGCAGAACGTGATACTAGCTCAGGTGGAGATCGTGGGATGGCTCAAAGACCTACTGCTCCTAACAGTCCAGTTACACTCACACCACGCACCATTGACTTCAATGATGAATCAGAGATGTATGAAGAGGACTCACCCTTGAGTTATCATCTCGTAAGAGATAGAGGCAGAAGGGAGGTTAGAGCTCCGAGGAGGTTTGATGATGAAGACTACTTCTCAGAAGCGCTCTATACTACAGAAGGGGGAGACTCAGCTGAACCGTCTGATTACACAGAAGCCAGAGTTGATACTAACTGGAACCAGTGGAAGCAAGCCATGGATGAGGAGATGGAATCACAAATCAAGAACAACACTTGGACTACAGTTTCAGTTCCTGAGAATCAGAGGATCATTGGGAGCCGATGGGTTTATAAGTACAAGATGGGAATACCTGGAGTAGAAGAAGATCGCTTCAAGGCTAGACTTGTTGCAAATGGATATGCGCAGAGGGAAGGAGTTGATTATCATGAGATCTTTGCTCCAGTTGTTAAGCATGTATCCATAAGGATTCTGCTTACAATGGTTGCTCAAGAAGACCTGGAACTAGAGCAACTTGACGTCAAGACCGCTTTCCTCCATGGAGAGCTTACTAAGAAGATCTACATGAAGCCACCAGAGGGCTATGAGTCTATGTTTAAGAAGGGAGAAGTGTGTCTTCTGAACAAGTCTCTCTACGGCCTTAAGCAAGCCCCAAGACAGTGGAATGAGAAGTTTGATACTTACATGGGGAAGATTGGCTTCAAGAGAAGTGAGTATGACAACTGTGCCTACACCAAGACTCTCCAAGATGGATCAATGATCTATCTACTCATCTATGTAGATGATATGCTTGTTGCGGCAAGGAACAAGGAGGCTATAGCGCAGTTGAAGCATGAGCTCAGTTTGCGTTTTGAGATGAAAGATCTTGGAGCAGCCAAGAGAATCTTAGGAATGGAAATCAACAGAGACAGAGCTTCAGGGGCTCTGTGGCTGTCTCAAGAAGGATACCTGAACAGAGTGTTAGAAACCTACAACATGTCTGAAGCGAAGGACGTGGTAACACCTTTGGGAGCCCACTTCAAACTAAATGCTGCAACTGAAGAAAAGCTGATTGAAGATGAAGAGTTTATGAAGTCAGTACCCTACTCCAACACCGTAGGAAGCATCATGTATGCCATGATCAACAAACGTCCTGACTTAGCCTATCCAGTAGGCATCGTCAGTCGTTTCATGAGCAAACCGATCAGAGAGCACTGGCTGGGAGTCAAGTGGTTACTGAGGTACATCAAAGGCTCAGTTCAGACTCGGCTGTGTTACAAGAAAAGCGCAGACTTCAAGCTTGTAGGATACTGCGACTCAGATTTTGCTGCTGATCCAGATAGGAGGAGATCTATCACTGGTCTTGTCTTCACATTGGGAGGCAACACCATCAGCTGGAAATCTGGTCTGCAACGGGTTGTGGCTCTCTCCACAACAGAAGCCGAATACATGGCTTTGACTGAAGCGGTGAAAGAAGCCATTTGGTTGAAGGGTCTGCTGAAGGAGTTTGGTTATGATCAGAAGAGTGTGGAGATCTATTGTGATTCACAAAGTGCCATCTCCCTCTCGAAGAACAACGTGCATCATGAGCGAACCAAGCACATTGATGTGAAGTGTCATTTCATCAGAGATGTCATAGCAGAAGGAACGGTGGAAGTGTTGAAGATCTCTACTGAGAAGAATCCAGCAGACATCTTCACCAAGACCTTGGCTGTAAGCAAGTTTCAAGCGGCGCTTAACATGCTACAAGCCAAGGCTGAGTAATAAAACTCAGGAAATCCGAGACTGGAATCCAAGAAAACTAGAATCGATTGTTACTACTCTCTCTCTTACTCGTGCAGGATCATCACAAGAACATTGCAGCTTCTTCATCAGATTAACAGGTGGAGATTTGTGGAGATGTTAACTTGATGATCACAGAAGTGTTTGAATCCTAAAGGTTAATGGTGACTCAAGACTTACCGCGATAGAAGTAAATCAAGACTAAAGTAAGTCTGCTTTATTGGACCACTTGAATGGTTGTTTTGCTTTTGGGAAAACGATGAAGAGGAGACAGCTATTCAGCGTACAAGGCTTTGTCCGTTTATGGTCAGTAAAGCAAGAGTCCATGCAATGAGGATAAGATTGCGGAGCAGCTCCAACGGCTTGATACACGTCACCATGGAGGCGCTGCAGCACGAGTAACCTAATGTCTCTTCATATATAAAGACATTTAGGTAACGAGAGAGAGTAAGATTAGAGAAGAGTGATAAGAGAAAAGATTGTCTTCAGCATAAACTGTTACAATCGTTTTCTCTAGATACAGGGAGGGTTACAGAGTGAGTCTAAGTACTAGTGAAGGGTATTAGGCGGGTCACTGTTGGGGTCAAAATCGGTCACGATGGAATCAATGTCTGAAAGTCCGTAAAAATCGGTCTGAACGTTTTTACGAAAAGTAATCTTCGTAAAGAAATCATTACGAAGAATCTTGCGGTAAAATCGTGTTCAAATCTCGATTGAATCAAATACCGGCTGTCCCAAGGCAACGGACACGGACGAGCTCGAGTATGGCAATCGGACCACGGACAAGCCAAGCACGATTGCTACGCAGCGACCAAGCATGCACACTGCTCGGTCGCTATGTAGCGACCGAGCGTACCTCCCGCTCGGTTGCTATGTAGCGACCGAGTTCGAGCCAAGCTCGGTCGCTACGTAGCGACCGAGCGTCCGTCCCGCTCGGTCGCTACGTAGCGACTGAGCTCGAGCCAAGCTCGGTCGCTACGTAGCGACCGAGCTTAAGCCAAAGCTCGGTCGCTACGTATCAACCGAGCGTCCGTTCCGCTAGGTCTCTACGTAGCGACCGAGCGTCCGTCCCACTCGGTCGCTACGTAGCGACCGAGCTCGAGCCAAAGCTCGGTCGCTACATAGCGACCGAGCTCTTGCGAAACGTCGATACGACACCAGTTCATGCATTTTCGTCTATCCTTCGATGCTATCTCCCGAAGACCGTAGCGAACTCAGTTCATGTTTTCTGCCATTCTAAATCATCGATCAAACTTTGCGGTAAAAACCGCAGAAAGTCCGTTCTTTATCGAAAGAAATCACAATAAACGTTTCGAGTCGGAATACGGCCCAAAGGGACCTAAGACATGACTCGAGGCCCATCTTATGATTTCTTAACCAAAAGCCCGTAAACCGTAGGACGGTTTATGCTTGGTTCGCAAGGGAAGATAAATGTCAAGTTTCCGCGGATAAATACAGAATTTTGAAGATAATTACGAATATTGGAAAAAATGGAATATCTCCATTTTATGCTATGACGGCTTAAGGGCAGAAGAATAAAAGCGTAAACCGACCTTGGAGCGAGTATATAAGGAGTCCTAGGCGAGAGGCATGGAAGGAGGAACTTTTTAGACTCGAAATTCTCTGCACTTAGAAACTTTAGGCTTTATTCTCGACAAGTTCGGTTTCTATGACTGGCACTCAATTACTAGACGAACTCGCCCAGACAGTTCGATCTCTTGTCCAGCTCTATCAATTGAACTACGTTCGGCTTGATCCTCGAAAGGGGTACGTAAGCAGATTTTAACAAGGTTCAGTCCGAAATCAATCAAAAACCTTTTTGTATCTATTTTGTCTTTTGTTATCGAGCTGTGACTCAACTAGGTTTGAGCTATTGGGCCGCTAGAACTAAGTAACCGGTTGACAGCCTTTGCGGCCAAAGCTTTTATGATATCTTGTAATGATCGCAACGCTCTTACGCGGACTCGAAATAAGATCCACTGTTTTCTCTAAACTCGTTTGTTATCTTTTCATGATTTCCGCATATATTTGGTCACTTGTCGTTGGCTCTCACAGAGATCCGGGACCTCTGGAAAATTAGGGTTTTCCTAGTTTCCCAATTTAAACGGAAATCGACAGTGCAAATTTCTGTTCCCGCAGTTTGGTGCTAGAAGGAGGGGGGGTTACGGATTACTCTTACTAATGGCCACAAAACGCTTGATCGAAACAATGTCTGGATATATGAAAGACAAATTCGCAGCACTGACTGCTCCTATGGCCAACACTTACGCAAACGCCGTACTGTTAAAAAAAATCGAAAACCTTGCTGCGACATTTCGCCACTGGAAGTGCAATAAAACGTGCTCGCGATTTCTCTTTCTGAACATAAAGGGAAACGATAAATCTTATCAAACCCAGTAAGTTTGGCTTATTACCGAACAAAAGAAATTTTGAAGCGTAAGGGTTTTACCAAGACACGTTTTTCGAAAATATTTCGGAAGGGTAAAACTTGTTCTCCCAAAAACTGCTGAAAAACCCCTAGGTTAATCGCGGAAAAAGGAAACACAACAAATCGATTACACAGCTCGGTCGCTACGTAGCGACCGAGCACGCACACCGCTCTGTCGCTACGTAGCGACCAAGCACGCACACCGCTCGGTCGTTACGTAGCGACCGAGCACGAACACCGTCGGTCGCAACGTAGCGACCGAGCACGCACAATGCTAGATCGCTACGTAGCGACCGAGCACGCACACGCTGCTCGGTCGCTACGTAGCGACCAAGCGCGCACACGCTGCTCGGTCGCTACGTAGCGACCGAGCACGAACACCGCTCGGTCTTTAAGTAGCGACCGAGCATGTACACCGTTCGGTTGCTACGTAGCGACCGAGCACGCACACCGCTCGGTCGCTACGTAGCGACCGAGCACGAACACTGCTCGGTCATTACGTAGCGACCGAGCACGCACACGCTGCTCGGTCGCTACGTAGCGACCGAGCACACACACGCTGCTCGGTCGCTACGCACGCACACGCTGCTCGGTTGCTACGTAGCGACCAAGCATGCACAGGCTGCTCGGTCGCTACGTAGCGACCGAGCACGCACACCGCTCGGTCGCTACGCACGCACACTACTCGGTCGCTACGTAGCGACCGAGCACGCAAACTGCTCGGTCTCTACGTAGCAATCGAGCTCAAGCCTACTCTTCACTCGGTACGTTGCGACCTGTAAGGTGTAAGAAAGGTCCTCCTTTGGGTTCTCTTTTGAATCCTCATCGAAACGCTTTTCGAAAACAAGTAGGACTCTTCTTGGCTCGCTTCCACTCGCTACGTAGCGACCTGTCTGACCTTCACTCGCTATGTAGAGACTGGTAAGGCCTCAGAAAGGTCCTCCTTTGGGTCCTGTTTTGAATCCTCATCGAAACACTTTTCGTTTCGTCTCAATCGGAGTTTCCGTTGAGATTTTACGATGAAAACAAGTAGGACTCTTCTTGACTCGCTTCCACTCGCTACGTAGCAACCTGTCTGACCTTCACTCGCTACGTAGCGACCGGTAAGGCCTCAGAAAGGTCCTTCTTTGGTTTCTTTTTTGAATCCTCGTCGAAATGCTTTTCGTTTCGTCTCAATCAGAGTTTCCGTTGAGATTTTACGACGAAAACAAGTAGGACTCTTCTTGGCTCGCTTCCACTCGCTACGTAGCGACCTGTCTGACCTTCACTCACTATGTAGCGACCGGTAAGGCCTCAGAAAGGTCCTCCTTTGGGTTCTGTTTTGAATCCTCATCGAAACGCTTTTCATTTCGTCTCAATCGGAGTTTCCGTTGAGATTTTACGACGAAAACAAGTAGGACTCTTCTTGGCTCGCTTCCACTCGCTACATAGCGACCTGTCAGACTTTCACTCGCTACATAGCGACCTGTCAGGACTCAGAAAGATCCTCCTTTGGGTTCTCTTTTGAATCCTCATCCAAACGCTTTTTGTATCGTCTCAATCGGAGTTTCCGTTGAGATTTTACGACGAAAACAAGTAGGACTCTTCTTGGCTCGCTTCCACTCGCTACGTAGCGACCTGTCTGACCTTTACTCGCTATGTAGCGACCGGAAAGGCCGCAGAAAGATCCTCCTTTGGTTTCTGTTTTGAATCCTCGTCGAAATGCTTTTCGTTTCGTCTCAATCGGAGTTTCCGTTGAGATTTTACGACGAAAACAAGTTGGACTCGTCTTGGCTCCCTTCCACTCGCTATAGCGACCGAGATGACATCCTCACTCGCTATAGCAACCTGTCAGGCCTCAAAGGGATCCTCCTTTGCGTTCTCCTTTGAATCCTCATCGAAACGCTTTTTGTTTCGTCTCAATCGGAGTTTCCGTTGAGATTTTACGACGAAAACAAGTAAAACTCATCATAAACTCCTTGGCTTGTTCCTGCTCGCCCTACCTCCATCTTTGCGTTCACTTTCGAATCTCGATCGAAACGTCTCTTGTTTCGCCTCGAGTGAAGTTACCATTGAGGCTTTATGAGATAAAAAAAAACCCGCAAAGACTTGTTTTATCGCATGGATTCAGATTAATCGTATAAAACGACAACATTTAACTTAACACCTTAGCTGCCTTAACTATACGATTACGTTGAACTTTTTTACAAAAATTGACGTCGTATCTAAGGAGAAGATAACAGTCAAGTTTGAAAGATAAATGTCAAGGTTCAAAGGATAAACACCAATATCGGAAATGGCGAACATACACGAGAAGAGGAAAGGGAAATGAGCAAGCAAAACTGAGAGGAGACAAAACTGCATCTTCGAGAAAACTAAGGTATTTCCAACTTGAAATTTTTGAAATCAGACTTGGAATTTTTGTAGGAAATTACTTTGAGGCTGCCATAGACCTTTAGGGAATGTAAAACCTAGGCGGATAGTCTAGCGAACTAAGACTTAAGCGATTTTTCCTGTCTCGATATAATGTTCCATAATTGTTCATCCAGATCTTGCAAACCGATCTAAACTCTCCGAAAATCGAGAAACGATCGCCACACATATCAAGCTCGCTTCCTAAAGAGAGAAAAAACTAGAGACAGGAACGTCGTCTTAAAACCGATTCGTTTCTGGCAATTTTCTCGGAACCGGCATATTCCAAGTCGTCAACGTGGAAACAACCAAATCACAGTCCAAGCGTCGTCTATAAATCGTCCCGAATTATCGATCATCCCAAACCTCAGAAGAAGAAACGTACACAACCCTTCAGAGAATCGGTTCAACTGTTTTCTTTCGTAAAAAAAAGGGGGAGTAGGTACGTATACTATACTCGTATACTCCCAAACTTCAAAAAACTTCTGCAAATCGTCAAGAATAGGCAAACGACAATCTAATATTCGTCTAAACGCTAGCAACATATCCAGACGATCATGAACATAAATCTCAAAGACTATACATCATTTCTTGTTGCAATCATGCGTACAGAAAACCTATACCAATATCAGACTGAAACTTGACGATTAGCCTAAGTATTGAAGCCCTTTCCGGCTTTAGAAAGCCAGCTTCGTTTAAAAATTTCTAGGAGAAAATCACTAAAGCATTTCTTTCAGTTTCCGTTGAACCGAGCAAGTCACGGAAAAGCATCGAAAACATTTGCGACGAAAAAAACTCGAGAATAGATGTAGCATCGTGCACATTAAAAGGAGCACTTTCCTCCCGATGGTTAGGTAGATCCACCTCTGGTTGACCAATTCGTTCAAGAAATGAATGTGTCATGAGAATCCTCTCAAAAAACCTATGAAAAACGTTATGCGACTAGATCGTATTGAAATAAACTTCGGGAACACTCCATGAGTAACTCCAAGCAACTTTCGCCTAAGATCAAAATCACAGCAGAAAAGTTTCTCGTAAAACCCGCAGAAACAACGCTACTTTGACATATGTATACTTATCCAACTGATTTAACCTTTGTAAAACCGGTTATATGATATGATAAATTATCATATAGCCCACAGTCGGAAAACATATGATAAATTCTTCGTAACAAACTAAATTCCTAACAATCAAACGGTTAACGGAAAATCTAAACTTTTCGACAATCGACCAAATTCGATACATTCCACAATTCACTTTAAGCCCGCTATGTTTTACCCATAATACGCGGCATGTAAGGAAAAATTCATAAGAAAGCTTCTAGAGCTATACGAAACATCCTCAAAAATGCACGAAATAGATCTCGGAAGGCCAACCCTTCACAAAGCACTATGAAGGAAATCACTTCTTCCCATAGACAAATTCACGCGACACCTCAGTCCTAATTCCTCGATCGAAAATCAAATTATTATCATCCAAACAGGAACAACAATTTTTCCTGCGAACATCCGTAGTCAAACAAGAACGTTTCTCAAACGTAGGGCTAAGACTAAACCCTTGCAACATCGCGAAACATCTTCAATCCCACAAACATTTCAAGCACGAAATGCGGCATACGAACGAATAACAAATCTTCAGCATCGCGAGACGTCGCAAACGCCTGAAGATTCGTTCTTCGATGAAATTTCCTTCCTCGATAAAAACATTTTCTTGGAAGACCAGACAGTCATACGCACTAAAATCTTCTCAAAACATATCCTTCGCGAAGACTCGAAACGGTATTTTTTACCATTAAGTTTGTTGCTGATCACAACAAACTCTCAACGTCCTAAACAGACTTAGCCATCTCGTAGAGATGACTCTCGTACATCCGACACAAGGATAATAGCGCTATAAAAGAAACCCAAAATTTTTGGTCAGCACTTCCAGGAGGCTTAAAAATTGTCCTTGGAGAAATGCTCGGTTCCAACCATACAAGTCGTATAAGCCGAGAACCTATCGCGGACTTTAAATCGGTATGGAATCAGGATGAAACTGAAACGGGATATGTAAGTCGAATTAGTCATTGCACCCTCTAAAACCAGGAGTAAACCTAGGTCTTGCCCTAAACCCAGCGCACTGGTCTCTAACATCTCTAGGCATAGTATCAAACACCCTGATACGAGATCCCAAAATTTGTCTCTTTGCCAATATTCGAGAATCTTCAGAAATCTTGCAAGTTTTCACACTGCGGAAAACTCTCGAAACAGATTACGGATATAGCAGTTCACACAGAGTTAGATTACGAGATGACAACTCGTAGTCTTCCTTCTACACCCATACAAAATGCCATCGGCAGCAACACTCCTGATAACCGCTACGTAAAAACTAGACCGTAAAGGTCTCGCTGGAAAACTAGTCATAAGGACATTAACTCCAAGACGAACTACCAAAGGCTTGATCCCTTCAACAAGGGTACGTAGGCAGCCTTCATAAGGCGCAGCCCCAATCTTATCGCATTCTACATTTAGGAGACCACTTACCACGGACCTTTTCAACCATTAATTCCGCCTGACTCACCTAACTTGCCTAACTTGCCAAGCCACTCGCTAGAACCTCACGCTAGAAGCTCATGGTTCTAACGAGCTGGGGGGCTAACTGTTGGGGTCAAAATCGGTCACGAAGGAATCAATGTCTGAAAGTCCGTAAAAATCGGTCTGAACGTTTTTACGAAAAGTAATCTTCGTAAAGAAATCTTTACGAAGAATCTTGCGGTAAAATCGTGTTCAAATCTCGATTGAATCAAATACCGGCTGTACCAAGGCAACAGACATGGACGAGCTCGAGTATGGCAATCGGACCACGGACAAGCCAAGCACGATCGCTACGCAGCGACCAAGCATGCACACTGCTCGGTCGCTACGTAGCGACCGAGCGCACGTCCCGCTCGGTTGCTACGTAGCGACCGAGCTCGAGCCAAGCTCGGTCACTACGTAGCGACCGAGCTCGAGCCAAAGCTCGGTCGCTACATAGCGACCGAGCTCTTGCGAAACGTCGATACGACACCAGTTCATGCATTCTCGTCTATCCTTCGATGCTATCTCCCGAAGACCGTAGCGAACTCAGTTCATGTTTTCCGCCATTCTAAATCATCGATCAAACTTTGCGGTAAAAACCGCGGAAAGTTCGTTCTTTATCGAAAGAAGTCGCAATAAACGTTTCGAATCGGAATACGGCCAAAGAGACCTAAGACATGAGTCGAGGCCCATCTTACAATTTCTTAACCAAAAGCCCGTAAACCGTAGGACGGTTTATGCTTGGTTCGCAAGGAAAGATAAATGTCAAGTTTTCGCGGATAAATACAGAATTTTGAAGATAATTACGAAGATCGAAAAAAATAGAATATCTCCATTTTATGCTATGACGGCTTAAGGGCAGAAGAGTAAAAGCGTAAACCGACCTTGGAGCGAGTATATAGGGAGTTCTAGGCGAGAGGCATGGAAGGAGGAACTTTTTAGACTCGGAATTCTCTGCACTTAGAAACTTTAAGCTTTATTCTCGACAAGTTCGGTTTCTATGACTGGCACTCAATTACTAGACGAACTCGCCCAGGCAGTTCGATCTCTTGTCCAGCTCTATCAATTGAACTACGTTCGGCTTGATCCTCGAAAGGGGTACGTAGGCAGCCTTTAACAAGGTTCAGTCCGAAATCAATCAAAAACCTTTTTGTATCTATTTTGTCTTTTGTTATCGAGCTGCGACTCAACTAGGTTTGAGCTATTAGGCCGCTAGAACTAAGTAACTCGCTGACAGCCTTTGCGGCCAAAGCTTTTATAATATCTTGTAATGATCGCAACGCTCTTACGCGGATTCGAAATAAGATCCACTGTTTTCTCTAAACTCGTTTGTTATCTTTTCATGATTTCCGCATATATTTGGTCACTTGTCGTTAGCTCTCGCAGAGATCCGGGACCTCTGCGAAATTAGGGTTTTCCTAGTTTCCCAATTTAAACGGAAATCGACAGTGCGAATTTCGGTTCCCACAGTCACTTGTATCTCCTTGTTGTAATCACTGATTCTAGTGGATTCCAAGCATAGTCTCGGCCAGACGTAGCTGCCCTAGTTAACGGGAGTGAACTGGTTAAAGTTGTGTGTGCGCTCCTGTCTTTTCTTTACTACAATCACTCAAACTTTCTCTTCTTCCTCTGTTCTGGTTCTGTTCTCTCAAACCTCAAACCTCAAACCTCAAACCATCAGTTTCTAGTCTTGTGTTTGTTGTGTCTTGCTCTACAAGGGAAGTCGACACTCTTGTGTGTGCTTAAAGACTTAACAAGAGCTAACAATCTTGCCGTTTGTAAATGACAGGAGAAGGCCATACAGGAGCAAAACAGCATGCTTTCCAAAGAGGTGACACTTGTTTTTTATAATTATATTATGTGAAGATGTTTTCCATCGCATTACTGCTTGCTTCCACTGTTCTACTCCGCATTTCAAGCCAAGCTATAAGTCTATAACTATCTACGAGATTAGATCTTCACATCCCCGCTTAGGTTCTGGGCATCTTAATTAAAACGTAGATAGAAGATATTTGCATTTTTTATATAATCATCATCAGCCGGTACGTAGATTGTCTTTGTCCGTGTAGTTTTAGAGTTGTTTCTCGGATTGAAAATATTTGAACTTCAAAACGTCGTCTCATCTACCTCGACTAGATCTGTTCATCTGTATATTAAGTATGTGAATATAGACACTACTCCTAATTAAAAATATTGGGCTAAAATTTGGAAGCAAGTAAAAACAGTGTGTGAAGATATGTATTTAACACATGTACAATAGTTTATGAAAGGAATTAGTAGTAACCGTAGATCTAAATGCAATTACATTGGATGCCACATATCTAAGTATTTATGAAGTCGACGCTTTGAAAAACGATGTAGATTATAATATGGTATGGAATAAGTTGATAACAAATTGGTGTGTGAAATTGGAACTTGTCAGATCAAGGAAAGGGAAAAGATTCTTCGGGCACAACAAGAGCAATGGGACCAGCAAAACCATGGCCACAATATGCCTCCTCCTCCTCCCCCGCAGCAGCATCAAATCCAGCATCCATACATGCTCTCTCATCAGCCATCTCCTTTTCTCAATATGGGGTAATTAAATTTTACTAATTTGCTCTTACTTCCAAATTTTTATATAGTATACATACATATCTTGTATACAAGCTAGTAAATTGCTATAGTTCCAGTGAAACTAGGTGTATAGGTGATGGTTAGATGTCTAAATTGTGAACTATGACTACACTCCACTAAGATTATTCATACATTAACGTAGGTTAATGCAATGGTCGATGAACTAACAGATTTAGATTTTGGAATGGCTGTGGAAAGCCTACGAAACTGTTGGGATCATCAGTTCCATTTTCTTGTTGTTTTTGAAAATAAGTTAGGCAGCTTACTGAACACTCTTTGGTATTTCAATTTGGACTTTTACCAATTTGAGGACCGAACATATAATTTTCGGTGCACTTAATTAAGTAGTTAATAAGTTATATCCTGCATGTGTATATGAACGTGAATGCAGTGGCCTGTATCAAGAAGAAGATTCAATGGCAATGAGGAGTAACGACCTTGATCTGTCTCTTGAACCCGTTTACAACTGTAACCTTGGCTGCTTTGCCTCATGAAACAATTCCATATATATGGATTTCTATAATCAACAATGATGATACAATCAAATTTCTGTGTTCATTATGTGGCAAAACGTGTAATATATTTTTAAGGTCGGAGAGAACGAATGACGAAACTGGTTCAGTTGACCCCTTTTCAAACTTATTATCATTAATTTGCTTCTCGATATAGCTGTTCAGTTAAATAAAGATTTTGATTAGCTAAAACAAAAAAGTATTAACGTACCAGAATAAGAAAGAGAAATTAATTTCATTTTCAATATGACGTTGCATCTTAATAAATTGCTTAATCAGGGATATTTAAACAAGGGAAGTTGACTAGAATAACTCTAATTAGTTTAGAAATGACTAGAATAACTCTTAAAAAATTAAAATTACTAAACATATATTTGGTCAAAAATACCCCTGATTATAGTTATGATCAAAAAGTATATTACAAAAATGCCATTTAAAATTATTAAAAAAAATTCGACGGCAGATTTATTTAACGAAAAACAAATCTATTTGAAGACAAATCTGTTAAATTAAACTGTTGTAAAATTTATATTTGCTATGTATTTGATAGCCGACTTTTCTGTTACGGCAGATGTTTTTAGGCTAGCAGATTTGTGTGGCCGATTTAATAATGTTGAAAGATTTATCTTTAAAAGTCTGTCATATGTAGTAACCGAATTGCTGAAGTTATTAGTTTTTTTTTGAAGTAGTCACAGTTTTTCAACAAATATGTTTATCGGTAATAGACATAAATTTTTAATGAAAGATATGTGTACCCGATTTAAATTTGCGATCGACTTTTGTATACACTTGGTGGCAAATGTTTTTTATTACTGTCTTTGGCGGCAGACTTTTGTGATAAATTTTAATTACTAAAGTGGCTAAATTCAAATAATTTTGATTTAATCTAAATTGGATCCGGGTTTAGATTGATTGAATTCAGTTTTAACTAATTTTGAAATTTGGTTTACAATTATTTTCGGTTTAAATTAAGTTATACCAATTTAGAACCTTGGTTTAAACTAAGAGATTAGGAGATCTCAATTTAATTAGGTTTTACGTTCTTTGTCGTCTTCTTCTTGTTACCTTTCACTGAACAACACGTGGTCCACTTTCATGGTGATTTACAACTGCATCTTTTAATTCATATTAACGGGGTGAGTTATGGAAAACATAATTCTCATATGTGGGAAGTGGAAAGTTGAGAAAACGAAGTGGTTATTTGAAGTAGATAATGAGCGAGGGAGCATATTGGTTGCTGCTAATGAAGACACTCGATTTGAGGATTTTGTGAAAATCATACTTGAGGATTACGGAGTAGATTTTGCAGAAAACGATTTGGACCTGAGGTACGTTTTGCCGAAGCGGAATCTACAAAAACAAAGCAACGATACACCACCTGTGAAAATAGGAAACGATCGGCAGTTTCATGCATTCTTGGGTCTTTGCAAAGTTGAGAATGTTCGAGTATGTGTAGAGTTTAAAGTGAAAAAAAATGTTGGGGAAAGAGCTGTCAAAGATCAGAAACAACCCTTAGAAAGAGATGAACTGTTGTGTGAAGACGAAGAAGATACAGACGAAGAGGGTGATCGATTCGATTACTGTGATGATTCTGATGGAGCGACATCCGATGATGAAAACTTTTCCACATACGGTCTTCCACCAAGCCATGTAGAAGAATCCCCGGGATCTTGCACCAATATGATTTATGCTAGACTCCTTAAAACACAAGAAAGAGAGTCTCCAAAGAGTATTGCTGATTTGCGCTCATTCAAATTTGCAGTGGGGCAAAGTTATGATTCAAAAGATGAATTGGAGACACGTCTAAAGATACATTCGGTTGTCAAACGTTTCGATTTTGATGTGGATAGATCTACAACGAAATTGTTCGGTTTTAAATGTTGGTTAGCAGGTTGTACGTGGAATCTTAGAGCTTCGCCAGTATGGTTCATGCTCCTACTCTGAATTGGGGTTTTGCCAACATCATAGAGACGGCGAGGATACTTTGAACCCGAAGAAGAAGCCATACCTGTAAAAAAAAATTGGAAACAAAGAAATGAGAAATAGAGAAATCGAGTAGCACAATTGATGTTTTAATTTTCAGTCGATTAACATAGATTTCGTACTAACATACAATAGTTTATAGAGAAACAGAGAAAACCCAAATCAATTTTCGAAATTGGAAATTAGGGATTTCGAATTGGGAATTAGAGATTTCGAATTGGGAATTAGGGTTTTACAATTTAACATGCAATCAATCAATCTATGCAAAAAAAACTTCAAATAGCATAGATTATGTCTTACAGAATCAAGTAACTCGATTTCTGGTGGAGGACCGATTTGAAATCGAGTTATTTTGTCTCACCGATGACAGAGACGAACTCGATGGAGATGTGGAGGAAAACGGAGATGAAGAAGATTGACGGTGGAGATAGAAGTGATGAAGGTTGAGTGGAGATGGAGATGGTGGCGTCGGAGATTGGTAGGAGATGGAGATGGAAGAGTGTCGTGAGGAAGAAGATCCGACAGGTTTCTTTGTTTCCTTTTTTTTTATTATAATGTATGTATTTTTATTAATAAATTATAATAAGTAAATGTGTTTAGAAGGATGGTATTTTAGTAATTTTGTATGTGTTACCATTTATTCTAGTATTTACAAAATTATAAGAGTCATTCTAGTATTTAGTAACATGATTAGAGTCATTCTAAGTAATTAGCACTTTAAACAAACATATGTTTGCAGGCCCACTCCTGTAAATTCAAGTGCCACCAAAACAATGACATTGTTTATTTAAAAAAGAGAAATTACCTAGACTAACTCACATTCATCTTAAAATTACTACAATAACTCATATTAAATTTAAATTACTAGACTAAAATGAGGGATAAGCAAAAGTACTAAAAGTCCATTACTAATTTGATTAACTACAAAATTGCCACTAAATAAATAAAAAAAATTAGAAACTATATGTTAAACTTCCCAGAAAAAAATCGACAAAAAAAAAGAAATAGAAACAAACCTTTTGTCGGGTCCTCTCACGACGAGTTCTACTTCTCCGTCGTCTAAGTCCTCTGTCACAGCCATCGTCGTCAAGTCCTCTGTCACAGCCGCCGTCGACAACTCCTCTGTCACAGCCGCCGTCGACAACTCCTCCTTCACAGCCGCCGTCGACACCTCCTCCTCAAGTCGCAATCGTCTTTGATTTGTGTAGGAGATGAATCCCAATTTCAACTGTAAGTGCTAAATCAATTCAATTCTCATTAGTTATTACACTTTTTTAACATATTTTTTTATTGAGATGTTTGATTTCGAAAATCCTAAATCCCAATTTCAACATTCTTTCACTTTGAAATTTCAAGACTTTTTTTTCTATTATTAAAGTTTGGTTATGACAGTCTGTTGATAGGAGATTGTTTCTAGAGAAGAAACTAACTTGTTAAGTGCCTTATTTTCCAGATACGGTTTCTTCTTCGGGTATGAGAAAGTATCCTCGTCGTTTGTATGAGGTTGGGAAAACCCCAGTTCAGAGTAGGAGCATGAACCGTAGTTGTTATCTCTCCAACATTCAAACCGTGAGAGAAGAACTTGGGGAAGATGTTTGGTCTGAGTTGAGGGAATCAGCTATTGGAGTAATTGTGAAGCTGAAAGAGCTGCCTTATATTTGGTCTGCGAAAGTTGTTCACCATTTCCTTGCCAATCAATTGGCGATCGAGAGCAGTCATGAGATTTGGTCTTTGATAGATGATTCTATGCCATTGGGTTTCTCTTTGTATGAGTTTGGAGAGATTACAGGTCTGAATTGTGATCCTTTCGACAAGCATGACGTTTGGGATGTTGACCATCAAGAGTTTTGGCTGGAGATGAACGTTTCGACAACAGATGGACCTAAATTGCTAGAGTTGCAAGCCATATTGCCGATTTGCAGAAACTGGCCTCGAGAGAAGCGAGTGATGATTGGTTTGTTGTGTCTGCTATCCATTGGCATATTTGGCATTTCAAGCAACAGCAGAATTCCTTTGCATTGTGCTAAAAGGGTGATGGACACTGCAGCTTTCCAGCGATATCCATGGGGCCGTATTGGATTTAGCAGCCTTGTCGATTCCATTAAAGTACTCACATATGAAGCAAAGAAGAGTTGCACACTTCACGGCTGTGTTCATGCGCTGTTAATATGGATTTATGAGTGTGTCCCTGGTTTAGGAGAAATATATGGGAATCGGATTGATGGAGCTGATGTTCCTCTTCTGTCATGGAGGGGATCTCGTACGCGTATAAACTTCTCAGATTTTTGTGCCCAAGAAAAGAGAAAATATGCAAAGGTATAAACACAAGTAGTATTTCTTCCATTTAAATTTTGTGTCTTACTAATCTTGTATATTACTTTGCAGGTTCGTGTGAGGCATATGATTATGAAGCCAGTAGAGGATATATATCTGAAGTGGGACAATGATAAAATCTATACTGATCTGGACAACATGATAAAAAACATCCTTAATGGTCAGCTAAATGAGAAGTTTTGGGATGCAGTGCCCACTACCAAATGCCATAAGAGAAAAAATGGTGTTGCCGCATCTGTTGTTCCAAACCAGAGGCCTTCTACTATGCGAAGAAAAGACAAAGAACCTGCTGATGAAAGTGAAGCATCTGATATGGTATGTACAAAATGTTCTTGTAGTTAGTAATAGAAAAATGTCTTTTTTTTATTTATTTTGTTAATGACATGGTTTTGTTTTGCCTATGCATATGAAGGCTGCAGATCACAACGTTGCCATAAGTGGGTTAGCTGAGTTGGTTAAAATCCTCACTGCCAAAATGGAAGGCATAGATGATAGTGTAGCTGACAAGGTTACTAAAGCATTAGATGCTACTATTGACTCTAAGGTGGAAGCAAGAGTGCGAGCATATGAGTCTGACTTACGGAATCAGATTGCAAAATTGGAGGCACAAATAAATGATAGTAAAAACAACGCTGATGTGAACATTGCTCCTGATGTCGCCACCTCCAAAGCGTATGAGGATGAGGAAGATGGTGCTTGTAGCAATGACTTGGTACAATTCTTTATCATTTGTTCTTGTAATTTTTTTTAAAAAAAAATTGTATACTAATTCTCACCGTCTATTACTCAGTCATGGATTGTTCAGAAGAAGATCAATTCACAAGATGGACTGCCAGTTGATTGTGTTGTGAAGAAGGAGAAAAAAGATAAGAAGACGATGGATAGCACACAGAATCTTACGACTGAAGTGGTGATAAAGACTGAGAAGAAAGTTGGAATTCCACTAAGAAGAGTTAAGCAAGAGAAGGCCTTCGAGATCCCACAGCTAAATGATGAATCCATATCGTCAAAAGATTTGGAAAATCATCTACAGTGGGAGAAGAGTGTAAACTGTAGGGCGGTGTTGGAAGCACTTGCTTCAAATTTGAAGGAGCCTACACGCAGACGCAAGCCTCAGTTGACAAAGACTCAAGTTTGGCCGTTTGTTGGAAATTCAACAGTGAAGCGTATTATAAGTGGTGAGAAAGTCTCCAAGGAACCTTATGACCCATTAGCTAAGGTGGAGGCAGAGAAACTGCAGAAAGTTTTGGACTTTATCAACTCTGATTTGTAAGTTTCCTCTTGTACATCCTTGCTTCTTATTTCGATAGTCTAATAATTTATTTTTCTTGTTTGTAGGGAAGAAAAGGAGCCTGGTTTTGGAGATGAAAGTGCTGGATTTTTCTTGAAGCTATTGATACCTAGGGATGATTGGTCAACAAAAGACTACGGCTGGTTGAATGACTCCGTAAGTTTAATTTCTGATTTTTAATCTCTACGGCTGGTTGCTGAGTGTGAATTGTTTCTTGTCTTAGCACATTGCAGCAGCAATGCTTATGTTTCACAGACGGTCCAGGCAAGAACAGTCTCCGTATTCCTCTTCTCGAATTGCATTTCTGTCTCACTGGTTTGTGAACTCATGGGTGAACGACTACAAGAGCTGGGACCAGAACACTGAGTTGTCAGAAATGTACATCAAGGCTTTTAATGGAGAACATCCGGCTGATTTTGTCACAGGTAATAAGTGGATTGCAGACGTCGATGATCTTTTCCTCTGCCACCATGTTAACATCATTGGGTTGCTCTACGCATCGAGCTGCATAAGGGGAAGCTCTTCGCTTATATTAGGCACAAGAAGATCCCCCAAAATGAGAACCCGGGAGATTGCGGTGTGTACTCTTTGATGTACATTGAATGTCTAGCTCTTGGACGTAACTTTGATGGCTTGAATGATCAGATTATAACACAATTGCGCTTGAAGTTGGCGGGAGATATTTATGAGGAGGTGACTAAGACAGCTGAATAACTTGATGGTTTCTAGCTTTAAAGATGTAACTTGATGTTTTTTTGACTTTAGACGGATGTATAACTTGATGGTTTTTGGCTTTAGCGGATGTATAACTTGTTTGGTTTTAGCTTATGAATGATGGATGTATAATAGTTTGGTTTTACGCATGTGGATTTAAGTTTGCATTGGTGAACTTTTTTTGTTTTGTTCCCTACAAGATTCAAGTATTTCTGTAAATATTTTCTTTAAACTCACGTTAGTATTTTCTGGTGAACTTTTTTGTTTTGTTTATATTTCTTGTTCATTCCTCCATGAGACATAAGATGGTTAAATAGTTCTGATATATTTTGAAAAAAAAACTTAATAAGAAATGAACTAAATAGTAATGAAACACCAAAAGAGTATACCAACAAACTAAATAGAATACTCATCACTTAAGAGGACATGTTGTAGAATTGTGTCCCACATGGTTACAAATTCTACATGTGTGTTCCTTCCTTGGCCGCTTCTTGTCTGCAAATTTCTCCAAAATAGATTTATGTCTTGATTTTTTGGGTCTTCCCGGTGGTTGGCGGACATCAGGCGGCAAACAGATTCTCTTTGCAACTTCTTCTAGAATTGGAACATCAGCTGCATTGGGCATAACATGAGTGAAATATGCATTGTAAAGGTACTGCGTCCGATAGTACTTGTGACAAAGTGATATACGTGATATCTTTCTAGCTTCCGCAGAAGCTATAGCATGAGCACATGGTAGCTTCTCCAAATCAAATCTACGGCAAGAACATGTTTTTTCTGTAAGGTTTACAACATGTAGAGATGAGACTCCCATCACTTGTGACTGATGAATGTCGATAGCTTGAACTTTTAATAGATTAGCAATAGGTATACGCCCTGAAAATGGTAAAGTATTTAGATTAGAAACCAGTCTACCGAAATAAAAAATTTGATTATACATATATTACCTCCAACAACTTCTCCACACCACGAGTCAGAGAAGTTTTCATCAAGTCAGCATCATGTTTTCTTGTTGCAAACCAACGTGTCATCATTAATCGGATAGACTCTAAAAGGCGAACAATTGGCAAGCTTCTCACATCTGACAAAGCTCTGTTTATGGATTCAGCTATGTTACTTGTAAGGATGTTATATCTATCACCTCTAAAATGCGCTCGAGCCCACTTACACACATCAGCACGTTCCAAATATGCATGTAAATCTGGATTTAACCCTTTAATCGTCTCGAAGCTTGCTTCAAAGTTAGCTAACCTAAAAGAGTACGCAGCTTTTTTGACCAAACCAAACAGATCACGTCCTATGTACCGTAATAAGATGTTCTTATATAAGTGGTACGTGCAAATTCCCGTGCTAGCCAATGGATAGACCACTGAAATTGCCTTCCTTATTGACTTGTGCCTGTCAGAAATTAAGGCTAATCCTTCATATCGGGTATCACACGGCTGAGTTGACGGAAGAACCATGTCCATGATTCATCATTCTCTGTGTCAACCACAGCAAATGCTATCGGAAATATCTGAAAATTACCATCCTGTGATGTTGCAATGAGAAGTGTTCCTTTGTATTTTCCTTGCAATAAAGAACCATCAACCACCACAACCTTTCTCATAAATGGGAAGCCAATAATGCTAGCGCTGAATGCAAGGAATAAGTACTTAAATCTATTTTTTGCATCAACTTCCAGTCGAGCTAAGGTCCTAGGATTTGCCATTCTAATCTTGTGCAGGTAAGAAGGTAACTCCTCATAACCATTCTATGATGAACCCATTACGAGATCTCTAGCAACTATAAGTGTACGATGAGATTTCCAGTAATCCATCTGCGATATACAATAAACAGCAACCAGGTTAAAAACAAGTAAGGTCAGATAGGACATTAGATTCAATGTAAAAAGCGTAGTCAACAAACCTTGATTCCGAAGCTCATGTTCATAGCACTCTCAACATGACGTGGCAAAATAGTTCGATCAACCCCACCAATATAGTCTTTGTACAAGAGGCCAAGAATTTTAGGAGTAGCTTGTCGAGAATGAGACGAACGCTCTGTTACTGAGCAGGAATGTTCATCTACATATACTCGGATTGTGAACCTTGAAGATTCACCTACTGGTGTAGCTCTAAGCTTCCACGTACATCCTTTTACCCAACATTTTACAAACCACGGCGTACGGGTAGATTTATCACTACAAGAAAACACAGTTTTAGCAAGGAAATTTAACGAGGAAAACTAATCCTCGTGAAATTACGTTGACTTAACGATGAAATTGCGAGGAAATAAAGTTTCCTCGTAACGGCCTTGTAAAATACCGAGTAAAGCGATTCCTCGTAAAATCGTCGTAAGTTGACGTGGTTATTCCGAGAAAAATGTGTTTCGTCGCAAATTCGTCGTAAGATTAGCATGATTTTTACGAGGAAATAACTTACGAGGAAAGAACGAGAAATCCACCAACTTAACACGTTTTTTTTGCAACCAACCTAATATTTCGTCGTAAATTCCTAGCAAAATTCAACTACCAGATTCGAAAATTTTCTATAAATATGGAGGTTTGAACATAATTTTAAGCACACCAACAAGAAAAAAAAACGTGAAAAAAATGTCGGGCTTGGGAAATATTTTCGAGTTGCGGAGGTGGATGTATATGCATAGAGATGCTAACGGGAGAGTGACGAAAGAATATCTTGCTGGGTTGGAGCGTTTTATGCATCAAGCAGATTCTACACCGCTCGCCCAAGAAAGCGGTAAAATATTCTGTCCTTGTAGGAAATGTAACAATTCAAAGTTGGCAAATCGTGAAAATGTTTGGAAGCATTTAGTAAATAGAGGTTTCACGCCAAATTATTATATCTGGTTTCAACATGGAGAAGGTTATAGTTATGATCAGAATGAAGCTAGTAGTAGTAATAGCAACTTTCAAGAAGAACCGGTTGATCATCAATTGCATAATGCACATAGTTACCATCAGGAGGATCAGCCGATGGTAGATTATGATAGGGTTCATGATATGGTAACTGATGCATTCGTAGCTCATGATGATGAAGATGAAGAACCTAACATAGATTCAAAAAAGTTTTATGAAATGTTAGATGCGGCAAATCAACCACTTTACAGTGGTTGTAGAGAAGGTCTCTCTAAATTGTCATTGGCTGCTAGAATGATGAATATTAAAACTGATCACAATCTACCTGAAAGTTGCATGAACGAATGGGCAGATTTATTTAAAGAGTATTTGCCGGAAGACAATGAGTCTGCTGATTCTTATTATGAGATTCAGAAACTGGTTTATAGTCTTGGGTTGCCTTCGGAGATGATGAGAAGTTGGAAGAATGTCGATTCTGCAAGAAACCACGATTCAAGCCGCAAGGAAGGGGACGTAATAGGGTACCGTACCAAAGGATGTGGTACCTACCAATTACAGATAGATTGAAAAGATTGTACCAATCGGAGCAGACTGCTGGAAAGATGAGGTGGCATGCCGAGCATACTCAGACGGATGGTGAGATGACTCATCCATCAGATGCAAGAGCCTGGAAACATTTTAACAAAGTACATCCGAATTTCGCTAGCAATAGCCGGAATGTGTACCTCGGATTATGCACAGATGGATTTAGTCCATTTGGAATGTCAGGGAGACAATATTCATTGTGGCCAGTCTTTCTTACGCCATACAACCTGCCACCGGAGATGTACATGCAACGGGAGTTTTTATTCTTGACCATATTAATACCCGGTCCGAAGCATCCAA
Source organism: Brassica napus (assembly GCF_020379485.1). NCBI lineage: Eukaryota > Viridiplantae > Streptophyta > Magnoliopsida > Brassicales > Brassicaceae > Brassica > Brassica napus. Next base: position 10,949,661 of record NC_063445.1, on the reverse strand, counting down.
AAAGGTCACTTGATGTTTTCCTACAACCACTGATAAAAGAGTTGAAGGATTTGTGGTCAACAGGGGTGAGGACGTATGACTGCTCAACGAAGAAGAATTTTACGATGCGAGCTATGCTTTTGTGGACCATAAGTGACTTTCCTGCCTATGGGATGTTGTCTGGATGGACTACACATGGGAGATTAGCTTGTCCATATTGTAATGGAACGACAGATGCATTTCAACTGAAGAATGGTAGAAAGACAAGTTGGTTCGATTGTCACCGTCGATTTCTTCCAGTTGGCCATCCGTACCGAAGAAACAAGAATTTGTTTAGGCACAAAAAGGTTGTGAGAGACACTCCTCCTCCATATCTAACTGGAGAACAAATTGAAGCGCAAATCGACTATCACGGAGCTAACGAAACAGTTCGCTGGGGTGGTAATTGGCATGTCCCTCGTAATATGCCTGATTCTTACGGTGTTCATCACAACTGGCACAAGAAGAGTATATTTTGGGAGTTACCATATTGGAAGGATCTTCTTCTGCGCCACAACCTTGATGTGATGCATATAGAGAAGAATTTCTTTGAGAACATCATGAATACAATATTGAATGTCCCAGGGAAGACAAAAGACAACATAAAATCGAGGTTGGACTTGCCGGATATTTGCTCAAGAAGTGAGTTACATATAAAAAGCAATGGCCAAGTTCCCGTTCCAATTTTTAGATTGTCTTCAGAAAAAAAGTCGGTTTTGTTCAATTGGGTGGCATCAGAAGTGAAGTTCCCTGATGGGTATGTTTCAAATCTTTCAAGATGTGTTGAAAAGGGTCAAAAGTTCTCCGGGATGAAGAGTCATGATTGTCATGTCTTTATGCAACGACTTCTGCCATTTGCATTTGCGGAGCTACTTCCAACAAACGTACATGAAGCACTTGCAGGTAGTTTACAATAGGACAATAATATTAAATTGGTTTAGTTTACAATAATAGTATTTGACTAACAATGTGTTTAATTGTTTTTGGAATAGGCATTGGAGCATTTTTCAGGGATTTGAGCACACGCACTCTTAAAGAAGAAGTCGTAGAACAGCTTCAGGAGAACATTCCTATCTTATTGTGCAACTTGGAGAAGATATTTCCTCCAGGCTTTTTTGACGTGATGGAGCATCTAGCTATCCACCTCCCATATGAGGCATTGCTTCGTGGACCGGTACATTACGGATGGATGTATCAGTACGAGCGAGCCATGAAATATTTGAAGGGAAAAGCAAAGAACCTCGCCAAAGTTGAAGGTTCTATAATTGCTGGAAGTTTGACAGAAGAAGTTTCTCACTTCACATCGTACTACTTTGCGTCAAAAGTACGTACCCGAAGAAGAGCTCCAAGAAGATATGATGATGGTGGCGTTGCGCCCACATATGCAGTTGTTGGTGTTCCAGAAATCTTTAGCCAGATTGGACGACTTGGTGGGAAATCAAAACAGGTTTGGTGGTCGAGTGAAGAAGACGCTCATAGTGCACACACCTATATTCTACTCAATTGCGAGGATCCATTGATGCGTTATTTTGAAAGGTAACTTAAATTGAGTATACATTATATAATTGAGAGAGATTAATTCATGTAAAATGTGATTTTACAGCATGTTTGTTTCACAAGTCGAAGAAACATTTCCTGGTATATCCACAAGTGACGTAGACAAAAGAAAAGATCAACACTTTGTTAAGTGGTTGAAGAATCAGGTATTAATCAAATACTTTTAAAATTTTCATACATGAATGATTTGTATTTCAACGTTCTTTTTATTTTTAAATAGGTTGATTATGACGACGATGCAGATTATCCTAAGTGGTTACACGAAGTAATTCAATCTCCACTTGTAAAGGTCACCACATCACAGATGTATTTCACACGAGGCTATACTTTTCACACATATGAGTATGGTAAACAGCGGGCAACCAGTAACTATGGAATTTGTGTGAAAGGAGAAACAGATTTCTACGGAATCTTGACGGAGATTATTGAAGTCGAATTCCCAGGGATATTGAAGCTAAAATGCGTCCTCTTCAAGTGTGAATGGTTCGACCCCGTCGTCAATAGAGGTGTTCGGTTGAACAAATTCGGTGTAGTAGATGTCAACGGTGGCCGGAGGTACAACAAATTCGAGCCCTTCATCTTAGCTTCACAAGCAGACCAAGTTAGCTTCCTTCCATACCCTCGGATGAGAGAGTCGGGTATAAATTGGTTAGCCGTGATCAAAGTTACACCTCGAGGACGAATCATCATAGGAGAAGAACCACCATTGCAAGAAGAACAAATAAATGAAGTTCATGAACCTGAACAAGAAATTGATGACATCCTTCTCATTGATCCGCATAATCACGAGTATGAAGATCTTACCGAAGATCCCACGGAGGAAGCTGTTGAAGACGAGTTTCATGAAATGATGATGTTTCAAGTGATGACGAGAATGTCGATGAATCCGATTAATGTATTTGATATTTGTATGAGTTTGATTTATTATATATAATTAAAGATAATGGGAGTTTATTTATAAATAAGATATCGACATTAATTATAAGTAAAGGAATTGTGTTTTTATAATTTTCGGTTTGGATTAGAATGAATTGCTTGAGGTTAAAGGATAGAAGTGTTTGATATATGAAGTAGAAGATAAAGAAGATGTGGTTTGGGGTTTGGGGTTTCGTTTTAGGGGTTTAGAGACAGTCGTCGTACTTTCCACGTTACCTCACGGGAATTTTACGACGATTTATAATACATTACCTCGCATATTCCACGGTAACAGTAAACGTCGTAATAGCCTCGTGAACTTACGTGGAATAAGAGACGCTTTATAATTAAAAAAGCGGACCTCGCTTATTCCACGTAAGATCAAAACGTCGTAATAGCCTCGTGAACTTACGTGGAATAAGAGACGCTTTATAATTAAAAAAGCGGACCTCGCTTATTCCACGTAAGATCAAAACGTCGTAAGAGCCTCGTGAACTTACGTGGAATGAGCGAGGTCCGCTTTTTTATTTTACTTTTCGTCGTTAATTCGTCGGTAAATATAAACCCTAAACTAAAATGAAACCCAAATCCCTAAACCCCAAATGTGCAAACCCTAAAACTCCCCATCCTACTTCATATAAACTAAAAAAAAATTATTTTCTATTTTATATAAACTTAAAAAAAAAAAGAGAAGAAAGATATTGGAAACACATATGACGAGATACGTAAGTGTAGCCCACATAAATCTACATCATTTGTATTCAAATATCTTCTTCTCTTTTTTTTTTTGTTTTTAAACCTTTCATATTTGATTTGTAGAGTGTGTTTGATTTGTTGTGTGATATGTCAAATTCAAAATTTGTAAAATAGTTTTTCAACGTATTAAACCTTTCAAATTCAAAAAAATATATATATTGAAGTTAAAGGGTTAGAAATATATGAAGTATAAGATAAGAAATATAAGAAAGATAGGGTTTGAGGTTTGGAGATAAGAAAGATAGGGTTTGAGGTTTGGGGTTTAAGATTTTAGGGGTTAGCAAAAAAAGCCTCGCTATTTGCACGTAATGTCGATGATAAAAACAAAAATCGTCGCAAGAACGACGTAAAATAAAACACGGGCCTCTGTATTTCCTCGCAAAAAAAACACGGGCCTCTGTATTTCCTCGTTAATTTGCGTGGGCCTTGCGACGAAACGAAAGACGGGCCTCTGTCTTTCCTCGTCATTTTGCGACGAATCTTCGACGAAACCTAATCCTATATATAGGCGAAACCGCAGCCCTCTTCATTTCCTCTCTATTTCCTCTCTACAGCCTCTCTATTTCCTCTCGCCATGGTAAGTCTCTCATTCCTCTCTAAGTAGTTTAGGGAATTTAGATTAGGTGGTTAGTTTAGGAAATTAGTTTAGAAAATTTAGGTTTCGTAATTTTATTAATTACGTAGTTAATACTGTTCATAATTTTTTTTTACTCTTGATTTTAATTTAGAAATTTAAATTTTGCAGACTATTCGCAAGCACCAGCGTACTGCTCACTACTCGCAGATGTTCGGTCAACCGGGTAGTCGGTTAGACCCGCCTTCACTTCCCGGTTCTTCTTCAGCTCCCGGTTCTTTGGGTCAGCAGGAGACCGTCCCCGAGACACAATCTTCTCAGAGAGTCTCGCCTTCTTCTACGGCATCGCCATCAGTTCCTCATGTGCCTCCTCCGATAGCTCCTCCTCCGATGCCAGCTCCTCATGTGCCTCCTCAGATGCCCGCCAATCAGGTTCATGCTGATTTGATGGTGCCACCGAGTTGTCCTTACTCTCAGTACACTGTTGAGGACATTCTCGGTTTGCCAGGCAGAGAAGGCTTACCGATCATAGACCCCGACCGACCTGACGGAACTCTCTGGTATGTATGTTACATTAATTTTTTAAAATTCATTTGTGACTTTAATAAATATTTAAAACTTTAAATTTGTTTTTTTTTCCAGGTTTGGGGTTGATAACTGCCTTGCAACAGAAGTAACCGAGACGATTAAAGGTTACTTCTCCATGCCACATCCCAACTGGAAATCCACTCCGATCTACATCAGAAGGACGTGGTTCAAGATTTACGCTGTAAGTTTTTACAATTTATTCCTGATTTATATTTTTTAAATTTTATTTTTCTAAACTAATTATTAATATTTTTGTTTTTTTGCAGCAAAAATTTAATTGGTCCATGGGGGTCAATGAGAAGGTGCGGAAAGAGTTTATCGACAAGGCGAAGAAACGTTTGTTGGACACGGTCTCCAACTGGAAGGGTGACTGGATCGTGAAGGGCTATGAGCGGGGCAAACCCGCAACCATCACCACGGACGTGTGGGATGGCCTCATCCGTTATTGGAGGGATCCTGATGCCATGAGAGTCGCCCAGTCTTGCTCCGCCTCCCGTAACTCGGTAGATGAGCACGGCCACAGGGCGATGCAACATAGTACTGGCCAAAAGCCACACGCCCGCGTCCGTTTGGAAATGGTACGTAATTTAAATATTTAACTTTTTAATTTTTAATATATATATATATATAATAAAAACTTTCTCAACTGTTTTTAGGCCAAGGAGTTGGGACGTTTACCGACTCTTATGGAACTTTTCGATCGGACCCACAAGAACAAGGCGAGCGAATTTGTAGATGAGAAATCTGAGAAGATCTACAACGATGTGGCAGCTCGTATTGACGAGCGTGAGACCCAGCTGGCGCAGGAGTCCGCCGACGGATCACCCGTCGTCTTATCCACAATAGAAGTGGATAGAATTTACGAGGTAAATTTTATATAAATTTTTTATTAATTCCATTTTACTTTAAAATTTAAATTTTAATATATATTTTATTGTTTTTTAAGGTCGCTCCTAGGAAAAAGGGACGTGTGTTGGGGATTGGTTCCGTCAACGATGTTCCGAGAGCGACTTCCTCTTATGGCCAGAGACGGGATGATGAAGTCTCTGAGCTGCGCGACGTGTTGGAGACGACACAACATCAGCTGTCGTCGACACAAAACGAGTTGGCCTCGACAAAAACGTCGTTCACAGCTCGTATGAGTGGTCTCGAGAACTTCTTGGACGTCATAGCGGCCAAAAATCCGGAATGGGAGGCCATGTTCAGGACCATGAAACAACAAAACCCCATTCCAGGCGAGGCATCCGTGCAAGTCAACGAGGCAGATCTCTCGAGAAGGAGCGAGGAATTCTACGACGCGGCAATGCAGCATTAGTTTTTTTTTTGTTATTGTATTTTAAAATTCAAAACTTATTTATATATTATATAATTTCATTTTGATTCGGCCAAAAAAAAATTTTCTATTCGATTTAATTTCAATTAAAATTTATTAATAAATTAAATAAATATAATTTTTATTTTATTTTTATTTATAAATTCAGTAAATAGAAAACAAAGTAATTTCGTAGCTAATTCCCGATGTTTTAACGAGGAAAATTAACGACAAAATCTCGAGGAACTATTAACGAGGATTTTACGTGGATTCGTTTTCGTATACTTTACGATTCTATTACGACGAATTACTTTCGTGTTATTTACGTTTTTATTACGACGAATATATTTAGAGGTTTTTGCGGGTCTTTTACGACGAATCCTTTTCGAGTTACTTACGAGGAAACACAACGACTGCATTACGTGGAAACACCACGTGGTCTTTACGACGAAACCTTAATTCTTCTTTACGAGGAAAATATAACCTCGCTAATGAACGAGGAAATGGCGACGAATCTTCTCTTACGACAAACATATAACGACGAAACGCCTTTCATCGCCATTTCCTCGTAACCCTTCTTTTACGAGGAAATAACGAGGATTTTGGCCGTCGCTATACTTGTATTTTCTTGTAGTGTATCCACATCAAAATCGAATTTGTGGACGACTGAACAGATCTTCAGACGTGTAGCCAATGCATCTTTTGAATCAAAACTCTGCCCCACTTCCAGTTTGAAAGAGTTCAAGTCGAACCTATTATGCGTACAATCTCCTTTTGGTGTCTTTAGGACTGTCGCTGAACTCATCTTTGTAGGAGATCCCTGACTCTCTTGTACTTGGTCTGGCGGAAACCCATATGAGGTAAAGTTTTCGTCATCAGACGTTGCTCCATCAGAATCGTCGCAGTAATCAAATCGATCATTGTCTTCATCTGAATCTTCATCCTCTGCCGACAATAGGTCATCTTTTTGCAGGAATTCTTCTGGTTCTTTGCTAGCTTCAACCTCTTTTTTCTTCAGTTTAAACTCTACACAGAGTCTAACGTTTTCGACTTTGTGAAGACACAAAAATCCATGAAATTGTCTATCATTTCTTACTTTCACAGGAGGGGTATCGAGGTTTTCCTTGACCAGTTTAGGTTTTGGCAAAACGTACGTCAGCTCCAGCTCGTGTTCTGCGAAATCAACTTCGTAATCCTCATATATGGTTTTCACAAAATCTTCATATCTAGTTTCCTCGTTAGCTGCAAGTAATTTACTACCTTGATCATTATCCACTTCAAATAACCATTTTTTTTCTTTCAAATTTCCACTTTCCGCAGACCAGAATGATGTGATCCATGTTTCTCCAAGCAATAAAGATTGCAACAAGTGTTTAAAATAGAATGAAAAGAAACAACTTGAAAAGGAAGAAAAGAGGGTTGAAAGAGATGACGACAAGTAAAAAATTTGCCCTAATTCTGAGTTTAATTAACCTAAAAACTAAACCATGTTCGGAATTATTAGTAAACCGGGTCGAAATTGAAATTGTTGTACATAAACCCAGATTTCCGTTAATAAATCTGCCGCAACATAAACAAAAAGTCTGCTATCACGTAAACAAAAAGTCTGCCACTTCATAAAAAAAAAGTCTGTCAACAATTTTAAATCGGCTATATAAATCTGCCTTAAGAAAATAAGTCGATCACAAAAAATAAATCTACCCAGAAGAAAATAAGTTGACCACATAAATCTACCATTTAGAAATAATCTGCTACCATATTCGATAGACATATTCTTAAAAATCTGTTTTTTAATCAAATCTGACAATTAAATCTGCCGTGTGAACAAATCTAACGCTTTCTAAAAAGTCTGCCACCACTTTAATAGTAGTTTTTTTTTTCTACACAGATTTTATAAACAGACTTATTGGTCGATAGATTTATTTTTTTGAAAACAAATTGGCCGTCGATTAAATAATAAGGCATTTGGGTAATGTTTTTTTTGTTATAACTATGTGTAAGGGCAATTTCGACCAAAAAAATATTTTAATAAATTTCAAAAAATAAGAGTCATTCTAGTAATAACATAACTAATTTGTGTCATTTTAGTAAACTTTCCTTTAAAAATTATGTTGGACTATTACAGTTATACAAATTTAATGAGAAGAAGAGTAAATGTGATACATAGTTCGTAAGGTCTGGAGCAAAAGAAGAAATAATCAACCATGTATTGAATGTTTACCAGCCTTACAAATTTACGCTCTTGCTTAGTTCCAATGGTTATTGATATTTTTCCAATAACATCAGTCTTTGATTTTTTTTTCTAATATTGTTTTTGTGATTATCCGCAAATAATCACAAAAAGGTATTTAAAACTGAAACTCAGGCAAAATTAAATTGAAGTAGTGGTATAAGTAGTTGATCATACTACCATATCACAATTTTGTTTCCTCCGGTGATTGGATCATTTATGAAATCATTAAGAGCAGCATTAACCATAGAAGTTTAGGAGGGTGCTTAAAAAATAAGAATAAAATAGTGGGTGGGTCTCACCATTTTCGAAAATAGGGGTGCTTCTGCTGCCTAAATAAGCAATGATCTTGGAGAGGTTTTTCAACTGTTTGCGGATCCCACTTACACGTGGCAACTCGTGATTAGTGAATTTTAAATTTTCTTTAATCAGAGAAAATAAAAAATAAAAAAATAAGCATCTCAAATGGGGTGTTGGGATAAAGATGCTCTAACATCGTCCTCCAAAGTTTCATTATAAGGGGTTCACAAATTGGAATAAAGCCCAATGTGTAGAAAAAAAATGAAATGAATTAAAATAGATTTGAATTGCATAATAAAGTGTCATGAGGAACCTATCCAGACCATTGGTGAGACTTGACAAAAACACTAGAAATTAAAATAATCTGGTATTGGGTGAGGTATGCATGCACACTCAGCCAAACTTGTTGTTAATATGCTAAAAATATGTGCGCGGATGTGCCAATTATACTAAATACTCCCTTTATTTTATAAAGACACATGTCTTGGAAAAAAATTGTTTCAAAAATATATTTTTTATATTTTCAATATGCATATTTATCAAATAATAATAAATTATAAACTTCAAAAGATTCATTGCACTTATTGAATTCTTAGGGGTTCAAAATGGGAAATAGATAATCACAAAAATGTATACATTTATAAGTAGAATTTAATATATTTTATTAATACATGTGAAAACTATAAAACATGCATCTTTTTAAAGCAAGGGAGTATAAAATAGTAACTACAATACTAAACTTAGAATCTTCAAATCCAAATACAAACTTGAAAAAAATCCAACCTTTTTTTCAAAAAAAAAAAATCCAACCTCGAGTCATACGAAGATAAATAAAATATTTCTTTAATTAAATGAATTATGTTTGACCTCACTTCATACGAGTATATCATGGAGCACACAAATTATGATGATATCATCTTCACGTTTTACTAATTTAAGTTATGTTAAATATCACAAGGCCAGCAGCAATAATAAGTAGTGTTGGGTTGGGACCTACGACTTGATGATCAATGAGTTCATACATGATTGCTCAAAAAGTTATCATAAAAATAGAAAAAGACTGAGCTATTAGATAGAAAATATGGACATCTATCTATCTCATTGTTGTGGTTGATTCTTGTTCAAGAAAACTGGGCCACAGCCCACAAGAGAATATAGGCCCAATACACCGATATACATTATCATTGCAATCTTGAAGTCACATACTTCGTTACTACAAAACGTAAAGTTACATCTTTCTAATTTAGCACCGATATACATCTTTCATCGTTTCTAATTTTGTTTCATACGTTAAAACTTAAAATGACACTATTTTTATACCAAATTATAAAGTTATCTAAAACAAAATTTTACCTTAATTTTATGGTGTAAGAATTTTGGGTTATAAATTTTTGATAATTGGCTACTAAAAATTAGGTATTAAACATGAAATCAAAATAGTTTGGGTATTTTTTATAACAAATAAAACTTACGTGAGATATTTTTCAGAATTTTTTAAAGTTCAACGATCTGCATTTTAACGATTCAGTTTAACATGTTTCACAGTAAAATTTTTATTTTAAAACACATAAGCGTTAATTAAATTTAAAAATAGGTTAAATATTATACAAAGAGTCAAAAAAGTTTAAGTATTTTATACCTGATAAAAATTATATTAGATACTTTTAGAGAATTTTTCATAACTTTAGAAAAAATCTTACAAATTACTAGATCCCGCAAATAAAACTAATAAGAATATGGCAAAAGATACATGGAAAGGATTCTCGATATGGCAAAAGCTGTTAAAAGTCAAAAATCAAGCTTATCAGTTCATTCGGGTTGAGTTTAATGATCACTACAAGAAAACAGCGGTATTCTGACGGACATTCCGACGGAAAATGAAATCCTCGGAATATCCCGAGGAATTTCCGAGGATATTCCGAGGAAACACAAAATTTGGTTTCCTCGGAATTTCCTCGGAATATACCGACGGAATTCCGAGGAAATATCATTCCGTCGGAATATTCTTATGGAATACCGAGGAAAATTGTATTCCTCGGAAAAAACCGATGAATTCCAAGGAAATATTATAGACGTTAGAGAGCCGTTGGAGAGCCGTTGGGGGATTTTAAAATTTTCGAGGAAATTCTGACGAACTAGCCGTTGGCATCGGAATTCCGTCGGAATTTCCTCGGTCTGTCGGCAGGATTTCAACTATAAATACAAGCACCCCTCTTCCTCTTCATTCACTTCATATATTCATCATCCCTCTCACTCTCTTTACACACGAATTTGATTCATAAAAAACATGTCTTCTTCAAATTATTTTCGTTCTTGGATCGATCGACCTCATTTGGATCCGAACACGAGATTGCTTACGGAAGAATACCAACGAGGTATAACCGAATTCATGGGGTTAGTTCACCGACAACCGGAAGCAAAAACAGGTATGTTAAGATGTTCTTGCTCTAATTGTAAAAATAAAAAAGTTATTAAATAGTGGGATGTTTGGACTCATCTATATTTGAGTGGGTTTACACGAAGTTACAAAATTTGGTATCATCATGGGGAAACTGATTATGAAAATGGTAGTACTAGCGAACCTCAGCCAGCGGTTAGATTAGAAGAACCAATTAGAACGGATGTAGATTATGGTGTAGGTACTGAGCAGATGGTAAATGATCATTTTAGAGGGGAAGATTTACCCAATGCAGAAGCTATGAGATTTTATGATATGTTGGATGCTGGAAAGCAACCATTGTACGAAGGTTGCAGAGATGGTCATTCAGCTTTATCATCTGCTACAAGATTGATGGGCATTAAAACGGATTATAGTTTGGCTGAAGACTCTGTGGATGCGATTGCTGATTATGTAAAAGGTATTCTACCCGAAGATAATGTAGCACCTTGCTCATACTACGAGGTTCGGAAACTCGTAGCTGGTCTTGGTTTATCATATCAGGTAATAGATGTATGCAGAGACAACTGCATGATTTATTGGAGGGCGGATGAACAGCGGGTTTCATGCAAATTTTGTGGGAAGCCTCGTTATAAAGATACGAGTGGAAGAGTTCCAGTGCCATATAAAAGGATGTGATATTTGCCTTTGACGGAAAGGTTGCAGAGGTTGTATCTGTCTGAACGCACAGCGCAACCAATGAGATGGCATGCGGAGCACTCAACAGATGGTGAGATCAGACATCCTTCAGATGCAAAAGCGTGGAAGCATTTCCAATCAAAGTATCCCGACTTTGCGTATGAGAGAAGAAATGTCTACCTTGGATTATGTACTGACGGTTTCAGCCCATTTCGCAAGAGTGGAAGACAGTATTCTCTATGGCCAGTCATTCTTACACCATACAACCTACCCCCAAACTTGTGCTTGCGACGAGAGTTTTTGTTCCTCTCGATTCTTGTTCCCGGACCAGAGCATCCTAAGAGATCACTTGATGTGTTTCTTCAGCCACTAATATATGAGTTGCAACAACTATGGGCTCAAGGTGCTGAAACATACGATGTTTCGTATAAAGAAAACTTTCAAATGCGGGCAGTACTAATGTGGACAATAAGTGATTTTCCAGCATATGGTATGTTATCTGGATGGACAACGCATGGAAGGCTATCATGTCCATATTGTCTAGATAACACTGATGCTTTCCAACTAAAACACGGAAGGAAAACGTGTTGGTTTGACTGTCACAGGAGATTCCTACCACCAGATCATCCATATCGTAGAAGTAGGAATTTGTTTACGAAGAACAAGAGGGTGTTTAACAGTCCACCTCCGGAAATTTGTGGAAAAGATTTGAAGACACAACTTAGAGATTTTGGTGCAGAAAGGACGCCAGACGTCGGTGGACATGAGCGTTTTCCAGTAGATGGTGTTGGAGACCTACATAACTGGCACAAAAAAGGTATTTTCTGGGATCTGCCATACTGGGAGGATCATCTACTAAGGCATAATTTAGATGTCATGCATATTGAGAAGAACTTTTTTGACAATCTCATGAACACGATCCTTAATGTTCAAGGTAAAACAAAGGATAATTTGAAGTCAAGACTGGATTTAGTCGATATATGTGCTCGTTCAGAACTTCATGTTGATGAGAATGGTAGGGCTCCTTTTCCCATATACCGACTTGATGCAGCGGGAAAGGATGCGTTCTTTGATTGGATTTCAAACGATGTGGAATTTCCAGACGGTTACGCATCTAATTTGCGTAACTGTATCGACAAAAAGGAAGGAAAGTTTATTGGCTTGAAAAGCCACGATTGCCATGTAATGATGCAGCGCCTCCTTCCGTTTGCCTTCAAGGAACTATTACCACGAAATGTTCATGAAGCAATTGCAGGGATAAGTGGTTTCTTTCGCGATTTATGCACGAGATCAGTGACTCTTGAAGGTATTGACAATTTGAATACTAACATAGCCGTGATTCAGTGCAACCTTGAGAAGATATTTCCTCCCTCATTTTTTGATGTTATGGAGCATCTTGTTATTCACCTGGTAAGAGAATTGGAACTTGGTGGTCCTGTGCAGTATAGATGGATGTATTTGTATGAGCGGTATATGTTCCATTTGAAGAAGATGGTGAAAAATTTAAGTAGGGTGGAAGGTTCTATAGTCGCACAGATGATCAATGAAGAAACTTCAAACTTTGCCGAGTACTACTTTCCAGCAGAAGTTCAGACCAAGAACAGAAGACCTGCTCGACATGATGATAGAGGCGAACGGGCAACATATCATGTTACGGTTCCAGACATTTTCACAGACGTTGGACGACTGAGCGGAAAACCAAAGGACCGTCGACTTACTGAGCAGGAGCGCAGTCATTTGCAAACATATTTGCTCACCAACTGCGAAGATGTTCTTCAACATGAGAGGATTTTCATGGCAGAAAAGCGGTTCGAATATAGATACGCCACAGAGGACGAACTAGAAGAAATGAAGCAGAGAGAATTTGCTGGATGGATGTTTACTTATGTGAGTGCTGGTTTGGCCAGATGTGAAACATTTGACGATTGGATACGCGAGATGGTCGTTGGACCAAACTTTGTTGTGAAGTCATATCCGAGATTTTGTACTCGAGGATATGCATTCACAACTCAGAAGAGGAGACGTTCGAGTACGACTTATGATGCTGGCGTTTGTTCTGCATCAGGAGATGATGTATACTACGGACACATACATGAGATTTTGGAAATCAAGTATTTGGGCATGGTTGGATTGCGCTGTATTGTTTTCTATTGTGATTGGCACGACAACACTCCAGATCGAGGTGTGAGAACAGATGCATTTGTTGTTACATCAGTAAATTCGAGACGGAAGCTGCAATATTATGATCCTTTCATTCTTGTTTTTTAGGCCGATCAGGTTTGTTATATCAAGTACCCCCGGTTAAGGAACAGAGATGATCCATGGGTTACTGTTACAAGACTCAACCTGAGAGGCCGAGTTCAGGGAAGTTTTGAGCTGGAAGACCCACTACAACCAAGCACATCCGGCAACTTAAGTGCAGCAGAAGATTTAGGTGGAGTTGGCCTTATAGTCGATTTAACCGACTTCGGAGAGGAAGCCGCCGTTCACGTAGAGGATGAACCAGTGATTGGAGAGTTTCACCAAGATCCAGATTCAGATTCATCTGGTGATGATGACTCGGAAACAGACTAGCGTCGACTTTTTTTTTTTTTTTAAATATATATACAGAGGAAATTCCGAGGGAAGATAGGTTTTCCTCAGAATTTCCTCGGAATACACCTTGCAGATTTAGGGATTTGATTATAGAGTCTTTTTCCTCGAACTTTCCTCGGAATATTCCGACGGAATTCCGAGAATGGTTGGGGTTTCCTCGGAAATTCCATTGTTTCCTCTGAATTCCCTCGGAATATTCCGAGGAAATTCCGAGGAACTAGCGGTTTTTAACCGAAAACAACGTTTTGCGGATTGTATAACACGTATATAACCTTCATTAAGTGTCTTAACCAGATTATGAAGTCAAACTTTGGTGTTTTGCCCAATAACAAACACTTTTACGATTGCATGAACGAATACCACACAACATAAGAGAAACACTTATACACTTTAATAAACGGTAAAGGGAATACTTACAATTATTTTTGAAATTTTGTTATTTCATGGTTTATGATCATCTATACAAAGAATCCTCAATGGTATGCATTATAATTGAATAAGAAATGAAATACGGCGAAAAAAATCGATGTTTTGAAACCCCAAACCCTGGTTCCTCAGAATTTCCTCGGTAATTACCGAGGGTATTCCGAGGATACCTGATTCCTCGGAATATTTTCATTTAACCGGGTAAACCAAGCCGCCAAATATTTCGCGAAAATTGAATTAATGATTTCCGAGGAAATTCCGACGGAAGTATAAAATATTTCCGACGAAATTACGATGGATATTTTCCGTTGGACGACTAATTTTATTAGGTCGAACCAGATCTTCTTCCCCATTTCTCTCTTCCTCTCCGCGCCGAACTCTCTCGACGATTTCCGGCGAATCCGCCCTAATCCTCCCCCATAATCATGTATGAACCCTATCCCACTCTCTTAGGTTAGATTTGTATGGTTTTTAAGTGGATTTGATGATTTTGGAATGAGATTTATATATTTTTGTTAGGGTGAATGGTAGGATTGTGTAAAATCGAGTTTGATTATGTATTTCACTTGATTTGGATTTTTTTTTTAGTTTTTATTAATTTTGTGGTTATAAAAATCTAATTTGTAATTATATATATATATATATTGAAAACGTCTTTTGTATATAAAATCTATTTTTTGCATTTATATATTTATTAAACATTTTTAATATCTATAAAAAAAAATTTCGTGATTAAAAATCATATATATAATATTTAAAATCATTTTTTGTGGTTATAAAACGTTTTATGTATTTTTATATATAAAATATAAATTTCTATATTTATTAAACATTTTTAATATTATTAAAACTATTTTTTGTATTATTAAAACTATTTTTTGTAATTATTTAACAATTTTCTATATTTATTAAACATTTTAAATATTATTAAAAATATTTTTTGTAATTATTAAACTATTTTTTGGATTTATTAAAACTATTTTTTGTAATTATTAAACTATTTTCTGGATTTATTAAAATTATTAGAACAAATTTTTAAATATGTTTTTTAATTTACAGGTCTCATGATGATCAGATCCGGCCTCGACAGCGTCGTAGCCGGGGTGGTACGGGGAGCCAGTCTCGGGGTTCGTCCAGTCATATTCAGGATTCCGTTTCGCCCCACAGCTCCTACCATACATCTCCCTCTCCATTACCCGCTGCTGCACCCGCTCCTGCTCCTCCGGGTCCTCCGGGAGTGATGAGTGTTGCGGATTTGATTCAACAGTCCGGTCGTGACCATCTTCCCTATCTCACTCCGTATCCACATGGACGGGGTCAAACATGGTAATTAAACTTTTATTTTTTTTCATAAAATTTTGATTCATTATTAATAATTTGTTCTTTTTATTAGGTTCAACCGATCCGGGAACGGGATCAGCACATGGATCAACCGATCCGGGAACGGGATCAGCACATGGATCAACCGTATGATGTACTCGGCCCTCGACAAGGGACATCCGACTTTCACTGACTTCCCTACCGAGAAGCAGCATCTGTGGTTTCGTCAGTTTGCGGTAAGTATTCTAATTTTTTACTTATATTTTTAATATTTAATATCAATTTTCTACTTATTGTGTTTTTGTGATTAAAAATCATATATATAATATTTAAAATCATTTTTTTGTACTTATAAAACGTTTTATGTATTTTTTATATATAAAATATAAATTTCTATATTTATTAAACATTTTTAATATTATTAAAATATTCAGCAAGAATTCAACTGGAATTCCGATGATACGCTTTCTATCTATCACCACTTCGTCCATAAAGTTATGGACAACTATGGGAAGCAAATGTACGAGTGGAAGAAGAAGTGGGAAGCAAACAAGGTAGTTTTTAATTTATTAACAATTTTTTAATTTATTAAACTATTTTTTAATTTATTTAGCTATTTTCTTTTTTTTTTAAGTTAAAAGGTCCCAAAGTCGATGAACGACACGGTCTGGAAGGAGTTGTGTGCGCATTGGGATAAGGAAGAGACGAAAGAAACTTCTTCCACCAACTACAACAACCGCAGGAGTGACCGTAAAGGGAAGGGCATCTACAAGCATAACTTGGATGCTCAATCTATTGCCACTCTGGGGGATCACATGGTAAGTTTAACCGATTTTTCTTCAATTATTTGAGTTTCAGAATTTTAATTTATTGTGCATTTCTTCAAATTTCTAATGTTTGTTTAATTTGTGTGTTTTTCAAGGCGGAAGAAAATGATGGCGAGCCGGTTGATGATCTCGCCCTAATGAAAAGGGCGTATGCCAACAAGAAGACCGGCCCGATTGATGATGGTCTTGTGAGGGACGTGGTCGACCTGGTCCAAACTCAGGTGGTAGACGAAGTGTCTTAGCTTCAAACCGATGATGACGATTCGACGGCTTCGACAAACTTGTCCCGGATTCGAATCAACGAAATCGTTGAATCGGTAAGTTCTTTTTTTTTAAGTTCAATTTATTTATTTCTTGATTTTTATTTTATCATCATTTTATATTATTTAAATTTGGCTATTTACATTTCAGTCGGTTCTAAAGAAGAAGGGACGTTTGGTCGGTTTGGATCGTCGCTCCCGGTCGGCTGCTCCTTCTTCTGCACCACCGCCATATGTTGATCTAGAAGTTCTTACGGCTCAGCTGAAGGACAAGGATGATCGCATATCTGCGTTGGAGACCCAGATGGCAGCTCAACAGGCGGACTATGAGACACAAAAGAGGCTGAACGAGCAGATGATGGAGATGATGAAGAGGATATACCCGAACGAGGTGTTCCCGAACATTCAAGACCCGTAGTTTTTTTTTTCCAAAAACTCTGAATGTTTTATTTTTATTTGTAGAACTTTGAATTATCTAATATGTTTTCAGTGTTAATTTTAATTTTATATTTTCGAATTTAAATTTCAAAAATTTTAATTTTAAAAAAAAAAAAAAAAATTAAAAATTTAATTTTTTTCGAAATTCCGAGGAAAAGCACCCTCGGAAATTTCCGACGACCTTTTCCTCGGAATATGTCGTCGGAATTTTAAAAAAAAAATCCGAGGGAATGTTCCTCAGAATTTTCCGAGGGGCTACGTTCCTCGGAATTTTCCGAGGGTCACGTTCCTCGGAAATTCCCGATGCAAATTCCGAGGAAGGTTTCGTCGGAACTTCCGAGGATTGGACCATCGGAAATTTCCTCGGAATATACCGAGGAAGTCCTCCCTCGGTATATTCCGAGGAACTTTCCGACGATCTAGTGGTCCTCGGAGTTTCCTCGGAATTCCGTCGAAAATTTCCGAGGGATTTCCGAGGAAAAATGAATTTCCGAGGAGTTATTTCCGAGGAAAAAAGAATTTCCGAAGAGTTATTTTCGAGAATTTTTTTTGTCGGTATGTCGTCGGAATAGCGTTATTCCGACGACATACCGACGATTTTTTCTCTCAGTATGCCGCTGTTTTCTTGTAGTGGATGGACAAGACACTTTCTTTTGGTTTGAGTTATAAATTGGGGACGCTTTCTCAACACCAGTGTCTTAACATAAATATATTAGTATTTTCACATTATACGACTTAATAACAAAAATCAAATTGAACTAAAATTGTGTGGATGAAAAAGCGACAGTTGGATTGATAGTATCTTTAGAGGAATGAAAAGTCTCTTTAGGACGAGACGATTCTAGTGGTCTTTCAATCCTTCTACTGTTCAATATCTTAAAAATTTTCTAGCAAGAAATGCATATGAAAACGTACCGTTGCACTTGCTTTAAGAGCTATGCAGTGAGGTAGAATAGTTGGGCCTCTCAAATATTATTGTTTAATTATATAACTATATTTATTTCTTTTTAAAATAATTAGACTAATAGGATCAGAGGCGGATCCACGTGGAAGAAAGGTGGGTCAGCTGACACGGTTAATTTTAGATATTTTGTTTGTAAGCTATATATCAAGTACTCAGCTAACAGCACAATTGGCTATGTATTTTCTCCTCTGACACTCCTTTCTTGGGTTCAAAGACCGCTTCCTGCATCCTTTTTAAAAAAAAAATCCATGCTTCTGTCTGGACTTTTGTTATAGTTCGGGCTTAAATAAAAATTATGACCCAGGTAAAAATATATCCTGGGTCCGCCACTGAATAGGATGTTGGCATGGAGGGAATAAGCTTTCGTAAAGAAACGTGGATTATGAGTAAATGATTCTTCTCTCTCTCATTTACTTTCTATTTATTTTTTATTTTAAGTCGCAAAAAACTCACAAAATTTCACCACTACTAATAGATGTTACCGGACAGGCATGCCCAAATTTTCTTGGAGTGCCCCTTAACGCGAAAGTAGCTGACGATTTCGAAAACCAGAGATGACTATCTCGTTGTAACCAAAGAGGACACTTTCTAGACTTGCGAGCAAGGTTATTAGAGACAATGCAGCAGCGCTCAGCTAATGGAAAAGAAGAGATCCTATGGCGTCACTCTTCAACTGATTAGCCAGACAGATTTTGTGCATCTCAAAATTGGGAGCAACTCAGAAGGATCGAACCTAAAGTGAGATGGGACAGGCTGATCTTATTTGCACAAAGCGTTCCGAGGTATTCCCTTATTGCTTGGTTGACAATAAGACTTCACGATTGTAAAGGCGGTAAAAAGCATGATAGTTTCGTTTTTCTTAGATACAAGTTTCCCCATCGATTGACATGCATGCTTCGAAAATGAATAGAAGTTATGTAACTTCATCATTCTTTTGTTCTTTACACCGGTTTCTACGAGTTCCACAAGCTTAATAGCAAATTTATTTTCTGATATTTCATAGATGTAAATGAGTTCTTTTGTTGATCAACAAATTTCAATTCTCAGCCAAAAAAACAAAAGAAAATTGCTATTTGTGCTATTCAGTCTCGTAAAGAATTTATATCCAAAAACAAAATTCAGTATTGTTACGATTAGCTCTAGTTAATTACTATTAATTAAAGACTTTCCTGGAAAGTTCATAAAAAGTCATTACATAAAATACTAATACCAGGTTAAGAGGTATCAAAAGGAGGAAGCATAAACGACGAACATTAAGGAAGAAGCTAATTACTACTGTCTTGTCTTAGCATTTGCAAATACCCACTAGTTATGATCCTTCACCACCCGCCACCACCGCTCTTATTACCACTAGACTCGTTTCCCCAACCACTATCTTCATCACTCTTTTTACCGGCAGACTCGTTTCCCCAACCACCGCCACCGCCACCGCCACCACCACCAGAACCAGAACCGCCACCCCAACCACCATCCTCGCTGCTCTTTTTACCACCAGAATCATTTCCCCAACCACCACCTCCAGATTCGCTACCCCAACCGCCTGCCCCGCCACTCTTATTACCACCAGACTGGCTTCCCCAACCTCCATCTCCGGTTCCGGAATTATTATTTCCCCAATCTCGGTTTCCATCTTCCCTCTCTCTGTTGTTATCACTCCGTCCTCTGCCTCGACCACGACCACCATACGGCCTAGGCGCTCCACTTGGATGCCCATCACCACGTCCACCACCATTTCTGTACTCACCGCCTCTCCCTAACACATACATTTTCACAATTTCTTAAAAAGTGAACATGCAGAAACATAGTCTCACAATATTAATAAACAAATACTTACCTGCGTCAGACTTGCCAAAAATTTAAGTTAAAAACAAAAGCCTGAGAAGTCGAACCATGATCATACAAGCACCCTTTGAAGCAAGTTAAAAGTGTTACCTGGTCTTGGTGCAGATGAGCGATCTGAGTTACCTTTCCAGCCTCCTTCGCTCTGAGAACCACCAGCACCACCTCCAGAAGAGCCACGGTCCGCTGGGCTTCTCATCGGCACCATGGCCGCAACAGACCTGATAGATGGAACTGTTTCCTGCAACGGGTCACCAATATGCCTCTGGAAGTACGCCACAAGCCTGTCAATGTCTTCAAACATCCTTTTCCTGAACTTGAATCCCTTGGGGTATAGACCAACATACTCGTGATGTGGATTTGTGCTCCTTATGTAAGACAGTATAAAGGTTCCTGGATGCTCGTCTGATATCCCGAAAGAGTACACTATCCTTGCAGGATTTTCACTCTTCTCGATCCTGAGAAGCTCATCAACTTCTGATTTTGTCCCCTTCCGGAACTTCCTATAGTTAAGCATGATCTTCAGATGAGAGACTAGAGGATCAACATACCGATCCATGACCTGCAATTATGAGGTGTGGTAAGATTATAAAGAATTATGGTAAAAGAATCAATTACATGTTCTGGTTGACAGTGATTTAAATAAAGAGACAAACCTCATCTAAATCCTCGAAGGTGTCCTCTCCAATTGTCAGCGTCTTCCCAATACGCTGTAGGCTTGTGATGTCCTTGCTTTCTTTTCCACCTTCAACTATCTCCTTGTGGGCATAGACTCCACCGTAGATCTTAAGCGTCAATGTCAAGTAATTGAGTCCTCGAGAACTTGGACGAACAATGCTTTCTCCAAAATCTTTGTCAGACAAATACTGAGCACCAACAAACAACCTCATCAGATTCTTTTAAAAAGAAGATAACAAGACGCTATTAATGTAAGCATCTTAACAAGTACCAAACAGAGTAAAAGAATACCTCGGTTGCTTGGTCAGCAGTGATGTTCTGGAAACGGGGATGGACAATCATCCGAGACTTGAAATGCTTCCTCACCAGCTCCTTTTCCTTTCGAGCTTTCTCTTTTTCAGTCTGGAGACTGTTTCTATCCTCACGGTAATAGGGATCAAGATTCTGGTTTTGCTGGCGCCTGTTGTTTCTCATTTCACTTTCTTTGCAAATAAGGAACACCCGATACCTCTCCTTTTGAATCGATTTGATCTTGCATGTAAGAATTTCGCCTTCATTTAGTCGGTCCGACAACTCGACAATGTCTCTCCCATCATCTGCGAAATCTTCCTTCGTAAGCATCCCAGTTAATCCAGAATCTAAGACACATATGGCTCTTCCACTCTGTAATCTCCGAACAGTGGCCTGGACAATTCTGCCTTCAGCTATGGTATCTTCAGTCTCTCCTGAGTTCATATAAAACTCTTCATCTGGAGTTGGATCTTTATAAGGCATCCGCCAATCCTGGAAACCACAGCTTAACTCTCTCATGATATTACCGTAAGTTTCCTTCTTGTTCTCTCGTTTCTTGCTTGCAAGATACTCCTCAAGGACAACTTTCCTCAAAGAGCCTGGCCGATCTCTCACATGCTCTATTGCCATCTCTATTGCATCCTCATCATCATTGGAATCATCTCTTACATCTTGATCATAAATATCTTTTGCCAATTCTTGTGCAAGACCATACGACTCGGGATGTATTCTGGTGTCATCCAATAAGTCGATAAATTGACTGCTACTAGCAGCCAGCCCACTCCTTCGGATGCGCAAGAAACCAGCTGCATTTACAAACACCTTTTTACCAAGACCATGCATTATCAGGTCCTTGCGGACCAATATAGATCCAGCTCTAACAAGTGACCTTTGCAATGACGCAGCTTTCCTAGGCCCAAGTCCAGAAATGAACTGTAAAGGAGAACAAAACCACTCATGGCTAGCTGCCAAATTAATGTCGATTCCAACCTGGTTTGTTATGTCAACCATAACCTGCTCAACCATCCCATACTTCTCGTCAACCTGAAGAAAATTCTCCAATGGATGAAGCTTCCAAGACAATATTTCCCGGCCTGGACCGCATAAAGTCGCAGCCATTGCAAGAGGATTCTGGAGATAGCGTCCAAGAGCAACTGCACGTTTCACGATCCCTGACTGTTGAGGTAGCTGTTCACCTGAGATTCGAGAGTTTTCATATAGCCTAGGAAGTGATTCGTCTACATAAACAATGGTCAAATCATCCATCCCATGTTCAACATCTCTAGGCTTTTCCTCCACCACCTGGAATATGACCTGAAATAAAAAATAAGAGGAAAAGCATGACCAAAATTTACTATGCAAAAGAAATAGCAATGAAAATCAGCTACACAAGCAGTAATTCAAGCTTAGTTGATCAGATATACCATCTTCCTTTTCTGGAAGGCAGTCAAACTTGAATCAAGGTTCAGAGAGTTTAATAGTTTTTATGATAAGCGCACAAATCCAGGCCACTACAGAGTAGATATTGAGGAACTAATTAGGTAAACCAGTGATCACAGTTTTCCGGAACGTATCAACATAAGACCTTCATTTTAAGAGCAAACTCGGAACTTGTATCATTAGCATGGGTTAGCAAATAAAGCTTATGGTATATGAAATCTTTACCTCATATATATCATCCTTCAGACGAGTACAAGACAAATTGACAGCTCCTAAAGCCAGAACATGCGGTTGATGGTCCATCATAAACTTTAAAACACGATCCTGGTCATTCTTTTTACGTTGCTGGTCGCTGACATTCTGGGATCGCAGTGTGAGAGATCCAGCATAAAGGACATCAAGCACCTCTCCCGATGAATCCAGCATCACAAACGTATTTGGTGGCTTTCCAGGTCCCCAACAACATGCCATGACCCTTAGTGCAGATTCCTCATCTGAGCTAATGTCCATTTCTTTCTTTTGATATGGCCCTGCAGACACCTTGTTCCACAAAGCCTGTCCATACTCAGATAGCAGCCTACTCTTCGCTCTAATAGTTAGCAAGGATCTTGCTTCTTTCTCCATTGATGGTAAAATAAAAGTATGAAGTGCATCCTCCAGTATTAATTTTCTCTGCTCATTCCAGAGTTGAGCATACTTACTGACCCCAACACTTAGATAGTGTTCATTGCAGTCACTAATTAGCCTGTTCATGCAATTCTCGGGCAGCTTGAACGTTACTTGAAGAAGTTTCTCCTCTTCTGCCTTCTGAATGAGAAGCCACTGCGAACCCTCAAACTTGCTCAGTGGCTTTTCTCGTAACCACTTAACCCCAGAAAACTGATGGAAAGAGTCTATTACTCCATTCCCATCTGCTGTTGGACTTGTTGAGACTACTGCATTCTCCATATAAATGCCACGGACATACTTTTTGACTGATGGCTCGCAACTTATCTCAACTGCAGCCTGAGAGAGAAAAATAAGAAGTATGTCAGCATTGATGCTAGGAGAAATTTTTGTAGTAGTAAGTCCAGCTTAAGAGTCCGCAATATAGGTTTGTTCGCAGAACGTACCATATGCCGTGCACCCCTTAGAACAGCTTGAGGATTTTCAAACATTGCACACACAAAGTTCAATGCCTTTTCCTCTGGTGTTTCCTTTGCATCCTCAAGCTCATCAACCTGCAACTCAAGCAGCATTAGAACTCTCATTTTAAAACAAAATGTAGACCAAACGAAAAAATCCCACTAACCAGTTTTTCTAGGGACAATGCAAGTCCCAATTGCTCAGCACTATACCCAAATTTGTTTGCAACCTCCCAGAGCCCCGCTTTGCTGCAGATGCTATATTGTGATTTTCTCTTAGGCCTCTTGTACTGCCCTTCATCAATACCAACTTCACCGGCAGGAAAATGCAAGTTGAACTTGGAATCTACATCATCAACTTCTCTTTCTGTTTCTGCCACTTTAAGAGACTTAATGACTGATTCAAAAAGATATTGATTTAGGTTAAGCCTAGTTTCATCATAAACCCTCCTGGACTCTTCTTCGAAACGTTTTGTGTAGTAACCATGCAACGCCATTTTCCTTTTTCGAAGAAGGAGCCACTTCCTATCCAAGTCCTGAATCATCCAGAAGACCTACATTGGCATGTACATTTTACATTAATCCACCAATTTCCGCAAAAAATATATTAATCTGAGTGCTTGTTGTTTCTCCCTGGAAACTGCTTACCTTATGCCACTTGGTCTCAGGTTTCTTCTCTATATTGAGCTCACTGATATCAGAAGAATCTAACAAGCTCCGGCATTGCTCCTTTCGGTACATAGCTATAAATGGTATCTAGAGGAGAGCATAAAAAAAAATTAGCATAACAATCAATGAGCAGTTCTAGGAAAATCTAACTAGAAATGAATTCAAATACCTCTAGTTTCTGCACATGATGTAGCTCCAAAAACTTTGCAATGTCATCCTTCTTAACCGAGAAACCTGGACCACCAAAAATGTGAAGTCCATCAGGATCTTTTAGTAGAGAAGTAAATTGGGCATATATCCAATTGCTCTCTTCCTCAATGCTGAGTTCATCTATCGGAGGGCTTCCAGTGCTTTCTTCAGATATCTGTCAAAGTTGACAAGATATCTTTACATCCAACCATGAACACCAAATAAACTTAACATAAGCACACAGAGAAAAAACTGAAGCAGAGAACGCACCTGCATCCTCTCAGGCATATCAAGTTGGCGGATTTCATCATCTTTCCCTGTCATGTACTTATCAGAGAGAACAGTTGGCTCAAACTCATCTTCAAGCCTTCTTTCCACCCTTTCACTTGATGCCAAACCCTTTTTGCGAATTAACAAAAGCTCGTCAACATCGCCAAATATTTCGCTAGCGTCTCTCAGAGCACTGATATCTGATCCCTGTCTATATTTCTTTTTCTTATGGTCGCCCCTGAAAAAAAGAGTAGTTTGAAATCAGAAAAAAAGTAAAGGCGACATAAGACCAAGAGAGATAAAGAAGAGAAAAATTGTACTTCCTACGATGACCATTGCCATCTTCATCAACGATGAAATCTGCCATTTCATCCTCGCTCCCAACAACATCTTCTTCCACAGCTAGTTCTTCCTCATCGCCTACATCATCATCAGGCAGATCTACTAGACACAAAGAGTACAAAACCAAAAATATGCATCAACGGCCAAAATAAGAGTTATCACAAAGCTAAAAAGAATATACCATCAACATCATCAAACAGATCGTCTTTAATCTTGTCCTCAGCACTTCTCCCAGCTCCACTACTCCCATCAAAATCATCATCAGATGATCCTCCCTGGCCAAACTCCCTTTGAGCTTTCTTCAACCTCTTATACTTTCTCTGTCATGGTTCAGGAAAAACAAAAATCAATATTTATTAGCATTGCAAATGTATTGCTTAAGTGCATGTACATAATCTTGATATAGTTATGCACAAGTATGACAGACCTTTTGGAATTTCGGGTTGTTATCTTGGAGCAGCAGATAATCCTCTTCATCAAGATCTTCGTCCCTGTTTAATCACCATATGCGGGTAGTTTATGACATACATACCCAACGCAAATAAGTTTATCAAATCTATCATGAATCCCTGCACTAGCATTAATGTTTTGTAAGTTACGAAAGGATGAAATTTCAGAGAGCAAGAAGGGAAAGAATATATATACTTTTTCCTTCGTTTCTTCTTCTTCTTTTTCTTCTTCTCCCCATCGCTATTTTGCCTTTCTTCTTCTTCCTCGTCATCTTCTTCTTCTTCATCACTCACTATGAAACCATCATTCTTATCATATTCATTATCACCTGCAAAACAAATATACGGTTCTCACGTCATGGCAAGAAAACTTAAGTGCAAAAGTGTAGCAAAAACACCAATGACTCAAACCCAGAGTGAGATAAAATGTGAAACTCATAGATTCATACAGAGAAACCCTTTAGTCTAAAAGTAAACTGACGATGCTTCCCCAACAGACAGAGAATAAGTGATTAAAGGAGAAAACTTTCCAGCAGAAGATAACATTCTAAGAACACGCAACATGATTCCCACTGAACATGATTCCCTACGCAGATACAGACACAGGACACGGATTTAAGACAAAGAACTGCATGCACTTGTGTAATCAGATGAAAGAACAAACAATTCACACAGGAAGAGCCCAAAATCAAGGACAAAGCGCTTACCCTCCTCCTCCTCTTCTTCATCTTCATCATCGTTGTCAGGGTTCTCGACAGGATCTCCATGAACTGGCTGTCCCCCCTCTTCCTCGAGCTCATGATCATCTACTGGGAGATGAAAAAAATCAAAACTTTAGATAAATCAGAAGAAACCCAAGCGAAATCACGGCGCGGAGAGGAAATTGAAGGGATTTGTGTACCTTCTTCGTCGGAAATGTCGTTCCTTGACATTGTACTTTCGAGAAACTACAAGTGCGACGGCGCCCTGAAAGCTGAGGAAACGTCGATTGAGAAGAAGGTTTGGCGATTCTAGGGTTCGCGAAAAGCGGCGACGGAGAGCAGAAGGCTTTACCAGTGTGATTGTTTCGTGAAAGAAAACCAGATTCTGAATGAGCTCTATATGCAATTTTCAAGCTTATATTTATACTGCGGCCCTTTTTTTTTTTTTTTGTTTCTCATTTAAATTATTGTTTCTTTTTTTAATTAAAACGAAATCTTTTTTTTTTTGTCGTAAAAAGAAATCTTTTAAATTTTCATTCTTTTCTAAAATTGTTTTACAAAAACTGTTAGCATAAACTAAAAGCTAACATTTTTTTATTGATTTTCCTGTTTCCAGTTTTTATTAATTGTTATTTATATTTTTTTGGGTCAAATTATTAATTGTTATTTATATAAAAATCAAAATTACATAAAAATACAGAAAATAATAAAATTACAGTTAAATGCATAATTAGAATTTTGAAAAAAATTATTTAAAAGGAAAGTTGATTTTAATAATATTCATATCCAATTTTTTTTCTTTTTTACTTGCTAAGAAATTGTCATTTCTTGCAGATTGCACATTATAGGAGGTCCATGTTTCAATTTCTAAAGAAAACGATTTATTAAACAATTATGCAGACTATGCAAGAAAAGTTTTATAAGAGATCTTCAAAATGATGCAAGTAAATCTAGAGAGTTGTGGATCTTTATAAGACGGCTCAACTCATACAGTTGGGCGTAGATCTTGATAAGGCAGTTAGTATTGTCAGTTGTCGAATCGTTTATGTAATCTTTCTCAAAATTGTAATATCATAATAAATAAACGTTATTTTCCTTAGATTCACACTCAGTGTGATCTGATTTTTATCTTTGGCTATCACCAACCTTATATGTTGTATTACATTAGCTAATGCCCAATTTTGATATAAAAATATTTTTCCAATAAGGATCCAAATTTTGGTTTTATCCACAAAAGTTATATTTGGATAAAACCCATCAACTAAAGATGGATTGTAGAAAAACTCAATTAAATATTTGACGAACGAAAATCTTAATTTAATTCCGTTAATGTTAGTCACCCTGCATTTAAAATTCTATGACGGAGGGTGACACACATTAACGGAATTAAAGTTGAGACTTGAGAGTTTCTTTCGTTGAATTTTTAGATGAGAGATTATTGCAATTAGTATTTAGTTGAGGGATTTTACTACTAAATTCAATTAAATGTCTTAAAATCTTTATTATCACTTGTACATTATTTAAAATTCTTACATTCATTTATAATTCCTTAAAATAATTTGTAAATTCTTATAAATTACTTTCAAATTTATAACTGATTTATAAAGCTTTATAAATATTTTATAAATTATTAGTAAGGTTTAACAATGATTTTATAAGATTAAAAACATGGTTGTTCGTCATACTACAAAAACATGAAGAAAATAAATAAAGCAAGAAAAATAAATCAAAGATATAGTTTTGTTGATTAATATGGTAGAAGTATAACATATTGGTTTGGAAATAAAATAGAAAAAATAATCCTACATTTGTTTTCCCGGAAGCATGAAGAAAGTATGACTCGAAGTCTAGATATCATGTAAAGAGTATAAGAAGGCCGATGCCATACTTTAAACAGGAAGATTGGATTTCTAAGCTAATTAGCTATCCTCAACACTACTTACAACTTAATATAACTTAGAAATATTAAATTATTTGTTGCCAATAGTAATAAAATAAAACTTTATGTTCCTCCTTTATAAAGCTTTATTGATTTACTTCATATTTTCGTAGTATCACGAATAACTATGTTTTATTTCATCCTAACAAGTATCATAAATTATAAGAGTTTATAAAATCATTGTTAAGCATTATAAAATCATTTGTAAAAGTGTTAAAATATTTATAAAGACTTATAAATCGGTTATAAAATTGATAATGTATTGTATAAAAAATTATAATTTAGTTTAAAGGCTTATAAATAGAGTATAAAAGTTTAAATAATGCATAAGTGATAAAAACATTTAATCGCATATAGTAATAAAACCCATCAACTAAAGATATATCGTAAAAAAACTCATCAACAAAAAATTTGATGAAACAAATCTTCAACTTTAATTCTATTAATGTATGTCACTCTCCGTGTAAAATACTGTGACGGATGGTGACAAATATTTATATACGAAATTAAAGTTGATGATTTCTTTCGTCGGATTTTTAGTTAAGGGTTTATTTTACGATTCATCTTTAGTTGAGGAGTTACAACAAAACAAAATCACTAATAAGAATCCCTACAACGATTTTGTCTTTGCTTTTCTTTCATAATTACAATGTCATATCATTATCATTTAATTTTATCATAAATATTATTTATTTAAATTGAACAACAAAATATTCCATGTGTTTATAGTAACTAATACCATCCATATTGATATCGATGGAAGAGATACCTTTCAACTGGCGGAAACAGAATCATCACTCTGGAATGAAGCTCAGGCAATATTAACACAAGTGTCACTCGTGATAAGGAACCGGTAACTTTACCTCAGATACCGGGACAATGGTTCATGAAAAGAAGGAGAAATTTATTCGGGACAAGGCTGATATAATAGTCTGGAAAATTTTGATGGGTTAATGGGGACAAGGAATACGAGACCAGGTTTATCATCCTTCCATTCAGAAATAGAAGTCCTCATATGGTCAAATGGAATGCATAAGGAACATGATAGTTTCATTTTACATTTGCAAAAGATTGTTCTCAATTATGAAAATAGTTCCAGAACTAGAAAAATGGCTGCTTTTGGAACATATTTGGAAGACATTCACATTCTCAAGGAGAGCTTTCGTTACTCAGAGATCATACATGTTTTCCAGACACAAAATACAATGGTGGACAGTCTGGCACACAGTGCTCAGAAACAACCGCTCTTCGTCGTCCACATGGATTCAGAGTTACCAGTTTAGTTCGCAGAGTGTTAGTTGAGTCTTTTTGTTGATGACAAAAAACACTATCCATATTTTGTAAATAAAATGAATTCAAAATTTTATGCAAATTATCTCTCAATTTAATTTGAATATCATTTTTCATGCATAGTATTATTTAACGATCAAATATGAATATATACATGAAAATTAATAAAATATTATTTACCGTGTCATTTTTACATAATATTGATATGATAATTTGAATGTTCAAAAATATTTTAAACTTATCATAAAATTAAATTTTAGATCTAAAATAAATAGAAATGCAAACTTAACATAAGTTATTTATAACGAAAAAGAGCCTAATATTGTCATATCAATAAATTTTGCTTTTTTCTATTACCATTATTTCATTTTTTTCAAATGACATAATAAAAATTTCATCAAAATCTAAGAAATTACAAGGTTCTTAATTTTATATAATATTAAAAAGCATGAGTTATTCAACCAAAAATTTAAAAATGTTTTTGGCGGATCATCCGATATCGGGATAGTAATCGCGGGTTTTTGGATTTGACAGGTTTTTTCAAATTTTTAATTAATAGATTTTATTAAATTCTAACCAAATTATACACAGGTTGTCAGATCTATCAGTTAAACCAATCTTTGGGTTGGATATGAAAATATTGCTTGAAAACTAAAAACTATAATATAACTAAAAATTTTGAAACACTAATAGAACAAGTTTTAAATTTTTGTTTCTAATAAAAGTTATAAATCAATCAAATTTTATTAAAATAGTAAAAATATAGATGCGCTTTAAAGCGCGGATCAAAATCTAGTTAATTTCACTAAAAATCATCTAACAAAACTGACAGTTAAGATTAGTAGAATCTAATTTAATCATAAGACATATTCCAAAAATATAAAATACAATGATGGATAAAGTTGCACGACGTGCTAGAAATTCTCTTACTGCTACATTTTATGTTCGATTGTATACCTCCAGTTCGAAAACCGGTAAGACAATATATTTAGTTTAGTTAATGTCAAAAAATAAAAATTAATGAAATCCATTCATCACTAATCCAAGAGGAAATAGTAAACTAGAGGCATTTCTATCTAAACCGAAGATTTTTAATTAAATTAACTTCAGTTGCCTAAGAAAAATCAATAAGCAGTAGGGAACACACGTAATGTTGTATACGTGTCGGTCCCTGCCCATAACAGAGATTGGACGATGTAGTAGCAGGACAATTGGGAAACCGCTCCACTCCGTTATCGAATTTGGATTCGACTATATCTCTATCACACGAAAAACATGAAACGTACGTAATAACCGTTCGTAATTAAAAACTAGTTAAAATAATTTTTTGATTTTTAGTTTTTAGTTTTTGATTACAAAATTTGTAAGATTCAGAACAGAGAATTTGGAACTGGTTTTATTATTGCTTGAAAAAGAACTGAATACAAAAGCTCTGTCTTATAGATAAGATACAAGCTGAACAATAGGAACAGAATAACAAACTACTAACCCACTTCCTACAAGTTAGAAAACGTTTATTGACTCAGAAACAAAGTAAAAAAACTCCTAAAAACTTGGAGAACTCAGTAACCTTATCCTTCAATCCTTCCCCTAAACTGGAAATACTCCACTCCAGTTTACTCTTCTTTCAAACCAACTCCCATCTTCATTCTCAATCTCTCAAACACTTCTAGTTTCACTGGTTTGGTCATGATATCCGACAGCTGTTCTCGAGTTGAACAATACTCCAAAGTGATTATCTCATCATTCACAAGCTCGCGTAAGAACTGATACCTCACATGGATGTGTTTGCTTCTTCCGTGTAGAACAAGGTTCTTTGAGAGTTTGATGGTGGAGCTGTTATCACACATCAGAGTTGTTCCTTTTCCTTGATCACAGCCAACCTCTTCTAGTACATTTCGCAGCCACACCGCTTGACATGCTCCATAGGCTGCTGCAACATACTCAGCTTCAGTAGTTGAGAGAGTGACAATAGGTTGCTTCTTGGACGCCCAAGATACTGCTCCTTCTCCAAACATGAAAGTATAACCTGAAGTACTTCTTCTGTCATCAACATCTCCTGCGTAATCACTATCCACAAACCCAACCAGCCTCTCTTCTTTGCCACACTGATACTGTATCCCAAAGCCAATGGTTCCTTGTACGTACCTCAGTATTCGTTTGGCAGCCATCAAGTGTTGCTCTCTAGGATGTTCCATATATCTACTCACCAAGTTCACTGATTAAATGAGATCAGGACGAGTTGCAGTCAAGTACCTTAAGCTCCCAACCAGTTGCTTGAAAGACGTAGGATCCACCTCTGGTCCGCCTCTTTCTTTAGTCAGCTTAGTTCCTGAGACAACTGGATTCAGAACATGATTGCAATCTTCCATACCGTACTTTTTCAACGTCTCCGTCGCATACTTTCTTTGAGTGATGAATATCCCTGCTCCATCTTGTATTACTTCCACCCCAAGAAAGTACCTCATCATCCCTAGATCAGTCATCGCGAATTCTTCCTCCATAGTTGCCTTAAAGTCCTTGAGCATGGACTCTGAGTCACTAGTGTAGATAAGATCATCTACGTATAGGCTTACTATCAGCACGTTTCCTCCTTCCTCCTTAATGTACAAAGTGTGTTCACAGTAGCATCTTCTGAAGCCTTTGCTCATGAAATAAGCCTCGATTCTGCTGTACCAGGCCCTAGGCGCCTGCCTTAGACCATACATCGCCTTTCTGAGCTTATATACCTTCCCGCTATCTTCCTCCACCTCAAAGCCTCTTGGTTGCTCCACATACACATCCTCATTTAGCTCACCATGAAGAAAAGCGCTCTTCACATCTAGCTGCAACACCTTCCATCTTCTTTGTCCGGCTAAAGCAAGGATGAGTCTGATTGTATCCCATCTAGCAACAGGTGCAAACACTTCATGAAAGTCTACTCCATGTGTTTGATGAAAGCCCTTTGCAACCAGCCTTGCCTTGAACTTGTCAACTTCACCTCTCTCATTGAGTTTGGTTTTGAAAACCCATTTCACCCCAATCACTTTCGCACCTTCAGGCAGGTCAACGAGCTCCCAAGTGTTGTTATTTTCTATGGCTTTGATTTCTACCTCCATCGCATCTCTCCATCTCTCATAGGTGACAGCTTCTTCAAACTTCTCTGGATCTTCTTCTGAGGTATACATCGCATCCAGCTCCTCCACTTCTTCAACTTCCTCCATAAACAATCCTCTACCTTCGCACACATAGTCCCTCATCCATGCTGGTTTCAGTACACTTCTCCCGGTTCTGCTCCTACTTGACTCTGCTACCTCTGTTTCTCCAGTATGATCAACCAGCTCTTCTTGAGTCTCATTGTTGTCTTCGTTTTCTGCATTGATGATTGGCTCGTCTTGTTCCTCTTCACCATCATCGTTTCTTTCTTCTTCCTCTCCAAACACTTCAATCGACTTCTCAGATTCACTCTTCTCTTCCCAATCCCATGGCTTATCCTCATCGAACTTGACATATTTGCTGATGATGATCTTTCTTGTAACAGGGTTGTAGACGCGATAGGCTTTTGACTCCTTACTTACTCCAAACATCATGCCTTTGATACTCTTTTCCTCTAGTTTTGTCCTTCTCTCGTAAGGCACCAGGGCAAATGCAACACAACCGAACACACGCAGGTGCTCCATTGTCGGTTTGTGCTTGCTCCATCTTTCTGAAGGAGTAACATCTCCTAAGATTATTGTTGGAGATCGGTTGAGAATGTGTACAGCGTATTGCACAGCTTCTGGCCAGAACCTATGCGGAACTTGCATTTCAAACAACATGCACCTCACCATGTTCATCAAGCTTCTATTCTTTCTTTCTGCAACACCGTTTTGCTGTGGCGTATAAGATGCAGTGAGTTGGCGCTTGATCCCTACTTCAGTGCAGTAGTCTTGAAATGCCTTGGAGTTGTACTCTCCTCCTCGATCAGTCCTAAGACTTACCAGTAACTCTCTAGCTTCTCTTTCCACCGCAGTTTTGAAATCCTTGAACACTTTGAATGCTTCAGACTTCTCTGACAGAAAGTAAGTCCAACACTTTCGGCTGTGATCATCGATGAAGTTGATGATGTATCTCTTGCCACTTTCTGAGGTAGGAGAGATTGGTCCACAAATGTCACTGTGTACCAACTCTAGCACACGACTCGTCTTCCACTCGCTATGCTTTGGAATGTTGGTACGAATTTGTTTACCTTTCATACAAATCTCGCAGATTCCTCCTCCATTGATGAACTTCGGCAGACCGTGAACCATGTCCTTCTCTGAGAGTGTTGCCAAGCTCCTTTGATTCAGGTGTCCAAACCTCTTATGCCACACTTCTTCTATGTCTAGTGATGGACTCTGCAACTGATTCATCTCCAGCTCCTTTGCTTCACGAGCGGTTGCTTTGATCACAAACATCCTGTTTGTAGTCATCGTTGAGTGCATGATCACCCTTCTCTGTTGCTTATGCCAGATCTCGCATACGTCGTCTTCTATGATGATCTTCAAGCCCTTCTGCTGGAGTTGTCCAACACTGAGAAGATTGTTTCTCAGCCCCGGTACATAGTAGACTGATGAAATGACTTGCATCATTCCATTAATCTCAAGTCGCAGGTTTCCCTTTCCCTCCACCTGCATCTTTCTATCATCTCCAAGTCTCACATGTTGTCGGAACTGGTTGTCAAACGTGATGACCCATTCCTTAACTCCACGCATATGGTTGCTACAACCAGAATCCAGGTACCACACATGTTCAGTTACTTCTTCTACCTGAGCCATGAGCAATACATCTTCCTCTAACTCCGCATAGTTGACAGATCTTTCCCATGTGGGACATTCATTCTTGTAGTGTCCCATTTTATGGCACTTGAAGCACTCGATGCCACTCTTGTCAAAGCTTGCATTGCCTTTGTCATATCCTCCTCTTCCACCTCCTCTAGTGCCTCCTCTGCCTAGGTTTTGGAACTGTCCTCCCCTTCCTTGAAAGTACCTTCCACGCCCTCTTCCATCTTCCATCCTTAGCGCCTGATCCTCCACAACATGTTTGACCAGATTCTGTTCATGTACGAGGAGAGAGCTTTGAAGTTCATCTATTGATAGTGTCTTGATGTCCTTCGATTCTTCTATGGCACACACGATGTAGGTGAACTTCTCCACTAGAGTTATGAGGATCTTCTCGACAATCTTGTCATCTGGCATGTCCTCACCAAGGTTTCGCATATCATTTGCGACCACCATGACACGAGAGAAATACTCTGTTATCGTGTCTCCATCCTTCATCTCCAAGACTTCAAAGTTCCTGCGCAGCCTCTGCAGCTGTGCGCTCTGCACTCTCTTGTTTCCTTGGAACTTGGTTTTCATTGACTCCCATATGTCCTTCAAACTTTCCTTCTTCGCAATCGTCTTCTGAATCGTCTTGTCAATTGATGCAAAGAGATAGTTCTTCACCTTGAGATCTTTAAGCTTCTTCTCCGCCATCTCACTCCTCTCAGCACCTGTGAGAATCACGTTCCTCTCTGGCTGCGTGATCCCAACTTCAATGAGTTCCCACCACTCCTTGGATCTCAACAAATTCTCCATGAGCATTGCCCAATGCTCGTAGTCACCATCGAATTTTGGAATGTTAAGCGATGAGTCTTTTTCTCCCATCTCTCTCTTTTGTTTCTCACTGTGTTTTGAAATAAGAAGGCTCTGATACCACTTGTAAGATTCAGAACAGAGAATTTGGAACTGGTTTTCTTATTGCTTGAAAAGAACTGAATACAAAAGCTCTGTCTTATAGATAAGATACGAGCTGAACAATAGGAACAGAATAACAAACTACTAACCCACTTCCTACAAGTTAGGAAACGTTTATTGACTCAGAAACAAAGTAAAAAAACTTCTAAAAACTTGGAGGACTCAGCAACCTTATCCTTCAAAATTTAGATTCTTAAAAACATGAATGATAATTTGCTTAGTTATTTGAATGATAACTTGAATGGTTTTTTGATGTCTCTACCTCTTGATCTTACAGACCACGACTACTTCCTTTTTGAAGTTAATGTGCATTTTCATTTTTTGTAGCTTCGTCATCACCAAAACCATTATCCAAAATTTACGAGCGATAAACAAAATTATGAATCATATTCCAAACAATAACAATTGTTCTACCTTTAAGTTACATTTCGATAATTTTTTGCGATTTTCTTATTTATTTTATACTAAGATTTTTCTTTTTACATTTTCCCAGATTTATATTAATAATTTTGTTTAATATCTTATAGTATTTAGAATTATAAAAATTATAGTTGATTTACACTAATATTATATATATATATATTACAAGAATGTTAAACAAATATATTCGGTAAAGTGTTTCTAAACCTCAAACATATGTTCTATTTCTCTAAAGTACCAACGATGCGTTATGTTATTGGTTTACCGCTAGAATCGTTTTTATTTTGTGTTCCGAGTTTAATTCTCGTTAGGAAGGCGTGTTTATGCTATATCTCGGTATCATCACTGTTGCATTTGGTCTGGGGGATCACCTCTTGGTTATTCAAAAAAAAATCTCTAAAATATTCTAGACTTCAAAATATTTTGACTAGGTTACTTAAAAATTATTATTCTAATCATCTTAAAATATAATGATATTCGATTTTTTTGAAAAAATATATAAGAAATGTTGATGTGTCAAAACTAATTGGAAAAGGAAAATTACAATTATCAAAAATCTAATTAGCTAATTTACAAGTAAGACGTTTTTTTATTGTCACAATATACATAAAATATTGCAGAATTAGATGTAAAATATGGTTGACATTAACCATGAAGAGATAGACAAAAAAGCACCAACATATAAGAAAATTGGAGTATAAGCTAAAAGTAACAATAAACTCTGTATGAATATTTTAGCAAAAAACAAGAAAAGAAACTCTATATGAATAGAAGTAGAGGTAATCGACATAGGCTTGAATGGTTTGGACGACCGGTGAAAGGCTCTTATCATCTGCAGAGAAAAAACGTGTTGGCCAACAATGAGCCTAATTGTGAAGGAAAAACTTGATAATTTTTTTTTTTGTTGACGGTTGTAACCGTAATAAAATGCCGCAAATTAAATGTTGAAAAAAACTTGGTATTCCATAAACTGCAAATGAAGTCAAATTTTGACTCGAAAAAGGCTGATCACATGCATTATATGTAGCTAAAACCGACATATCAAGCCTCTCCGCTATCAAATCCTTAAATAAATAATCAACCCTACCTCACACCTACCAAAGCGAGCCCATCACTATACCCAAATCTATAAACACAACGCAAAAAGTAACATCAGTGACAATTTTTTGCTTTTAAAGAAGAACGTTTCATGTGGTTTGACAAAGCTGACGTCGACGTATCCCGAAACTGCTTGTAACTCCGGTATCAAATCTTATGCGTATAAGTAAACACATTGATTGTGGGATCCATATTTACTAACCATGGATAATTTTATACTATAATTTACATGCAAATAACCATCTCTCACCATTTGTTAGTCTATATAATATAGATTAAGCTTCAAACCCAAAAATACAAACTCACTCAAAACACAATTAAATTAGAGAGAGAGAGAGAGAGATCGGGAAAAATGGGTGCTTCCTATCAAGAATGTTCATCATTGCTTCTTCAAGATCTCAAAGTAGCGATCAAAGAATCATATCTCATTTTCCCATCCGAAGAAACTTTAACCCATGAGAGAAAACCTATGTTCTTGTCCAATGTCGACCAAGTTCTCAACTTTGATGTCCAAACGGTTCATTTCTTCCGACCTAACAAAGATTATCCTCCGGAGATTGTGTCAGAGATGCTGAGAAAGGCGATGGTGAGAGCAATGGACGCTTACGACCTTTTGGCCGGGAGACTTCGCCTGAACCCTAGCTCTGGAAGACTGAATGTTGACTGTAACGGTGCCGGAGCTGGGTTTGTAATGGCTGAGAGTGAGTACACTTTGGAGGAACTTGGAGATTTGGTTTATCCAAATCCAGCTTTTGTTGAACTGGTTACAAGTCAGCTTCAATCTTTGCCTAAAGATGATCAACCATTGTTTGCTTTTCAGGTAACCAACGTTTGCTTCCTAAACCTAGCTATACGTACTTTTCCAAATTACTTTATTTTTTTGTGGAGTGAACTTCCTCGGGGCATGATTAACCTCGGTCTCTTAGCCGGGGGTTCTTAACTCATGATTTGATATTTTTTTTGTTTCTTTTTTATATTTTTTGGCTAAGAGACGACTTTTATATCTCTTATTTAAGAGACAGTTTTTAGTTTTTCTTAGTTAAAATTTAAAAAAAGCTAAGAGTCTGAAGCTTAAAACCCCAGTTAAGAGACTGAGGTTAATGATGGAGAGTTGTAAGAGCATGATTAACCCGAATTCTTAATTTAGGGTTCTTAACTCATGATTTGACTTTTTTTATACTTTTTGGCTAAGAACCGACTCTTATATCTTTTATTTAACAGACATGTTTTAGCTTTTCTTAGTTAAAAGTTAAGAAACAGTTCTTAGCTTCGGCTAAGAACCCATACTAAAAACTCGGGTTAATCAATGGTCTGAGAGTCTTATAAAATAATTGATCCAAGCACAAAAGGGAGGTAGACAGAAGTTAAATTAGTAGTTACGAATAAACATATGTACATTTAATACTTGTGTACAAATATATCAAAGTTTTTTTTTTTGAAAAAACGAATATATCAAAGTTTCGGATTCTTAGTTTATCTGAACTATTAAAATCTGTTCTGAAATACAGAATTTAGGCAATTGTGGATTTTTCCTAATTGGTTTTATCATCGTTATTTTTAAACAGACTTAAAATATTATTCAAACAAATACTTTTTTTTAATAATCAGTGCGTTTTAAAGAACGTTAGCCTTTGATAAGAAAACGAGTTCTTGGATGACTCAAACAAAACTCATAGACATATCAAAAACCTCTTTAGATACCTATTACTAAGCCTACTCAAATCTCTAACAGACCATATAATAAGTCAAGTATGACGAAACATGTAAACAAGTAACATGTGACATATATATATAATTTAATCATTCAAGTATAATAAAACATGTAAACAAGTAACATGTGACGTATATATATATTCGGACATGTTACAGTTTCTCCTGCATACAGATGATATGCCAAATAAGTTTGCAATTCTTCCAGTGCACAAAATCTCTAACAGATATTTGCTTCTTTTGTATGTTTAAACTTGAAACTAGAAAATGTCACAGAAAGAAGTCATATAAACACTAAGTATATGTTTTCAACCAACACAATAATCGAGGTTTACACAATAACATATATAAAATTATCAAAATAAGGAACTATTAAAATGCTTTACCTTCAATTTATTTAGTTGTTAGTGTTAATAAAACGGTATGATATATATGATTGCAACAATCTACTTGTGCCGCGTAAGGTTAAAACGCTGCCTTTATTGGTTGCTCATTTATTGAATCCCACCAAACATAAAGCAATCCGAATTAAAGTGACATCATTCTGTTTGATATACTTACTTACTGCCCAGTAATGTAATCATTTTCTAAAGAAAACTAGTTAATGAACGTATGTGGTAGTAGGAACTAGTCATTGTCTACATCTTTTAGTACGCATGTATACGATGACTAAATATAGAGTTATTATGTGGGTTACTCTTGTCTGCTATAATCATATTCCGAGGATTTGTGCCAGCTTTGCTATGCCCCAGGGGACTTAGCTACTACTACGATAATTTTCCAGTAAATTATAACTAACTAGGGAAAATGTTGTTTACAAGTGAAAACATTTCTTACGTGTTGTCCATATAATTGAATTACGGAGATCTTAGAATTTAAATTTTTTTGGCAGGTGACATCATTCAAGTGCGGTGGATTTGCAATGGGAATCTCAACAAACCATACAACGTTCGATGGACTTAGTTTCAAAACATTTCTCGACAACTTAGCCTCTCTACTAAGTGATAAGCCCTCATCAACACCACCTTGCAACGACCGTACTCTTCTCAAAGCTCGTACTCCACCACGTGTCACATTCCCACACCACGAGCTTGTCCAACTCCAAG
Source organism: Brassica napus (assembly GCF_020379485.1). Lineage (NCBI taxonomy): Eukaryota > Viridiplantae > Streptophyta > Magnoliopsida > Brassicales > Brassicaceae > Brassica > Brassica napus. The sequence continues at coordinate 10,910,215 of NC_063445.1, read as the reverse complement.
ACTCGAACACAACAGTCTTCGAAGCCACTTCTGAGCACTTAGATTTGGTGATCCTCGTATGAAAGCTCCTCATTCTGTTCTTCATCACTAATCTCCTTGTGAGAGTCCAGCATTTTCACATAGGCATCATTTTTTTTGTTCTCAATCATTTGGACCTCTCTCTCAATTGTTAAGGCATGTTGTAGAGAGTCTTCAAGTGCCAATTCCTCTAGAAGCTCATCAGCTAAAACCTCCATCTCCTCAATGTAGAAGGTTTGGCTTTGAGTAATAGGCTTCTTCATCACCTCTTTGATGTCAAAGTGAAGGATGTTTCTCTTTCCAAGGTGAAGATCAATCTTCCCTTCCTTAACATTCACAACTGCTCCTGCTGTAGCCAAGAAAGGTCTCCCCAATATCAAAGGATCTGTTGGTTCTTCATCCATCTCCAACACCACAAAATCTGTAGGAATCTCACAATTTCCAACCATAACAGGGAGATCTTCTAGGATACCAATGGAAATCTTCACTGAGCGATCAGCTAGTACAAGAGAGAGTCTACACTTCTTGTATTGTGTAAAGCCAAGCCTTTTAGCAATGGAGAGAGGCATAAGGCTCACACTTGCTCCCAAATCGCATAGACACCTCTCAAAAGCATATTGCCCAATGGCACAAGGTAAAGTGAAGCTTCCTGGATCTTCAAGCTTCTTAGGGATGGTTAGCCTTTGGATAATAGCACTACACTCATGAGTAAGAACCACCATGCCTTCCATCTCCTTCTTCTTCTTAGTTACAGCATCCTTGAGGCACTAGCATGAAGGCATCAATTATGGGCATAGTAATCTGAACTTCACTCATTTGCTTCTCAAATAAGGCCTTGTATTGCTCCAAAAGCTGTCTCTTGAATCTACCGGGAAAATGAAGTTTTGGTTCATAGGGAGGAGGATTGAATAGAGCTCCTTTTGATGAAGTATCAGCTTCATTCTTGTTCTCCCCCTTCTTTTCTTCTCCAAGTTTACCCTTCTCTTTTGCTTCAACTATTTTCTCCAAGATCTCCTCATTGGTTTTCTCATCCATAATAACCACATCATCATCCACATTGATGACCACCTCCCCATCTTGCTTTTCATTACCCCTAATGAGAGTTCTTGGTGGTAGCTGTTTTCCACTCCTAAGGGTGATGACTTTCATTGTCTCCTTGGGATTTTGCTCTGGCTTTCCAGGTAATGCCCCTTGTTGGCGACTTGGCTGAGAGTTTATTGAAGCAAACTGATTCTCCAAATGTCGGATCTTGTTGTTGAGCTCATTGTAGCTTCCATCAATCTTGGAGTGAATGTTCTTGAACTCATAACCCATTGTCTTCTCATTCTTGGCCTGAAAATCCATAATTTTCTTGAACATTGCATCCACACTTGTATCTGAAGCTGGAGCTTGTGAAGAACTTCCTTGAGCTTGAGTAGACTGATTGTTGTTATTGTTGAAACCAGGAGGAGTGTTTTGCCTAGGCTGATAGCTCCTTTGCTGAGTGTTTTGCTTCTGCTTGTAACCTCCTTGCTGGTTGTTAGAGTAGGACCTTTGCTGGTAGTTGTTGTACTGAAAGTTAGGCTCCTTCCTATACCAAGAACTATTATTGTTGATGAAGCACAGCTCTTCTTGTCCTTCCAAACCATCAACCTCATTAATCTTGGGAGGAATCTCTTGAATAGGACCACCCACAAAGTTGACCTGCTCTTGTTTAGCTTGGTTAGAAAGAAGCAAGTTCATCTTCTCCTGCAAGGACTTGATCTCTTTCTTTGTCTGCTGATCATCATTTTTGTTGACCCTATCATGCTCCTCACTGTAGACTGAGTCGCTCTTAGCCATGTTCTCCACCAGTTCTTTTGCTTCTTCTTCAGTTCTCCCCAAGAAGAAACCATTGCTGATAGTATCAAGCCTGTTTCTGCACTGTGGTAAGGCTCCTCTATAGAAGGTGCTAAGCAAACTCTCCTTGCTGAAATCATGATGAGGGCATTGAGACCAGTAGCCTTTGAACCTCTCTCATGCTTCACTGAAGCTCTCTAGACCTTTCTGTTGGAACCCGGAGATTTCGTTCCTGATCTTAGTTGTCCTTGAACTAGAGAAGAACTTGTCTAGGAAAACCCTCTTGTACTCATCCCAAGTAGTGACAGTATCACTTGGAAGAGTCTACTCCCATTGGTATGCCTTGTCTCCCTAAGAGAAAGGAAATAGCTTGAGCTTGAAAGCATCTTTAGAAACACCATTTTTCTTGGACAAGCCACAGTACTGATCAAACTTGTACAAGTGATCAAAAGGGTCTTCAGCAGCAAGACCATGATACTTGTTGTTCTCTATTGTGTTGAGCAGTCCTGACTCGATCTCGAAGTTGTTGTTCTCCACAGCTGGTGCTCTGATTCTCAACCTATGACCATGAATGTGAGGTTGATCATAGGCTCCAATGCCACGGGCTTGGCGCTGTGGATGTTGTGGCTGGCGCTGTGGTCTAAAAGGATCAGCTCTTGGACCATTGCCTCCTTGGGCATCACCATCTTGAGGCAGATTCTCCATATCAAACCCCAACCTTTGCAAGTGAGCCTGTTGCTCCACTTCTCTTCTTTGTCTTGCTATCTCTCTTTCAAGTGCTCGAATGTCTTCAACTCTTGGAACTAGGTTTGTTGGACCTCTGCTCCTTGTGTTCATACACCTGAAATACAAAGGGAGAAGGACAAAGAGAAGCAGTAACACAATTAAATAAAAATTGACTTAGTCTCAAGCAAATGACTAAATCTCAATGTCACAATCAACTTAGAATTTGGCAACGGCGCCAATTTGATGATAGGGGTTTCAAGACCCCTAATCAAATGTTGTAATATATAGGATGTCAAACCAACCCTAAGTGATTATGATGCAAAGAGAATGCAAGACCATGCTTAATCTAAGTGCTACCAGTTTTTGAGATGATTTTAAACTAGATTACTACCTAAAATGCAATAAAGGACAAAGCTTTCTTTTTTATAAGAAGGGAGAACTCATGGGCTATGGGAATTGATCTTGGGTGATCAAGATTCAACCTAAAAGTGTCAACTTTTAACCAATCTATATCTACCTTAGACCTAGACACAATCCTAAGCAAACTCTATCCCTAGATGAATGCTCATTTACTTAGACAACTCAAGCATCAAATTCCTTTGGTTGAATGTTATCTAAGTAATCATTAATCTCAAGTCTATTAGCCATTTTAACACCTTTAACAACAAATTCCTTTGGTAAAGAATGTTAAAAGCTTAGGAGAGTTGGTTCAGGCATTTCATCGAACACCTTCCGGGTATGAAATGCCTAGAGCTCAACTTTAGGGAGGCCAACTCTAGAGTTGCATTAAAAGCACTCTACTAGCAAGGAATAAGATTGATCTATACCTAAACACCTTAGATCTAGCTTAATCACCCTTAATCTCCCTAATCCATGAATCCAAAGATGACTACTCACTACTCTTCATGATGAGCCCAAAAATCAAAGATGATTTGGTGCTAATCATGATTAGTGATCAGGATAATCAAGTAATCACAAGAGAAAATGATTAAGATAAGATCTTTCACCTAAGAGTTCTTTTGTGATTAGATAGAAAACAAGATAGATCCTAACTTTAGGATTACAAGAGTATTTATATGTCTTTGGTAAACCTAATGGTTTCCATTAAAAAGTCTAAAAAGCCCTTAAAAACATTAAAATTCGACTAAGTAAAAGTCTCGACTCGGGTTGGGTTCCGTCGGGTGCAACCCGCGTCAGCTTCCCCGGCAACGACTCCAATTTGATGATAGGGATTTCAAGGCCCCTAATCAAATGTTGTAATATATAGGATGTCAAACCAACCCTAAGTGATTATGATGCAAAGAGAATGCAAGACCATGCTTAATCTAAGTGCTACCAGTTTTTGAGTTGATTTTAAACTAGATTACTACCTAAAATGCAATAAATGACAAAGCTTTCTTTTTTATAAGAAGGGAGAACTCATGGGCTATGGGAATTGATCTTGCGTGATCAAGATTCAACCTAAAGGTGTCAACTTTTAACCAATCTATATCTACCTTAGACCTAGACACAATCCTAAGAAAACTCTATCCCTAGATGAATGCTCATTTACTTAGACAACTCAAGCATCAAATTCCTTTGGTTGAATGTTATCTAAGTAATCATTAATCTCAATTTTATTAGACATCTTAACCCCTTTAACAACAAATTCCTTTGGTAAAGAATGTTAAAAGCTTAGGAGAGTTGGTTCAGGCATTTCATCGAACACCTTCCGGGTATGAAATGCCTAGAGCTCAACTTTAGAGAGGCCAACTCTAGAGTTGCATTAAAAGCACTCTACTAGCAAGGAATAAGATTGATCTATACCTAAACACCTTAGATCTAGCTTAATCACCCTAAATCTCCCTAACCCATGAATCCAAAGATGACTACTCACTACTCTTCATGATGAGCCCAAAAATCAAAGATGATTTGGTGCTAATCATGATTAGTGATCAGGATAATCAAGTAATCACAAGAGAAAATGATTAAGATAAGATCTTTCACCTAAGAGTTCTTTTGTGATTAGATAGAAAACAAGATAGATCCTAACTTTAGGATTACAAGAGTATTTATATGTCTTTGGTAAACCTAATGGTTTCCATTAAAAAGTTTAAAAAGCCCTTAAAAACATTAAAATTCGACTAAGTAAAAGTCTCGACTCGGGTTGGGTTCCGTCGGGTGCAACCCGCGTCAGCTTCCCCGCGTCAACTCGTCGAAGCGCCATCAGTTCATACGTGCGGGTAGGCTTCCCCTCGCTGCTTCACCCGCGTGACTCCTCGAACAGAATCCTTTGGTGACGTGGGTAAGGGAAAATGGGGATCACCCGCGTGCTCCACCCCGCGTCAAGATGCTACCACGCCTCCAATTCCAACGTGCTGGTAGGCCTTCCCGCGTCGCTCTACCCGCGTTGAGCCATCGACCACGCTACGCGGGTAGGAGAACCCGCGCGACTCAACCCGCGTGGAGTCCTTCATATCTTCTTCTCGATGCCTCGGCGCGGGTAAGGGAACCCGCGTTGGCTCAACCCGAGTTGTGCTCGCTTGAACTCGAACTAACTTCATTTTCCATCTCTTCTTGAGCCACAATGCTTTTAAACACCTCCAATTACTCCATAAGAAACTCCACTACCTGATTAGGACATATGAATGCAATATGGATGGTTAAAACAGTGTAAATATGCAACATGTCAAGATTTCAACATCTTCAAGCTATCCTCTCAACAAATCTCGAGGCTCAAAGAGAAGGCCTCGGAGAGTGTTAGTAGTGTTTGTGTTCGTGTGACGGGCTTCAACGTCGTTACCGTTTTGGTTTGGAGGTGCAAGGCACTCTCTTTAGTAGAAGAAGAAGAGGTGGATGATCTTGAAAAAGAATCAACCATTCTTTACGCGGTGGACATCAGAGGGAGGCTGGATCCTCAGCTTCCCTCTTCGTACACGGGAAACGCGGTTTTAACGGCGTACGGAAAGGCGAAACGAAAGGCATTGCTCGAAGAACTGTTTGGGACGATCGTGGAAATGGTAGGAGAACGTGCGAATCGGATAACGGATGAGTATGCCAGATCCGCTATAGATTGGGGAGAGATGACGGGATGAGGTAGCTCGCTTGGTAAGGATCCTGGGGGCCAATCGTCATGCTCACGGGTTCGACGCCAAGCGGAGGCGAACTGCCCATTCTGTCACCAAATGCGGTACTGGGTGTTGGGCCTTGCCCCCAGCCCAGGTAAAGCCCTCCCGGGTGAAGTGGACCGCTGCCTAACCGGGCCCAGAGAAATGATTCACGTAACTGGGGAACCCCTGGATTAACAAAAAAAAAAAAAAAAAAAAAACTGGGATTTGCGGAGGTTGAATATCCATGGGGAAAGCCAAATTATTGCTGTCCCGTTGTGTACCATCGGAAAGACATAGTTTTGCTGTTTCCAGACATTGATGGAGATAGTAAAGGTGTTTATGTCTTGGCTGCTTTGCCTTCTAAGGAGATGACCAAGTTTCAGAAATGGTTTGAAGACACCCTTTGCTGATTTCTCCTTGGCTTCACTTTGCATTCTATTTTCTTAGTTCTACTGGGTACTACTTCATTTTATAAGAAAAAAAAAGAGGCAAAGGTGAACCATCTGGTTTAAGAGTAAAACCACATAATGCATGTTAACCCAAGAGAAAAATAAAAAGTATGGTTTGGTTCAGTTTGAAAATGAATTCAGTTATATATATATATATATATATATATATATATATATATATAATACATTTTAAATTAAAAAAAAAAAACAATAATTAATAAAAGTAGTTTTGTATAATATGAGTATATCTTTTTTGTTCAAGGTATTTTCAATATATATATATATATATATATATATATATATATATATATATATGCATATAAATGTTTTAATGAATTTCAGTTTATTTAAGTTTCTTTTTGGGGTGCAAATGTTAAACAGTTTATTTAAGTTGGTTATACTAAAATTGATTTTTGCTGGCTTTTTTTTTTTTTTTAAATCCAGTAAGATTATTAACACATTTCACTAATTTATTTCCCATTCATGCCTATCTCCAGCATTTCTCCTAGATATGGTATTTAGGATAGATATGAAAGAATACTTTATACCGTTTTATGTATTCTCTGTTATTTAAGATAAATTAAAAAGTTGTATTGTAAGCACAAAAAATATTGTAAATGAAAATGGATACAAAATATATAATAGTTCTTAAAGCGTGCATATACTTTTTTACCTGAACAACAATCTATACTATTATTTGCGAAGTAAATTTTTGGAATCGAGCTCTCACGTTAAAAGTTAGAGCGGTTAATATCGTTTATACCCTTAATGAATAATTATATAAATTGGTCAAAATATAAAAACGAATTTCAAATCTATCTTATTAAAAAAATGATTAAAATTAATAATAAATCGTTTATATCCTTAATGTATAAATTATATATATAGTCAAAAATAAAAACGAATTTAAAATATACCTGATTAAATAAGTGATAAATTTTTGGAATCGAGCTCTCACGTTAAAAGTTAGAGCGGTTAATATCGTTTATACCCTTAATGAATAATTATATAAATTAGTCAAAATATAAACGAATTTCAAATCTATCTTATTAAAAAAATGATTAAAATTAATAATAAATCGTTTATATCCTTAATGTATAAATTATATATATAGTCAAAAATAAAAACGAATTTAAAATATACCTGATTAAATAAGTGATTAAAATTAATAATAATAACAATTAACTAAAATATAAATAATTAAAAAGGAATTTCTATTAATAATATTATATTTATATATTATATTAGATAATTGACTATAAATAAATATAATAAAAATTTTAAAAATAAAAACATGTTTTAAAACATAAGATAATTCTTAGATATATTCTGTTGTTATCTGAAAATAATATTTTATTATAAAATATATAGTTAGATATAAAACAATTTATAATTAAATGCTAATCAAACAAATAAATATATTTTCTAAAATATATGAACGTTTTTAAAATTTAACAAAACAATTAGCATATTTTTTTTGATAAAAAGTAATGAATATATATTAATAATATTTTATTTATATTATATATTTGATAATTGACTATAAGTAAATATAAAAAAATTCTCAAAAATAAAATATATTTTTAAAACATTAGATAATTCTTAAATATGTTGTGTTTTTATCTGAAATAATATTTTATTATAAAATATAAAGTTTAATGTTTGATTTATCTTTTTAAAAATATAATTAATAATTTTTTATGTTGGTTTTGATTTAATATTTATAAACACATAAATATCTATAATAACACTATGCCCGCATGTGCAGGCAGAACACCTAGTATCTCAATATATAATTTGAATCTTTGGTTAAATCTCTATTACTTTAACCATAATTCATTCAATTATAATTTATGAATTTGAATATTGTATGCCGAATATTTATGATTAACATGGAATTAGTTACTTTTAGCTATTTAGATAGAAAACTAATAGGTATTTAGGGTATTTTTTGAGTATTTTTGAATATATATATATATATATATATATTTACTTTTAACTATCTTTCACATATTTTGGATAATTTCAAGTATTTTTGAGTGTGTTGGATATTTTTAGTATATAAGATTTAGAAATAACTAATATATTTAAGAATATATCCAATTTTACATATACCAAAATTTTGGATCCATTCGGATATCTTACCAATTTTGGTTTGAATTTGGTATATTTTTTTTTTGTTTGGTTTAGATTCAATTCTTTGGGTTCAAATATATTTTTCAACCCTAAAAGATTTAATAAGATTTTTTCTTATAATTTGTATCATTTTATTTATCGGTTTTATATAAAAAATAAACATAATCTGCGTTTTAACGCGGTTCAAAAATCTAGTTCATTCAATTATAATTTGGTTTCTTTTACACTTTCTGAAATCAATAATACATATTTTGTTACAACAGTTTCTTTCTCAATATTACAGCAAAGCTAACCGAAAGCTTCGGCATTAGTTCTTTATTCAAATTTCTTTGATTCTCTTGAATTTGAGCTTTGTTTCAACAAAAATCACCATGAATATTTCGATTAATCAACTCTCCATCAATTTTTATATTCAACTGATCTTCGTTTTATTAGAATTTCTTTTATTTTCTTATTCCCAATCTTCACTTGTTTTTGACCTAGATTTGTTGTTGTTAATTTCTCGTTGATTGTTACATGATCTTCTTCCCCATTTTAATTTTCTAATTCACAATGAGCTCTTCAAATCCAAATCAAACAATGACTTTTGATTGCAATCATCTATACTTGGACCAGTATTAGAATTCATTTTTCTTCATGATTTCAATCACTAATTCTGATCTTTGATTGGCTAACATAGGGTTATAATGTTCACTTATGGTGTTGACATGTTCGTATGGCACTTATTTGCCAAAATAAGTTGGGTTTTTATCAATGATACTATTCCTTAAGTTCTTAGTACTTATTAGGATGCTGGTTCTTAGTCTAAAAGTGATGGAAAATGATTAATTCATCACTGAAATGAAATCAGATTATGTAGTTTTCCATAGCTTTACTTATGATGTTTCTAGCACTAGCTGTTATCTTGCATCTATTGAAGCTCACGAGCCTGGCTATTATAGTGCATATCTTGTTGCTTACAATCCATATCGACCATCTCAATGTTAAATTTATTTGGTTGTACTGGATACAACATCGATGAGTGCTACAAACTAAATCCGTTTGGTCGCAAACAATCTTTAATTCATATTTTTGGACAATTTCCATATCTCTAGTATATCCTTCCTAATAGTAGTTGGATATTTGATAGTGGGGGAAAATTACACATGTTTTCTGATCTGATCATGACACTGGTGTTCCAGTTAGTCACACAAGCACTATCCATATTTGTGATTTACTTATCTTGCAGAATGTTTGGCTCATTCTTATCCTATTCATCTGCCTCACTTAAAATTTGGTTAACCCACACCCCCTACTTAACTAAGTTTAATCCACATTTGCAACTCAAAATTTTCAACCGGTCGAACCCACTGCCCCCACAGCGGATCAAATAAGGCAAGACCGCAGATAATGAGTCAAATTCTGAGCTGTACTAGTACGGGCTGTTACGGAATAGCCTTCACCTTTGTCACTGGTTGGAATGATCAACATAAGATGTGGTCATCTGAAACACGAAAAATTAACGGTTTTATGTTCTCAGTCTCTGGAAAAAGTTTCCAAAAATATAAACTTTCCAAAAATAGAAACTTTTCCAACATATAAACTTTTACAAAATAGAAAATTTCCAAAACTAAAAAAGTTTCTTAAATTAAACTTTTCCTAAATAATCTTTCCCTAAACTAGAAATATGGAAATGACAAACTTGCCAAAAAAATTGACGGAACTTTGCCGAAAAATTCACTTGTGACTAGTCGTCATAAAATTCAACAACAACTCATCCGTGATACAAAGCATCGCTTTGTGTTGATGGTGAAAATAAAAAGGGGTAAATCTTTTGTATAGAAGAATGGAAGGGAATTTGATTTTCTAAACTTTTAATGTGCACTACAAGAAAACATATTTTTTACGAGGGCAATATTCGTTGTAAATTCGTCGTAAACGGGGTATTACGACGAATTAACCTCAAAAGACGTTTCGTCGTAAAACGTCCGTCGTAACGGAGGTTTCGTCGTAAACGACTTGTTACGTTTACGACGAAATATATTCCTCGTAAAGCGCAAGGCATCGTTTCGTCGTAAACGAGACGTAAGATTTCGTGGTAAACTCCACGTAACGGTTTCGATGTAAAACAGACGTAAATACTTTTGTTGTAAAGAACACGTAAACCTTTCGATGTAAAACTCTCGTAAATCTTTCAACGTTACTCACTCGTAAACATTTACGTGGAGTTTACATCGATTCTTATTAATATATAATAAATTTGAATATTTTTTTAACCTCAAATATAAATTTGAATTTAAAATAATTTTAATTTTAAAATGAAATATGAAAATGAAAAACATATTTTAAAAAAGCATTTAAAAGTCATACAATAATATTTAAATTCATTATACAAACCAAAATATAAAAAAAACTACATATCATCGAAGTAGTCGGTGGGGTTGCTCGGCTGTTGACGGGTTGGATCGGACTCTTGGGGATCTCGTACTGGTAACCCAAGAGCGGCTCGTCTCTCACTCAACATTCTCTGCATAACCGGGTTTTCCACGGCCATCACGTTTAGCAAATCCCCAAGAGAGTCTAAACGAACCTGCTGGCTATCCATTCGAGCTTTCATCTGAGAAGTCTCTTCATCCCGTCTCGAAGTTTATGACGAAGTTGCCCTTGCAACTTTGTTAACAGAGCCTATACCGACTATCCGTCCCTTCTTTTTAGGAGCCACCTGTAAAATTAAAACATATATTAATATAGTTAATTATGTTAAAATATTAAAAATAATGTAAACAAAAATTTTAAGTTGTACCTCTTCGAAGATTTTGTCGGCGTCTTCGGTGGACAATGTGACGGGTAATCCATCGGGAGACTCATGGGTTAGTTGCGTCTCTCGTTCTTCAATCCGAGAAGCCACTGCTTGGAAGAGTTTCTCAGATGCAGGATCCACAAAAACTCCGTCGGATGTGGCGTGAGTCATCTTGAATAGGTCAGACAGAGATGGTAAGACTCCCGTCTTCTCTAACTACAAAAAAAAAATTAAATTAAATTTTAAAAATTAAATTAATTGAAAATTTTAAAATAAATATTTAAAACAAAACTTACAGCTTCTAGACGGATTCCTGCATGAGGTTTTTGTCCGGTTCTGTTTATGAGTTGTAAAAAATGTAGTAATCTACTTCTTTTTCAACGAAAACCATTTCGATGGTGTTTCCGGAATCTTTATTGTAATTTCTCCACAAGTGAAGAATCCTAATACGTCGAAAGTTAGTATAGTATTACATAAAAACGCATGAGTCTCCGGACGAATTAATTCTGATCATATTTATTACAATAAAGATGACTCACCCCCTACTTCACTCTGTCTAAAAGTCGAATTATGTAATACTAACTTGCGCAAGAAATGCTTATTCTCAATAATGCAACTTTATATTGTCGACCTTTCAAAAATAAATGATGTTGCTATATTTATTTTTCACAATAAATATTGAAATAGATTAAAGAAAGTTATCCCCCTATTAACTATTTCACCGGGAATTTTATATTGTAATAAGGTAAGTCATTACAAACGAATTAAGAATTTAGAAACATTAAGGTAAATTGACTTTTAAAATTTTAATAAATGTGATAATAACTTGGACAAGAAATGTTTAAAATAAATAAGGTAACTTACATTTAAACTATTCATAAGTTACTTTGCAACTTGCACAAGACAAAAAAAATTATTCATAAGTTACTTTGAAAAATAAATAAGGTAACTTACAATTAAACTATTCATAATTTATTTTAAAATTCTGATAAATTTATTCTTTGAACAACAATAAATAATTTAAAAATAATATTAATAAACATGTTTGGATTTTGTTATATTTAAAATAGTTATTATATAATTATATTCGAATACAATTCATCAAGTAGAGTATAAAACAATTATAATTATCTTATATAAAATTTCGTTCATTATATTTTATAGTTTATAAATATTGAAAGTGATAAATAAAACATTATTAATCTTTCTATAATTTCAAAAATTAGTTTCCATAAATTGTTATTTGTAATATTCTTTAGATTATATGGCAAGTGGGTGTTAAATGATTTTAGACTTACCTTAAATTTTTAGATCTAAATTAAATAAATAAAAATTAAGAACAATCGACTAATCAAATTATAACAATTAAATTGAAACTTCACCTATGAACGACACGTCATTAGAAATCATTAAAATGACTTCTCTTTTAATATATAGGGGATATTAAATTGAAACTTCACCTATGAACGACACGTCATCAGAAATCATTAAAGTGACTTCTCTTTTAATATATAGGGGATATTCCTCTAAATCCCATCCTTCGTATCGATTCCTTTCTTATTTTATTTGTTTGGTTTCTCTAAAATGTTCGAGTCAAAAAAGCAAACATAATTTCATTTTCCATTAGAGAAGGGTGTATGATCGTTTCCTATCCAGAATGACGTGTGAGTAGGTGTAAATAATAAAATGACTTCATACTTATCATAGATGAATGCATGGTTGGACCATGAAAAATAATTTCATATTTAACGTAAATTTTGCCCCCTATATATAATTCGATTGAAACCATTTGATTAACACATATAACACATTTTCTCATCAAAAAGATAAACAAAAGATGAACCTGGTTGAGATGTTTGCAACCATAGGGACATTGTGGTTACCAATGTCTTCTAGATTACTAGTTTCTCCGACATATGCAATTCCAACCAACTTGGGATATATGAATCAAGTTAGCCGCAAAAAAATTCAACAACTTCAAAACGTCTCGGAATTAAACCAAAGAATGGTGTTGGTTCTTCGGGGAAACCAGGGCACATCAACCCACAACCAGGCCGTCAAAAGCATCCCCATAAGACCAGAAGTTTTGGAATCTTATCACTGCTGTAGCTGTGTTTTTTTCTACTTTTTTTATTATTATTGTTTTATGTTCATTACATTGGTCCTACACATCAATCGAACTGAATACATTTGGTCTGACCCAATGAGTTACTATCAACAAGACGAGGAAAAAAAACAAAAGGAAGCACAATCAGAGGAAGAGCTCTTGTGGCAGTGAGGTGGGGCAAAACTTCTTTGCTGCAAATTTGTACTGCGAAAAAAATAGAAAAACAACAGTAAACATTTCAAGTATCTTATTTGAAGTTACTAATAATAAAAACAAAAGAAGTTGGAGTGTTTTGTTACTTTGTCTTGACTGTACTTCTTTCTGACTGCAACTATATCGGCTGAGGGACTCTCATGACATAGCTGAAGAAGATTCTTAACTCATGCTTCCAGATGTTTAGCCCTGTACGATGTGTAATGCTCTAACGTAGAGCTCTGTGAAAAGCCAAATTTTAACAGGTTGGTTAGAACGCTGAGAACAAAGCAGTACTGGAGAAAACAGGAATGTAAATACAGTTTCTTTGTCATACCCATGGTTTTCTTGAAGGGTGTAATATGTATCGTGCCAAGAACACTGCAGAGGCTGCGACAAGTGATGGAGCGTAGCGAAGCATAGCGTAATCTAAGAGAGATAATTCGCTGAGATAGCTCGCTAGTGACTCAAACAGCAGTAATGGAACCTAATTAGACAGAAATAAACAGTTAGAAACGTATATAACCAATCACCAAATGAGCAAATAGCTCATCTTCAATTGTTATATAACACTATACCTCCGTTTTGCCTTTAGCAGCACGAACAAAGCGCCTAATTAACCACCATTTTTATAAGTCCAGATCAGCAGGGAACACACACACGTACACACAAAGATAGAAATAACAACAATATGATCAGAAGCTACCTCAAGAAACATTTTGCTGTTGGAGTTGTTAATTCGAAGTTTCGAACTTAAGGTAATTCAGAACAGACGACTCCATCTCCAAAAGCTGGTAAGATATAAGGTTAACGATGTGAAACCCACAAGAAGAAGAGTTTGTCCACGGAAATCGAAAGCACAAACTTCGTTTCTTGAGTACGTGTTATCAGTGATGTAACAGAAACTCTCCACTTGAGGCACACACACTTCTTCATATTTTCTGCAAAAATCATTACGTCCACAAGTTCAAAATGCAAACTATTGAAGAAACCAAAGTATGAAACCTCAGAGTTAAATTTATAGATTTCTCACGCTGCAATCATCATGCATGAAACACCAAGCAACTGCAGGTTTTGCTTGGTAATCACATTCCCTGAAAGATAACGGTCCAAACAGTTCACCGCCAAATACAACGTCTCAGGCAAAAGCCTATACTCTTCAGCAACCTGTAGTTTCATGAAAAAATCATACATCAACACCTAAAAGAGTCCAAAGTCTATAAAGAAACGTTCTTTCTTGCCTCATCAAATCCAAACTACATTCCTTGCTTTTAATGAACGCTTTACCTCCACGAGCCAGTCAATGAGTATAGTACGCATGCTAGCATTGATGTTTGACTGAACACTCTCCATGTAATCAAAAGCAGGCCTTTTCTTTACCTGCATTCCACACAACAAGCAAGTTCAGAAACAGAGCAAGTTTAGTTGTTAAATTCATAAAGCGATTCTAACCTCGGATGAACGCAAATGCTCGTAGATATCGCAAGCAAAGGCACCACAAAGCTGTGGATCCACAAGGTTACTATCAATATCATCAACCTCATCATCATCATTTCCTCCCAAATCTGACTCTGCTTTACGTTGAGGCGATTCGATGTCTTCGTAAGGAACGCGTACGTTCGATTTCGCGTTTAGCTTGGGAGGTTTCGACGCCTTTCTTCGATTTCCCGATCTTATTTGAACAATGCACCTTCAATAAACGAACGAATTTTAACAGATTGTAAACCCTAAAACCCTAATTTTCTCGGCGGGAAAAAGAAGAAGAAGAAGAAGTTTTAACTTACGAGAGTAGAAGACGGAGCGGAGATTCTAGATCCGTTCTTCTGATTTGTGATGTCTCCGAGGGGATTACGGCGGTTTACGACGTCGCCGAGTGGGGCTCGAGTCTTGGATACGCTCGGACGAGAAAGTGGATTATTCTCCTTGGGTAGATTCCTCGATGACGACGAGGAAGACATTTTTGTTGACGAGGAAGTGGAGGATCTACGATTCGGCGGCGGTGGCGTCGTTCTCCGGTGAGATGAGTTAGGGTTTCTCTTCTGCGAGGGAGAGAGAGATCTTGAGCGAGAAGACGATGAACAACGAAGAAGAAAATAGACTCAGGGAGTTACTATTTCTATTTATTAATAAAAAATGAATTAATCCTGGCCGTTGGATGAAGTCAAAAACCGTTACGACGTACGCGATTGGACTAATATATGGGACCCACTATTGTTGAGCGGGAAACTTAGAGCATGCGCATCGACGTATTTAGAACAGGTCATGGCTCGGTATCATATTGCCCGAAATTAAAAAAAAAAAAAAAAAATGGGTTTAAATCGGTGATCCGGTTCATGGGAGTGAACCCGTATAATACGGGTTCATGGCACATGTCGACGAAGCAGTGGCCACGCGATATCGCGTCGAAGCGGAGAAAAAAAGGGATTCGCGTGAGAGGATTCATTTTCTCTTCTCCTTTCGAAAACTAGGGTTTCTCGTTCTCGGAGGCGATTTCTCGTGCGACGCCGACTGTGGGTGATTTAGTGGTTCTAATCGACGTCGGACTCCCTCCTCGACGAGCTGAGGTCAGTATCGATAACTTTCACGGTTTGATTTAACGGATTTGGGCTCCAAAGCGTTGTCAGTGAATCTAAATCGATTTGGGGGTTTCGAGGGAGGGTTCAAAATTGATATGGGGTTTTGATTTATGGTTTGAAATCGTCATGCGGGTTCGATTTAGGGTTTGTTTATCTGGGATTTGAAATCGATTTGGGGGTTTCTAGTTAGGGTTCGTAATCGAGTTTGTGTTTGCGATTTACTGGTGATTTTGTTCTAATCATTTATGTTTCTGGTACAGATGGATCCCGCAGAAGAGAGAAGAGAGACAAAAAGGCAAAAGGAGTACATCGATATGGTAGGATACGTGGCTGATTCAGAATACGGTATTCCGACGAGGTGTCCCTGTGGTGGGACAATCATTCACGAGGTTCGGGGGAAGGACGACTATGACACTCTTCCTGGGAAGCGCTTCTTCTCATTTCACTTATTTCGAATGATTATTTGATTTTCATACGAGATTCTGATATGTGTTTTAGTTGTAAACAAGGCTGATGGGTTACATTATCGTCAGCCTTGGGTGATTGGTGTCGAGGAGCATATCGAACGTCTCAGTAGGCGTGTGGAGGAGGTTGAGATGGTGATCAAGTGGATGCCGGAGCTCAATAAACAGATTGAGAGACTGGAGGTAAAGTCACTTAAATTTTTTTTAATAATTTTGTCATATTTTTCTTCAGATTTTATTAAGTGACTAACACAATGTCATTGTTGTTTTCATGTCCAGACAGAGGTTAAAGACCTAACTGTGCAGGTTGATAACCTCAATGGATAGGTTTATAACCCCTCTGTGCAGGTGGCGGACTTGGAGAAGCTCTGCTTCGACTGAAAAAGAAAAGGTAACACTTAATCTACACTGCTTAACTACACTGGTAGCTTGGTAGACGTAATGAATGGTCGACTTTAAAAAAATTATCTACACTGCTTAACTACACTGCTTAGAGTACAATTGCCGGTTTGGTTGGTTGCGTAATGAATGGTCGACTTTAAAAAAAATGATTTGATGTTTATTGAATGCTATCTGTGTAGTACTTGTTGTGTAATTAACTGTAATCAATGTTTGGTAGTTAGAGTATGTTTAATTTTCTTGTCCTTTCTAACACAATACTACTTTAAAAACATAAGCAATCCACGCAATCCACATCTAAAAACACAAACCAAATTTTAAAAACTTTTATCGAAAACCAAATGGATCCTTTTTCCCTTAACTCTCCCGGTTTTGTAAACCTACTCACTTCCCAGAGCAGTCAGCCAATAGATTTAGGGTGTTTAGAGGTTCCTAAACCTGCTGAAAGGTGAAAGTGGACAACGAAAGAAGATGTGGTGCTGATCAGTGCTTGGCTCAACACCAGCAAGGATCCAATCGTGAGTAATGAGCAAAAGGCAGGAGCTTTTTGGAAGCGAATAGAGGAGTATGTAAATGCTAGCCCTCTGCTTGTTGGCTCCGTTCCTAGGGAGTGGAGTCAATGTAAGCAGAGGTGGGGAAGGGTGAATGAGCAGGTGTGCAAGTTTGTGAGAAGCCATGAAGCCGCTTTGAAGGAGCAGGCGAGTGGACAAAAAGAGAATGATGTCATGAAGGCTGCACATGACATCTTCTTTAATGACTACCATGTCAAGTTCACACTGGAACATTGTTGGAGAGAGCTTAGGTTTGATCAAAATTGGAGATCACATTCTTTGTGGAGAGAGGGTGCAAAGGAGAAAAGGAAGGAACCTGCGGAGGAGGTGGCTGCGGAGGAAGATGTTAGGCCACCTGGTGTTAAGGCTAGCAAAGCATCCAAACGAAAGAAGCACGGGAATGAAGCAGCATTTGATCAGATTGAGAGCATATTAGCCGTGAAAAATCACATATCCAAACAGAAAATCCTTGACCGGTTGCTAGCAAGAAATGAAGATACACTTTCTGCTCAAGAAGTGTGTCAAAAAAATAAACTAATCTCTGAAATGCTTTGATTTGGTGAGAGGCTACTTTTTTAATGAATTTTTGAGTAGGTTATTGGTTAATGTGAACTTATGTTGCTTTAAGTATATTGATTATGATATATCTGAACCAAATGCTAACAGTATGTATTGCTTTGTTGGTCACGGGTTGCAGGTGGATGCGTGTGGAGGTGGATGCTTGTAAGATAGTCTCGGTTTCTTTATGTACCAGGTCACGGGGTTCTGCTTGTAGGTGTAGGTAATGTCAGGTCATGGGTTGATGCTTGTAGGTGTAGGTTTGATTCACGGGAGTGTAGTATTTTGTCTCATTCTACACTTGTTTTAGGTTCATCGGATTTTAAGGGTGTATGTACCCACATGTTCTCTTTTGTACTCACGGGTGTATGTACCCGTGAAACTTGAATCACTCATATGTTAAAAACTTGTCTCTCTATATATATGAACTCTAGTTCACTTCAAGTTCTGCATCAAATCTTGTTATATGTAAAATTTTGTTTCATTGTTCTCACAAAACTTGGATTCACCACTGCCTTTCATTGTTCTCACAAAACCATTCACCACTGCCTTCTATTCATCTCAACCACGATCACCACTGCCTTTGATTCTTCTCAACCTCTACTTGTCATCAAACATTCAGGTTAGTTTTGTTCAAAACTTGGCTTTAATAAAACCCTATTCAAGAAAAAAAAATTGTTCATTTCAAATATAAAACCCTAATCAAGAAAAAAAATTGTTCATTTCAAATTTAAAACCCTAATCAAGAAAAAAAAAGTGTTATGAAAATATAAAACCCTAATCAAGAAAAAAAAGTGTTCATTTCAAATATAAAACCCTAATCAAGAAAAAAAAAGTGTTCATTTCAAATATAAAACCCTAATCAAGAAAAAAAAATTTGTTCATTTCAAATATAAAACCCTAATCAAGAAAAAAAAATTTGTTCATTTCAAATATAAAACCCTAATCAAGAAAAAAAAAGTGTCCATTTCAAATATAAAACCCTAATCAAGAAAAAAAAAAGTGTTCGTTTCAAATATAAAACCCTAATCAAGAAAAAAAATTTGTTCATTTCAAATATAAAACCCTAATCAAGAAAAAAAAATTGAACATTTCAAATATAAAACCCTAATCAAGAAACAAAATTGTTATGAAAATATAGAAGAAAATAAAATATATTAGTTATAAGTTTAAAATTCAAAAAAAAAATTAAAAAAAAATAAATACATACTATATAGAGGAGAAAAAAATTAAAAATATATACCCCCTTTTGCCTTATGTAAGAAGGAAAAGATCAACAAATTTCATCAACAATGTCTTCCTCATCATCAAGTGATGAAGCAGATAAAGCTTTTGATGAAATGGTCGACGAAGTAGTAGATAATTTCATAGACACAATAGTTGATGGTCAAACCAACAAACCGAAGAGACGAGCTTATATCGAAAGAGACCGAGAACAAGGACACAATCAACTATGGAAAGACTATTTCATGGAAAATCCTACATACCCACCTGAAATGTTTAGGCGGCGTTTCCGAATGAACAAGCCATTGTTCCTTCGCATTGTCGATCGCCTAAGTAGTGAAGTTCCCTACTTTCAGCAAAGGAGAGATGCTTCCGGAAGGTACGGGCTATCTCCACTTCAAAAGTGTACGGCAGCTATACGTATGCCCGCATATGGTCAATCGGGAGACAGAAATGACGAATATCTCCGACTTGGTGATAGTACATCACGTCTATGTTTGGAAAATTTCACTGATGCGATAATACAATTGTTTGGAGATGAGTATCTACGAAGCCCTACACCATAAGATCTTCAACGATTACTCGATGTTGGAGAGGTACGCGGGTTTCCAGGGATGATAGGGAGCATCGATTGTATGCATTGGAAGTGGAAAAACTGCCCAAATGTTTGGAAAGGCCAGTACACACGTGGTTCAGGAAAGCCGACAATTGTCTTAGAAGCTGTGGCATCACAAGATCTTTGGATATGGCACGCATTTTTCGGATTACCAGGTACCCTCAACGATATCATTGTTCTCGATCGGTCACCGGTTTTTGATGACATCTTACAAGGTCGAGCACCAAAAGTTAAGTTCAAGGTCAATAACCACACTTATCGTATGGCCTACTATCTTACTGACGGAATTTATCCAAATTGGTCAATATTTATCCAATCCATCCCACTTCCTCAAGGTCCTAAAGCAGAGCTATTTGCAAAACGTCAAGAATCCACCAGAAAAGATGTGGAACGGGCTTTTGGAATATTGCAATCGAGGTTTGCAATTGTTAAAAACCCAGCTCTACTATGGGAGAAGGAAAAAATAGAAAAGATAATGAGAACTTGTGTCATATTGCACAATATGATTGTAGAGAACGAACGACACGGATACGCTCAAATTGATACATCTGAGTTCGAGACCGGAGAGTCAAGCAGAAGTTCGAAGGTGAAAAGGAGATAAAGTATTCATGTCCACAATATGTTAGGCTCTCGCAGAGAAGTTCGAGATATAGAGAAGCACGATCGTTTGAAAGCTGATTTAATGGAAAATATTTGGCAAAAGTTTGGTGATCAAGATGAATAATCTTTGTATGTTATTGAATTTCTCAATGTATTGAATAAAAAAATGTAATTTTTTTAATGTTGTCTAATCTTAATGTATTGAATAAAGCTTTATATATTATTATATATATTATTAAATTTTATTCATATATTTACAATATATTGAAAAGTTAAAAATTAAAAAAAAAATTATTATTTTATTCCTATGAACCTCTCTTCAGGTTCACCAATGTAACAACACAATAGATAGAGATTCATCACTATACATGATCCCACCAAAAAAATATTAAAAAAACTTGGTGAACTCCAAGAGGGGGTTCACCAATGCTCATGTTCTTACATTACACACTGAAACCTTTTGCTAAAGCAACAGTGAAACCTTCTTCATGAGGGTTTTACTCAATGTGGAGACCGATATATAATTCAATCATTGTTTGGAGTCTAAATTTATATTTTGAAATGTTGGATAGAAGAAACCTAAATGTGGAATATGTGATTTCTTGGTTTTGTAGTTTTAATTTTTTCTAATTTTGTGTGGGTGAATATGTTGACTTATCTGTGGGAGACATAGATACCTCAAGAATGGTAGAAAATCGGGAAATTTTTGAGGCTGATGCAGTATGCTGATACACTTCTTTCAAGTGATGTATTGTTGTCTGATTAAATATATACTAGGTTAAGACCTGCGCCTTGCGCGGGATCAACATTATATATATAAATTATTATATGTATTAAATATTTTTATATATTATAAAATAATAAATATATATTAAATAATTAAAAGTCAGTAACTATTAAAAATATAATTAAATTGGTGCGAACATATAAATCAATTGTATTAATCCAATTTTTTTTTTATTTGATAGGATATGTTATTAAATTTAAATGATACTAACATAGATAATATATTTTAGTATATTTTTAATATTAATGTCTATTAAATGATGATTTCTACTCATATAGTTTTTTGATCATTTGTATCTTTTATAAAAAAAATTTAAATTACTGATAACAAAATTTTCATTGTGGGATTAATAGTTTTAGTAATTTATAATTAAAAAAAAAATAAGTTGTCAATGATCGTTCAAAACTTTTATCAAAAAAATTGTTCAAAGTAAATTTTGAAACTAAAATATTGTATTTTATATGGTTTATAGTTTAATTTAAAACGATATATATATTAATCTTATTAATTAATTAAATTAGACTTTTTACTTATATAATTTTTGTAATCATTTGTATTTTGTTATAACAAAAATTTTAAACCATGGATCATAAAATTTTAATGTGAGACTTTTAACAGTTTTAGTAATTTATGGCCGTTTGTAAAAATTCAAAATATAACATATACATAAAAATCTAAATTTTTATTATATGGTTATTGTGGTTGTTTAATTTATTTAATAGCTTAAAATTAAACAAATATGATAGAAGATACACTATTTTTTTATCAAATTTCTATTATTCAAAATCATTAATTGCCATATATATTTTAGCCTCATTAGGCAATTCCGTAAATTTTATTTAAGGAAATAATAAAGTACATTAATGATGAATTTATTGTTAGTTTGATAAAAAGCTTATTATATAATTAGATGGACCAACATATTTCTCTAATGATTCTAAGAATCATTCTAGTGATGACATGTGGCTACAAAAAGAAGTTGTAATGCTTCTCAAATAACATATACATAAAAATCTAAATTTTTATTATATGGTTATTGTGGTTGTTTAATTTATTTAATAGCTTAAAATTAAACAAATATGATAGAAGATACACTATTTTTTATCAAATTTCTATTATTCAAAATCATTAATTGTCATATATATTTTAGCCACATTAGGCAATTCCGTAAATTTTATTTAAGGAAATAATAAAGTACATTAATGATGAATTTATTGTTAGTTTAATAAAAAGCTTATTATATAATTAGATGAACCAACATATTTCTCTAATGATTCTAAAAATCATTTTAGTGATGACATGTGGCTACAAAAAGAAGTTGTAATGCTTCTCAAATAATATATAGGGGATAGTCATTTTTCATCAGTTTATGTTCGTTCCCCATGGTTTAAACGATCTTATAATAATCTACATTTTTTATGAGTTAAGACTTCAAAGAGTCTTGTAGCCGGCGCTGATGAGTGCGTCCTGAACGTGGCAAGCAATAGAAATTTTGTGCTCGTTCCACAATTCCAAGATAAAGCTCCACTTCTTGACTCTGTGGTGGTCGTTGGAAGTTTGGTTTGACCTTTATGTGACACATGTCATCATCATGCCTTTGTACAGTTTTTAAGGGCATCATTATTGGTGTCCTTTATATTGAGTTTTTAAACGTAGGGTCCCTTAGTTTTTAACTAAAAAAACTAAAAAACGACCCTTAAATGAGAGACTTGAGAGAAGTCCCTTAACGTTTTTAGTTAAAAGTTAAAGGGATCCTACACTTAAAGACCTCAACCTAAAGAACACCAATAATATTTCTCTAAAGACTTAATTGGAATCTTATGCAGACGAGACAGAAAAAGGTTCAAGTGGTTATACCTTTTGCATTTCATGTAGGGAAAAGAGTCATTGTGACATTGATCATTTCAAAGTTTGAATTACCAACAGTTTTATTTTTTGATTTGGTTTCATTTTTTCTCCCTTTCACGTCTAAATCATGAAAGACCGCGTGCTGTAACTATATTAGAGCACTTGAATATTTGAAATCTTGTGTAGCCTCTTTATTCTGTCGTCCTGTTATTATACATACATCATGTATGATCACAAGCTCATGATGTGTTATCAGCTAAAAGTTAAAAACTGTGTGCTATATACCAAAACTGAATAAAACAAGCATTGTTCATGTGTGTTGCTAAAAGTTAAATACTATGTGCTATATACCCAAAAACTGAATAAAACAAGCATTTCTCATGGCCTAGATTGAAAGATGCATTTTTATTCCAGGTTTTTGTGTGGGTGTATTATAATCTCAATTCGAGTTTGAAAATTTGAATAATATATAGTTATAAAAAATTGAATATGATATTATATGGTGACCATTCTATAATTGTGGGGACAAATAGAAACCAAGTCAAATACACAGATAAACTTCTCTAATCTCTCCCGCCACCCACCTCCTCTAATCTCGCCTCCCATCTCTCTTTCTCTCTCCTATCTTATCTCATGTTTTGTCTTAATATAAAGACATTTAACTCAATTCTTAATCCAAAGTCACAAGTCATCTCTTTCTCTATCTCTTTGGTTTTGTTTTGTTTTCATCTCTCTTCTTGTGGAAAGCAGTACTATGGCTATTGTTGCTGCCGTTGATGATTCTTTCAAGAGACCAGGAAGTGTTCCTTTCAGCTGGGAGGTCCGACCCGGTGTACCCAAGACCTGAGTTTCTCAACCCGGTACCGGAAACGGAAACACTCCTCTTCTTCAGCCTCCCAAGAAACTCTCTCCTCTCCGTTTAAAACCACTGTCTCACTCCCAGCCACTTCTCCCGCCGGCGCTATCTCCTCCGTCGTCTTCTTTCATCTCCTCTCGCTCCAAGAGCCGCTCTCTATCCCCTCTCGCTCCTTCATTTCGTACACCCTCGAAGCTCAAACCGCCGCCGCCGTCGCAGTCTGGACTCTACTCTCCGGCGCCTTCTTTCCGTTCAACCCCGCGCGCTTTCTCCGAGCGGTGGCAGCTCAACCGTTCTGACCGGGTCAGACCCGGATCCGAGTCCGAACCCAGACCCGACTTTGGTTTCGCCGGACTTGGGTGTTTTCCGACGCCGAAGTTTAGGTTGAGGAAGAGCAAGACCGGTGGTCGGAGAAAAACCGGGTCGAGGTCGGACCGTGAGTACTGTTCCGATATGGAGACGATGTCTCCGTGGACTGCTTCTAGTCGGAGGTCGGTTTCTCCGAGATGGGACTCGCCGAAGTCGTCGTTCTCTTCCCTCCGGTTCTCGCCGCGACTCGCCAGCGAAGCTGAATGGGTCGGGTTTGGGCTATTTTAAGCCCATTTTAATGAAATGGGCCGTGATTGGCTCTTTTAATGTTTGGGCTAGAATGTAATATTCTCAAATTTTGGTTCCTACATCTAATGCCAATAGAGTTTTTTTCTTAATATCTCTGTCATGTTTTGAAGTTTTGAGTGTGGGAAAATCTTTTAAAAGGGTCGAATTAGTTAATTTAAAATGTAAAAGGGGGATTTATTGAATTTTGTAAAGAAAGTAAAGGGCTCTCAATAAACTTGCAACGAAAGTGCCATAGTTTCAGAACACTTAATAAAGAGATGCATAAGAGAGTGAGAGAAGGAGAGAAGGAATAGATCAGACATATAAAAGTAATGAAGATCAAACCAGTCATGGCTAGAAAAGAGGTTATCCTATTTATTTTTGGCTAGAAAAGAGGTTATCCTATTTATTTTTTTTAGTATATGATTACTTCTGATGACATACACAAGGGGTATGTATATATATACTCAAAAAAAATTCCTTGCTTCTATGAAAACAGCATAACCAAACATTTTTTTTTATTTCACCACTAAAAAGACTCTTCTCTTGGTGTCAAAGCTCTCCATCTTTTCCTGAGAAGAGCTCTCCTATCAAACCAAAGCCTCTTGGATATGCCTCCTCCGACGACAAATCTCCTCCATTGTCTTGATATCCACTGTTTAAAGAAAAAACTGTTTTGTAGATTTGATGGAAACAACAACAAGAAAGAGAGGAGAACAAGAAGGTTCAGAACTTGGGAAGCTTGTCACAGTCTGAAGGAATCCATCCAATCCTCTGCTTCTCATTGTCGTAGATCACCATTATCCCTTGGAATGATATATCTATCACACACACACATACATAGCCATAAGACATCAACATTTGTTGTCAAAGTAATAAACATAAACAAACTTGGTTTATATCTCTTTACTTACCCCCAATGATGTTGTAGTTCTCAAGCCCAATCTCAGTTCCGTTTAGAATCCCCAAACACACGTTTCCTTTTTCCTGAAAAAGAAAAAACACACAAACTCTCAGTCTCAGACTCTCTCGGCCATGGATTTTTATTGAGATATACAGGTCATATGTGAGACTCACAGTGATAATGAGATATGACTCGGGTGGAATCTGAAACAGCTGACCGTTCTTTTGACTCCCAAACCGTAAAGTAATCGTCTTGAAGTATTTCTTGACATCATGTACTGATTTCAAAGGCTTCATGTCTTTCCAACACACCGGTAAGCTCTTATCTTCTTTTGTGTCCTTCAAAGGCTTCCCCTTCAAGTCTTTCCTTATCTACAAGAGATATGTTCACCCCAACTCAGTGATCAAGAAGTGGGAAAACACACAAAGATTAACCTTCTTACAAGATCAAGAATCGTTTGGTAAGCTTCGGCATTGAAGTAAGTGTAGGAGCTTCCACTATCGAAAATGAAATTAATGCCTTTCACACCAGTGGTCTTGTCGTTAAAGAGAAGCTCTGCTGGTCCAGTCTTGTAGTTTTTACTAAACAGAAGAGTCGCACCATGAGCTTCAACTTGGGAATCATAAAAGTGACAAAAAGAAAAAAGGTTGCTCTCCTCACCTAGGTGGCTTAAGAGACAGTGAAGTCCATGTGACACCAGAAGAAGGAACAAGCTCATCTCCGATAGAGAGAAAGCCTTTACCGTTGTGGCTCAAGCAATGCACAATCACATTCTTGGTTACCCCTAAGGTACTAAGCTGTGACGAGATGCTTACTTTGCCTCTGCCAAGGCCAAGGATCCCCGCTGTTGGAGGAGGAGGGTGTGGACCAGGGTTCTGCTGATCATACCCACATCTAATAAAACCATTCAAGAATCAGGATAACAAGCAAGATCACTAACTTTTTCAGCTTGAATTTCAAGAACTAACCCAAAGGTCAAGTGGGGACTCATAGTGGAGCCATTTTCGAGTCTGAGAGGGAACTCATCAGAAACGAGAGCACCAACAGAGGATGCATGATCAGAATACCCAATTTCATAGTCACACTGGTCCTCAGGGTCATCACAAGCTTTGCTCTGGGGAAGGTCAAGGCCAGAACAAAGGAGGTGGGAACAAGGCAGAGTGTTGTGATTGGGCTTGTACTGACTATCACGAGGCTGCAAGAGAAAGAGATATAGCATAGATTCAAGATATGATGCCACACACACACACACACACACAATAAAAGCAAAATCAAAAAGGTATAATAAACCTTAGTGCAACCGTTGCAGGGAGCATCACACTGAACCCAAGTGAGGTCACTGCCAGTGTCAATGTCCAAGTCAAAGAGGTTAGGTGGGTTTCCTATGTTCAGCAACACATAATAGTACCTGAGATGTAATAAGAAAAAAAAAAAAAAAGATGAGTTCTTGAAATGCAAAGAAGAACTCAAGAAATCAAATTGGGCCATTTCAATCGAAGTCAAACATTGCCAAAGATCTGATCTTTGCATTAAACGGAGAAGAATCAAACTAACAAATGGGTCAGTAAAAAGAGATGAACTTTGAAGTTACCCAAGAGGATAAACGTTGCCGGAGACGGGGAAGACGACGGAGGAGCCGAGACGATGGTTCTGTAACTTGACCTGGCTTTTGGAGGAGTCTTTGGTAGCTTCAGAACGCTGAGCACAGAGGAGGAGCACATAGAAGACAGCTGGAAAGAGGTTTACTGTCTGCCTTTTGGGATTCATCATTTACCTTCTCTCCAAGAAAGCGAAACCCACAGATCCCAAGGAAAGGTTTCCTTTTCAGAGGGGGAAAAAGTTTGACACTTGAGCTGCTACTTCCTAGATTATTTTTATATATATATACGAATAGAGAGTGAGTATCTCACTTTTTAACTGCTAGCAAGTTGTGTTACAAAAAAAAAAAAAAAAAAAACTGCTAGCAAGTTGTAAGTTGCAAGTTGCAAGTTGCAAGTTGCAAGTTGCAAGTTACAGAGGTTTTTCTTTGAGTTCCCAGTAGAGTTTACTTGATTGCAGAAAAATGTCAACGCCCATCGGTCACATGACGGGAAATCGGCTAATTTCTACATCAACAAGGGCTAACAGTCTCGATCAGTACATAAACATGTTACATGTGCGAAAACATACATCAATTAGTACAAAATTTAATTTTCATACGTGAATTTTCAAAATTTGGTTTTATCATACATTTACTTAATTTTCGTTAGTCAAACGTTGAGTTGCCGTAACCAGTAACAGAAAATCGGCTAATTCCTACATCAACAGGGACCAATGGTCCAGATCAATACATAAACCTTTTACCTGTGCAAAAACATACATCAACTAATACAAAATTTAAATTCAATATATGAACTTTCGAAATCTAGTTTTAAGATACACTAAAGCTTGACATGCGTGTCCGCACGGATATTTATTGTTAATTTTTTATAAATTGTTTAATGACGTTCCTAAATATATAAAATTTTGTTCATTTTTATGTTCCTACACATAAAAGCCAAACCCACCCGGATCTGGAAAGCCCCTATTTGAATCCTACCAGAAAATTTATAATACCCGAACAAAGCATAATTTCAAAACCCAAAAAAAAATTCGATATCCGAAAAAACCAATCCATACCCAACCGCATACCTGATATCCATATCTTAATGAAGTAGTTTTTTTTTTGACGTCAATCTTAATGAAGTAGTTAAAAAGTATAAAAATGTAAAAGATATAATAAAACACTTAAATATAGGTAAGTTCTGTTTTATATTTCTATAAGACATGCTGTCAAATTATTTGGAAAAAATGCAATTGATAAAGTAGTTAAGTTGAGTGAAAATAAGAAAAAAAAATGTAATAAATCTGTTGAAAATAATGTTAGTTTTATTTTGTACTTAAATTTAATAAAATAGATTTACCTAATTTTCACTAGTCAAATAATACCGAAATTAAATTGTCTGTCACGTGTTGATTAAGTAAATTTTTTTATTGTATTATGTGATAATTAAACCATAGTACGTAGTAATTGAAAGAGAGAAATGAGAATGTTTAGCTTATCGAAAACATTCTCTTTTCTCTTTGTTCAATTTTGTCTTCTTTCGTTTTCTCGGTGTTAGTGTTTTATGTTATTGAAAAAGTTGAGTAAAAAAATTAAAGAGAAAAGCTAACTAATGAATTACAAGAGAAAAAAATCGTTTTACCTACATGATTTATTTTTCTCATTCAATTACTAGCTAATACAGTTTAATTACCACATAATACAATAAAAACCTTACTTAATCAATACATGACAGACAATTTATCTTCGATATTATTTGATTAGTGGAAATTAGGTAAATGTCAAGCTTTAATGTATGTTAAAACAAGATTTCAAAAGTTCATGTATTGAACTTAAATTTTGTATTAGTTAATGTATGTTTTTGCACAAGTGAAGTGTTTATGTATTGATTTGTATTATTGGTCCCTGTTGATGTAGGAATTAGCCGATTTTCTATTACCGGTTAACGACAACTCAACGTTTGACTAACGGAAATTAGGTCAATGTATGATAAAACCAAATTTTGAAAGTTGATGTATGAAAATTAAATTTTATACTAGTTAATGTATGTTTTCGCACATGTAACATGTTTATGTACTGATCGGAACCGTTGACCTTTTTTTATGCAGGAATTAGTCGATTTCCCGTCACATGACTGATAAAAAAAGGGTATATTAGGCGGAATATGCTCGCCCCCATACGGCACACTCTTATTTTTTTAGGCCATTTTTTTGAATAATTTAAATTCACTACAACATAAAATGTTACATTTTTTTTTTAAATGTTACATGATGAAACAGAGAAAACGGTAAAATAATAAATAGCAAAGTAATATGGATAATTTGATTAATAATTCATTAGTGGTTCTATATTAAAATATTCAAAAAATTATATAAATTAATAAAATATATATATGATTGTATCAGTATTAAATAGAATTATAATTTATAATAAATGAGAGTTTACTATTATAACAGTAAAGTAAGCATGTTTCTATTCACTTTTTTTTTAGAAAAATAACAATCATATATTGTTCTGTAAATTTAGATAATACATTTTTGTCAAATTTTAGATAATCCTAAATTAAGAAGAAGCTATTTTTGTAGTAGCAGTAAAATTAGGCGCGTGAGGTTCACTTGTAAAGTTTAAATGATAAGAGATATGATTATTATCCGGTTAAAGAGTTGAGTGAGTGAGTGACTCCAAACACATCCAAGTGGCAACGCATCCGCTAACTTTCCGACACATCTCCAAGTCACTTCTATCCTCGTTTCGCCACCGTCCGGTGACAACATACATGGCTCTTTCTCTCTCCGCCGCATCTCACTCACTCTGCTCCTCCTCCACCAGAGTCTCTCTTTCCCCCGGCGCCGCCGTCTCCTCCCCATCTTCCTCTCCTATCGTTGCTTTCTCTTCCTCACCACATTATCTATCTTCTCTCCGGAGCGTCGCATCCTCCTCACTCTTCCCTCATTCCTCCTTCCTAGTTCAGGTAAGAACCAATAACTTGCGAAACTCCGTACGCAACCATACCTTTCGTTCTGATTCTGAACATTTTCGTGTATGATTACCTTTTTCAGAGAAAACATCCGAGCAGAGGTTCTTGTGGCACGGTGGTGTCTCCCACGTGTGCTGCCTCTGATGCAGCTCAGCTGAAAAGCGCTAAAGAAGACATCAAAGTCCTTCTCCGTACAGGAAGATAATTGAGTTTTTGTGTGTTTTGTTTGAACATGATCCACATATTTCATTGCAGGTTAGGTTGGGATGGCACGATGCTGGAACGTATAACAAGAACATCGAGGAGTGGCCACTGAGAGGTTGAGCTAATGGAAGTCTTAGATTCGAGCCTGAGCTTAAGCATGCTGCAAACGCTGGTCTCATTAATGCTTTAAAGCTCATTGAACCTATCAAAGAAAAGTACTCTAACATCTCTTACGCCGACTTGTTCCAGTTAGCTAGTGCCACTGCTGTTAGAGGTAACCTTGAGTTTGGTCTAGCGGGAGAAAAGACTATCTATGTTGGTCTTAAATAACTTTTAATGATAAACTTCAGGAGGCTGGTGGTCCTGAAATACCGATGAAGTATGGGAGAGTTGATGTCTCAGCACCTGAGCAATGTCCTGAAGAAGGAAGACTCCCTGGTTAACTTCATCTTTTCCCCCATTGTCTGTTTCCATGTGTTTTTTTTTTTTTTTGTTTTTGTTTCAGCTTTTGTTATGTGATTCATTAACATAATGATTCTGCAAACATATGTAATGTTTTAGATGCTGGACCGCCTTCACCAGGTGATCATTTGAGAGAAGTATTCTATAGAATGGGACTAAATGATCAAGGTTTAGTTTGTTTGTTTTGTTTTGTTGTTCATGTTGATTCTCAATTTCTGACAGTTGAGGATGGTTTTTATTCAAAGCAGGAGATAGTTGCTTTATCTGGTGCACACACCCTAGGTCGATCCAGACCAGAACGTAGCGGCTGGGGAAAACCCGAGACAAAGTACACGGTATTAGTTCATGAACAATGACAAGAATCTAGCTTCCTTCATTGTTGAATAGTCTAGTGTGTAGAGACGTTATGAAAGTTGATCAAAATGGCAGAAAGCTGGACCTGGAGAACCAGGAGGACAGTCTTGGACAGTGAAATGGCTCAAGTTTGACAATTCCTACTTCAAGGTCCCTCCCTTCTTCGTTAACTTAGATTCTAAGCTCTTCAGTTCCTCGAACTGACTTGTATGAACTATGCAGGATATCAAAGAAAAGAGAGACGAAGATCTTCTGGTTTTGCCCACTGACGCAGCCCTATTCGAAGATCCTTCATTCAAGGTTTACTAAGATGCAGCTGAATCATTTCTTTGTTACTTCAAAGATATATAAGTAATCTATTTTGCTTTACAGAACTATGCAGAGAAATATGCTGAAGATCCGGCTGCATTCTTCAGGGACTACGCTGAAGCTCATGCCAAGCTCAGCAATCTTGGGGCAAAGTTTGATCCTCCCGAGGTAACGTCTAAGCTACTTTGTGTGTTACCATCTTGAACCATCCACATAAAATGAACCATGCGTAGTCTAAAATTGCTACCACTAAACTTTAATCAGGGCGTTATCATTGACAATGGACCTGCACAACAAGGAGAGAAGTTTGTAGCTGCTAAATATTCCACTCAAAAGGTTTGTCCTTAGGACTTTTTGTGTGTTTGTAGCTTATTGTGTAGATATATACATTTTAAGAAAACTGTTCTTGATGTGGATATTGGCAGAAAGAGCTTTCGGATTCGATGAAGAAGAAGATAAGAGCAGAGTATGTAGCTATTGGAGGAAGTCCAGATAAGCCATTGCCCACTAATTACTTCCTCAACATCATAATTGCCATCAGTGTTTTGATCCTCTTGTTCACTTCCTTGGGTAATAACAACTCCTCTGATTACTCTGGTTTCTAAATTGTAAACATTGCTTTGATTCTTCTCTTCTGCATATATACATAACTTTTGTGTTCATACAATAATCTTTGTAAACGAACACATCATTGTAATAATTTGGTGAGAGACTAGAGACAAAACTACAAACCATAGCTCTCTTTGATTAGGCTAACCATTGTGTTTGTTTCCACAAGCAAGCAAGATTATTGTTTTGTTTTTTTTAATGATCTAAGAGGAACTTTTCAAGTTTTAAAAAACCACGTGCGACATGGACGTGCGTAGTTATGCTATCAATCAATCTCATTAATACTTGTTGGGAAAATCAAAGTTTCATTTACAACTAAATGGAATTGATTCAAATATTAAATTCTGAATCTAGAAAGATGTATGCATTTGAGTTGGTTGGCAATGGCATGGAAAACGATGTTCCTACCTCTAATGACGCCATAAGCTTACGATGAGTCGGTGCGATTAGGTCAGACTCATTCCTTTTGTTCTACTTCTAATCCTCTTCTTTGAAACTTTCTTCTTCTTATTTTTTTTTTCTTTCTTTTGTATATATGATTGATGTCGTATATAAAAATGCAAACTGGTGTTGTAGCATCAGATTAGACACACCCACGACCAAACTTATTACACTCTGTCTCACCTGTTTAAAACGGCACACAACTACAAAAACAAATGCAGTATTCCAGCATTTACAACAAAAGAACAATTACTGTCAAGAGATTTGTGAAACTAAGACAAGATTAGTTATATATAGATAGATAAATTAGATAACATGTCACATGTGTCTGTCTATTTTGTAATATTCACTTTTCTATAGAGACTTGTAAATACGCATATTAGTATAAGAGTTCAAAGAGATCCAAATAGATCTAGAAACGTGGCATTTTGAGTGAGTGAATGAGTTAAAATAACTTATTGCTAAACAACACAATCATTATTGTGTTTTGCCACTGATTATGGACTAATTAAAGCAAAAGCAAGTGGGTAATCATGTAAGTTTAAGTGAGAACATTTTTTTTGAGGATAAAACGAAAAATCTCCATGCTGTTGGTTTGGTTGTAATTTGGGGTTGGGGACCTTGGGGTTTGGACAAGAAGGGTGCATGTGAACTGGATTTGGAGACACATGGCCTACTTTTGTCACCCAAAAATCTCAATGTCTCATGTTACATGCATTATTGTTACAATATTCAAAATATACATGCATTATTGTTACAGTATTCAAATAATTAACTGTATGTTGTGAAAAGGAAACATTCAAATATATGTGATTTAATCTGAAGAAGATATTCACTGATATACATTTTCACTGTTGTGAACACTTGCATAAAACAAAGAGTGTTGACTTCTTAAACAAGTGAAGTTGGTTTTGTTGCTTATAAACCAAAAAAAAATCCATAAAATTTACTGAATATTTAATACTCAATTTTCTTATAATCCAATTTAATATACAACTAATTTATTTATTTTAATATATAATCGAAGCAGTACATATTCACTGTTTTTTGAAAATTAACTGTGAAATAAGATGACATTAATCGAAACTTGTTTCAAAATTTTTTAAATAATTGGGCTATTTTTTCCACGATATACAAATTATTTACATCTATCCCCTTATACATTAAAATCGAAGTCACTTTAGTGATTTCTGCTGACATGCCATTAATATAGAGCTTCTCAGAAACATTGTTATAATTCTATTGGTCGATTTTTTTGAATTTTATTTTTCATTTATTTTAATTAATCGCTTACGTAGACAAGCCCAAAACTATTGTCGATTTCGTTAAGCCCATATATAGCTAGGGAATAATAATTATCGATTTAGTTTAGCCTTGGGTACCCGTTCGGGTTCGGATCGGGTATTTCAGATTTTCGGGTATTTCGGTATAGAGGTGTAGAACCCGTTCGGGTATTTCTGTACTTCGGGTCGGGTTCGGGTATTTTTAGTTCGGATTCGGTTATTTCGGATCGGGTTCGGATATTTAGATTTTGAAAAAAAAAAATCATTTCTCAAGTTTCTTATATTTAAAAATATAACTTCCAGTTAGCTAATTTTTTTTATTTTTAATAGATTGAATGGTTAATAGATTTGGACATAACATTTTAAAACTAAAAAGACATTAATTTAGTTATTTTTTTTTTAATTTTGGATGTAACTTTTTGTTAATTTTTGAAATAAAAAACTTGACATGCATTTTAAGTGAGTAGCAAATCATTTTTTTTTCGTAATTGTATGTATATCATATGAACTTAAAGTATGTGTGGTATCAATATAAATATTTTATATAAAATGAGAGATGTAAACTAGAAATATAAGGTTAATTATACATATGTTCGGTTATCTTCGGATATCCATTCGGGTTCGGGTATTATCCGTTCGGGTTCGGATATCCAATCTCTCCTTATTCAATACCCGTTCGGGTATTTTGCTACTTCGATTCGGATTTCAGTTCGGATTTTTCAGATCGGGTTCGGGTGCCACTTTGGATATCGGGTAAAGTGCCCACCCCTACTAATTATGTTGTTTGTTTTTAATAACTTACTTTTCTAATATGAATTACTTGCGCAAGTTGAAATCATTAAATATGCAAATAACTTATTGACAAAATTTGTTTTTAATAACTTACATTTCTAATATGGATTACTTGCGCAAGTTGAAATCATTAAATATGCAAATCACTTATTCACAATATGGATTACTTGCGCAAGTTAAAATCATTAAATTTTATCGATTTAGTTTACCATTGGGCAAGATTTAGAATTAAAACAAATATTAAAAACTTTCCCTATTATTCAAACGGTAAACTGGCGCATGTTGATATCATATTTATTACATTGCTTACAGAATATTTTAATGTTTTTAATTAGGTTGTTTGTTTTTAATAACTTACCTTTTTAATATGGATTACTTGCACAGGTTAAAATTATATCATATGCAAATCATTTTTTGACAATACACATTTAATATCTTTCTTTAAACGATTTCATTATTTATTATGCGTCATTAATATGAGAAAAAAATCGACTGTATATATATATGAGACACCCAAAGTCTTAAAATACAAACATTCTCTTTTCATTCTTTAAACTATTATTCACAAATCTCTCCTCTCATACTATTAAGGTATTACGACGATCCTGCTTGTTTGCTAAGAAAAATGTGTTTAGGCGCAAAGGCTCCTCATCTTTAGAACCATGAACTCAACTCTTTGTATCTTGTCTCCAAAAAGCATGTCTGGTCTATTTTTTCCATGTGTAGAATACTGGTAACGACAATATGGTCTTCTTTTTTTTATATGTAGACCAGGTCGTGAGAGTGATAGTGATCCAGAAGACCTTGAACATGCTGTGAAGCTTCGCCAAGTTAAAGCAGTTCTTGAAGAGGTTCTTTAGTACTTTCTCTTTTTTTGTTGAATATAGTCCGGAGAAAGTATTACATAGTATCATTTAGTAATACTATCTTATATCATTTTTTTGTTGAATATACTATTTTATAAGTAAGCTAGCATTCTGTATTTTTTATTTAATTCATGAGGTCATTTTCTCACAGTAGAGAACCTTTTGGAATGGCGGAGAGAGGAAATTTCTCAGGGATATACAGGAAGGTTCAACTGAAGCCGCTGAAGAGGGATGGTGAAGGCAAAGAAGAAAGACCTGTAGAGGCCCTTATGATTCTTAAATACGGCGATGTTCTAACTCACGCTGGTAGAAAATAGGTGTTTACATACTCTACCATTTAATTTGTCATTGTTATATATATATATGTTTTCCAAATATGGAAGAATTGTTTAACTTATTGATGTTTGCTTCATCTACATACAGGCAGAAGAGCTTGGTAGATATAATTTTTTGTAGGTTTCTAATTGAATTTGCTTTCTTTATTGAGAAATGTACTTCATAATTTATATTATTCATTGATAATATTTTAATTTTTATTATATTTTCTTTTAATATGTCTACGTAAATGTTGTTTTATTATTTATGGAAAAATAATATTATTCACCTAAAATAAAGAATTACGACACATATACAATACAATTCTAATTAATGATAATATAAAATATGTTACTTCTAAAATTGTACACTTTTTATTCCATTTTTTAAATGAAAGTATCTTCGTAAACACACAAAATATTTTGTGACGTTGCAATTATACATACACACAATATCTGTCTCTTCATACTGACGTTATTATGTTCCCTTACGTGAGGTGCGGACCGAGAAGGAACACAGGATGCGGGCTGATCATGTTTTTATGCCCCCACACGGTACAGACCGGTCACCTAGTAAACTATTAAAACAGAAGTACAATTAAAACTTGACCCTGAGTTTTCCTGAATAATTACAAGTGAACGCCATTGCTTTTTTCTTTAAATCGTTAATTAACTTAATTACTAAACTAGCTAATTTTAGTTCTTTTTGCAAACAAGCTATACCATTACTATTTAAAATTACCAATTAATTATCGTTATTTTTTGTCTACAGAATCATACCATATCTATCCAAAATTAAATTATATACTTTATATCTCAATTGTGTACGTGTTTCAGTGCCATTAATTTATTGGTTTGGTATTTTCTACGGAATCATATACAAGTAATCAAAATTTCAATTTCATACTTCATACTTCTTTATAACAATTTTATATAACCTACCACATCAAAAACATATCCGTAATATATTTTTGTCGTCTAACTATGGTTTTAATATATAAAACTAAACGATTGCATGTTTTCGTTCATAATTATATATATATATATATATTATATATATTATTTTTCAATCGGTTGTTCTTATATTTACAACCCTGTGTGTTTAAAAACTTTTTTTTATAATTTTGACAATTTATTTAAATGAGTCAAAATGGATTGAGAATGTTCAAAGATAAGTTCGGTCCACCAAATCTAAACTAATAAGTTCCTTGCACAATTAAATCAATAACATTTTATATACCTTTCCTATATTTAACCAATCAGCATTATTAAACAGATAAGAATCAGCATCATCCGTATATTCTCTAACAAACCACCTTGCACATCACGTCCAATTTAGCTGACAAAGTCACAAAACAAATATACTGTTACCAAAGATTTACTCCTACTAAATGACCAATATTTATCTTTGCAAATCAAGTTTTACTTGCCTAATTCACGAATATACTGTTATATATTCCTTTAACAATAAAATAATATTTATTGTGAAATTTTTCAAAACGTATATTATGTTGTTATAATTACTTCAAATCACAACTGAATAAATATTTTCTTCAGATTTCTTATTAAACCTACACATGTTTTTTCTTTGTAACTGCCTTTAAAACCTACACATGTTCCTTCACCGATCTATATTATAATAGATCAGTTTTTGCTCACTCCTCAGCGCGCCACGTCATCGTTTTGTGGGCCCCACTTTTAAAAAGTGTAAAAAAGTGTCAAGCCCTTGGCTCGAACCCGGGTTATTGAGATATAAACACCAACATTTATACCACTAAGCTAACTGATACCTTTGTACATTGATGGCCGAACCTAATATATATTTATGAAGGTCGGAAGCCCTTGCTTCTTCGGCTTCCTCTGTGGGTCGGTCCTACAAGTGTGTTTTGGGTTTCATTTTTAAATGGGATTCACCACGTTATATGAAAAAAAAACTTAAGTTTGCAACAATTATGGTTTTCCTATATTGTAAACTGTTGTAGTTTAATATGAGTTCTTTTCATCATTGTCTCAAACAAGTCTGAGTTACAGAGTTGCGCCGTGTGTATGTTCGTAATCTATTTTTTCACCGGTGAACTCTTCATGTCCCCATCTTAAATCGCTTGATCATAAATGTTCCTGATTTGTAGCCCATTTGTAAACCATATATATATGATTCTCATCTTTGATGAACTCAATCTGCATCTCCACAAAACTCATTGATTCCTCTTAGCTTTAACCATCTTCTAGAAAATGTTTATCTCTGCCTCTCCAGTTCGTCAAACCGGCGTCCCGGCGTCCGTCACTCAACCTTCGAGTCTCTCCGTCTTGGACTTAGTAGTCAGAGCATAGCCTCTGGCTTCCTCCGCTTCTGGGATTCCTGAACTTCAAGAAAGACATGGAGTTTGTGGGAATCACGGTTCTTTTCCTCGATGAAAAGGTAAGTTAATCTTCGATCTATCACACTTATTTAACATAATTGTTTTAATTTATTTCCTGATTCTTTGTTGGATAATACTATTTGCAGATTCCGTGATTCATGGGTTTACTCCCGTCGGACGTGCTAATCATTACATGCCATCTTTGAAAGCCGATTTCATTGTGAAAGTCGATCGTTTTGAGGTTGCTAGGTGCTCCAAGTGATTGCGAACACAAACCTAGAAATTGGTAAACATAGCATATTTGGCAGCTCCAAGCAAGATTACAATCAGGCAAATTCAAGTGGAATGACATACCTACAACTGAAATTGGTAATTAGTCAACAACTTATCCCATATCTTCCTTATCTGAAAAAATCTACTGTGTTTCTGATCTATTTTTTTATCTACGCAACTTTAGCCTCTGTCATGGATAGCTCTCTCCCAAGAATTGCATTGACTATGGTTTTTGGGAAGAAAAAGATCTTGCTCCTGAAAAAAAACCGTGACAACCCTGTTGTAAAATTTTAGTTTGTGCAGAACAAAAAACTTTGATTTATTTTCTATTTAGTATAGTGATAGTTGTTGACAATCATTAGTTATTTGTCAATATGTTTTTTATGCGGCATTTCAGAACTCTCCATTCCAAGCGGAACAGCAGATGGAAGCTAATTTTTCTGGAAGCTCCTCGACATCAAGACAGAATCAGAAGATAAATGTTGGTGGGAGAGGTTAATCAAGGGAATACTTCAGAGAAGTGAGACAGCCTAGTCAGACTTCATCTTTTGTACAGCCTGAGCAAAGAGTGGAACCCACAAAACACGAGAGAAGAAAAAACAAAACACGAAATTAACATATTCAGATCTTATCTCTTTCATGTCTAACATCTGGCGCCGACGAAACTCAACACCCACGGCAGACGAAGCTGATGCAAGTAAACCTCTCATCAATCATGCTTAAAATCAATCTACATTTTTCAATCTCACAAACTAAGAAACAATTTTACCTACATGAATCGGGAAATTAGTGCCCACATTCCCGACATAGAGAAAAAAAGGAGTTGAAGTCCTAGCAGTTTTTTCAGTATTAGACTAAACCACAGATTCAAGGCTCAGTTATTTTGAAACCCTAACATTTTAAATCCAAATTTATTATATTTTTCCATGCATTATTTGATTTATATACAAACAACTACCTAAGTAAACACTAACAAGTTCCATCACCCTCAACTTTGAACATATAAGATATAAAAATATCAACATATGACTTCGTCGTTCATTCTTATATCAAACTCATCAACCTATGTAATATCCAAAGTCCCATCAATCACATTATAGACAAAAAAAACAATAAAATCTCGTAAACAAAACTATACAATACACCTATAATGTAGTCAACCCTGCGCTTGCGCGGAGACTATGCACCTAGTATATATAATACTTAAAATCTCATCATTTGAACCAAATAAAACCTAAACATGTCAAACGATTCATCTTTCTCTCTACCTAGGGAGAGTTCATGAACTTTGTATTATTCAGACTGGACAAGTGTCCGGACAAGACAGACAAAGGTTCAATTCCGCGTAGTGGACACACTCAGTAAGTTGATCCTGGCTCGAGTTTATATTTGTGTGTATTCCAGTCACTACAAGAAAAATGACTTTTATTAGCGGACGAAAAACGCTATCTATCAATACGATAGCGGTTTATGAAGCGCTGTATCATCGCCCGTCATAATAGGTCAACCACTTTAGATAACGGTTTTTTGCAATGCTATCTTATTGTCATATATTATAGCGTTTTTTGTATGCAATTAAAGAGTCTTTAATAGCATGAATTTTTTGTTATTATTTACTTTTAAATTTATTTATTTTAGAATTATTTATTTTAGAATTATTTATTTTAGAATTATTTTTTATTTAATTATTTAAAAATAAAAACTTAATTAAAATTTAAAATTATTCATAGAATCAAATTTTATTTATTACTTAAATTTATCTATAATGAAATTTGTTTACAAAAATACAAAAAAAAATCTAATTAAATAATAAACCAACAAACTAAATAAACCAAAAACTAAACCAGACTTTAACCTAATTACTAACTAAACACACCACCACTTCGTTGTCTTCTTCATCTACAGGCCGCACCACCACCTTCGTCTTCGTGTTTTTCCAGCCATGATCCTTCTTCTTCATCCTGGGATTTGAGATGCAAGTTGCAGAGAGGAGGCAAACATCACATCCATCTAGACCTAATCTCGTCGCCTCCTCACCAACTCGCCGTCAGCTTCCTCTTCCTGAATCTGAAGCCGTCATCTTCCTCCTCTAGCCGCCATACCTGCCTTGCCTTGCTTCCTCCATCCCTAAAAAAAATAATACAGTTCAAAACAGAGAGAGAGAGAGAGAGAGAGAGAGAGAGAGAGAGAGTTCTAACCGTGGTTGTGTGGTGGTGGTGATGCTTGGACGGCGAACGAACGGTCGTGTGGTGGTGGTTGTGATGCTGGGACGGCAAAAACAAACGGGTGGTTGTGGTGGTGGTGATTGAGGAAGATAGAGATCCAAAGAATTAAAAAAGATATGAGATCATATTTAGATCTGTAACAAAGAGAGAGAGAGAGAGAGAGAGAGAGAGAGAGAGAGAGAGAGAGAGATAACGTGAGACAAGAAGAAAGAGATTGAGATATGAGATGTGTGATTTCTAGCCATAGGATCAAAAATATTCAGTGGTTAAGATAGCTATCCTTGTAATTAAGATATTGACCAATGAGAAAGAAGAAAAAAGATAAACCAAACATATTTGTGGCCATTGGATTGAAATCAATCAAAGGCCAAAATTAATCCATTAAAAACTGTTTTCATTTAATATAATAATTAAGTTAAATATTTATATATAATTTCGACCAAAAAATATATATAATTAATGTAATTATAGTTTGGTTCAATGTTTCAAATAATAGACTGAAATTTTAATATTATTTATAAGTTATGATTTACTTTAAATGTAAAATGAAATTAGTTTAAAGGTTTAAAATACAAGAGTATAGTAAATAAAATTAGTTTAAAGGTTTAAAATTTAAACATATTAATTTTTAAAAATGTATGCTCAAAGTTTGGTGTCTAACTTTGAGAACATTAGATTTGTGATTTATTATTTAGTTTGATAACTAAATGTGTATATTGAAGGTTTGAGGTTTATTATGATATATAAGATTTGAGTATATAAGGTTTAGAGTTCAAGGTTAAGACTTTAAGTTAAAATTCGAAAATAAATTTGAATTAATTTGAAGAATTAAGTTTAAGTTTGATTTTTTTTTTTGAATTTAGATTTTAGATTTAAAGTTATGAGTTTAGAATAAAGGTTTGAGTATAGGGTTTGGGGTTAAAGGTTTAAGGTATTGGGATTTAAGATTAATTATTGAAAAAGAAATAATTTTTGAATTTATATTTAATATTTGAGGTTAAATTTAAGATTTGATATCAAAATAGTTAGATTTTGAAGTTATGTTTAAAGTTTAGGGTTTAAAACTTGTTTAGGGTTTAGAGATTTAAAAAGTTAAAGATAGCGTTTTTAATAATGCGCTATTAAAAATACGCTAGCATAGCGTTTTTAAATATACAGTTCTATCATAGCGGTTCTAAATATACAAACGCTATCTAAAACTAACGGGTATGTCAATCATAGCAGAAAGGCAAAAAACGTTATCCTTCACTGCTATCAAAGCCCATTTTTCTTGTAGTGAGTACATATTTTATTATTCAGAACCTAAATAACTTGCCATAACTTTCAGAGGAAATGATCTTGCATGTTGTCTTTGGGAAAAATATGCTGATCAACTTGAACCTCTTTTTCAAACACAAATAACAAGATGACTATTAATGAACAAAAACATATCACAAAATCGAATGGAACAAGAAACAGAATAATCAAACGTGTACAAAGAGATTTTCAAAAATCTTGAAGAGAAGGAGCGATAAGGTATGCCGTTTAAATACCATTTTGCAATGAACTAATTATTTTCTAATACCTATTCGCTTTTGTTGGATGAAAGTACATTTCTTTTTAATTATTTTTCCTAATAACCGTGTCTTATTATCTAATACATTATTTGACCATTGGATGTTTGAGCAGCAAGGACGTGGATTTTACTTTTAGAAATAATAAAGACTGATTTCATTGTTTCTTTTAGTAACATTGGGATTTAAAGTGTATTACTTATTTTTAAATAATGCATTTGTTTTTATTTTAGTAAGTAGTACTATAATCTTCCAATATAAAGATCAAACACAATCGTTCAAGTATATTGAGAAATGCAAGCATCACTCATTAACCAATATCTTTTGGATGGAAGTATATTGTGATTTCATTGTACGATTATTATTATTTTAGATTTTTTTTTTTAAACTATAGTTACAATTTTAATGTTATTTTTAATACATTCAGTAACAAAATGAATTTTAGTTTTGTTTCTTTTAATTCTAAACATCCTCCTATACATTAAAAGAGAAGTCACTTTAGTGATTTCTGCTGACATGACATTAATATAGAGTTTCTCAGAAAAATTGTTATAATTTTATTGGTCGATTTTTTTGAATTTTATTTTTCATTTATTTTAATCAATCGCTTATGTAGACAAGCCCAAAACTATTGTCGATTTCGTTAAGCTCATATATAGCTAAGGGATTTAGTTTAGCTTTGGGCAAGAT
The DNA here is from genome assembly GCF_020379485.1 of Brassica napus. Classification (NCBI taxonomy): domain Eukaryota; kingdom Viridiplantae; phylum Streptophyta; class Magnoliopsida; order Brassicales; family Brassicaceae; genus Brassica; species Brassica napus. Next base: position 10,867,627 of record NC_063445.1, on the reverse strand, counting down.
TTAGAACTAAGACAAATATTAAAAACTTTCCTTATTATTCAAACAGTAAACTTGCGCATGTTGATATCATATTAATTACATTTGCATAGAAAATATTTTAATGTTTCTAATTAGTAGGGGTGGGCGTTCGGGTCAGGTATTTCAGATTTTCGAGTATTTCGGTATAGAGGTGTAGAACCAGTTCGGGTATTTCTGTACTTCGGGTCGGGTTTGGGTATTTTTAGTTCGGATTCGGTTATTTCGGATCGGGTTCGGATATTTAGATTTAAAAAAAAAATTAAAATTTTCATTTCTCAAGTTTCTTATATTTAAAAATATAACTTTCAGTTAACTAATTTTTTAGTTTTAATAGATTGAATGGTTAATAGATTTGGAAATGACATTTTAAAACTAAAAAGGAATTAATTTAGTTATTTTTTAAAAAATTTTGGATGTAACTTTTTGTTAATTTTTGAAATAAAAAACTTGACATGCATTTTCGGATCGGGTTCGGGTGCCACTTCGGATATCGGGTAATTAGATTGAAATCCACCCCTACTAATTATATTGTTTGTTTTTAATAACTTACCTTTCTAATATGGATTACTTGCGCAAGTTGAAATCATTAAATATGCAAATAACTTATTGACAAAATTTGTTTTTAATAACTTACCTTTCTAATATGGATTACTTGCGCAAGTTGAAATCATTAAATATGCAAATCACTTATTCACAATATGGATTACTTGCGCAAGTTGAAATCATTAAATATTATCGATTTAGTTTACCCTTGGGCAAAATTTAGAATTAAGACAAATATTAAAAACTTTACTTATTATTTAAACGGTAAACTTACGCATGTTGATATCATATTTATCACATTGCTTACAAAATATTTTAATGTTTCTAATTAGGTTGTTTGTTTTTAATAACTTACCTTTCTAATATGGATTACTTGCGCAAGTTAAAATCATATCATATGCAAATCATTTTTTGACAATACACATTTAATATCTTTCTTTAAACGATTTTATTATTTATTGCGCAAAATATTGTGCGTCATTAATATGAGAAATAAATTGACTGTATATATATAGGAGACACCCAAGGTCTTAAAATACAAACATTTTCTTTTCATTCTTTAAAGTATTATTCACAAATCTCTCCTCTCATACTATTAAGGTATTACGACGATGCTGCTTGTGTGGTAAGAAAAATGTGTTTAGACGCAAATGCTCCTCATCTTTCATCGACTCTGCCATCCACTTTGCCTTGGAAGTTCAATAAACCTGTACAGCCTAATAAAAGACTAACCCGCCAAGGTAATGGGCACTCAGAAGAGCTACGTTGTGTCATCGCTGTTATTCGACAGTATGTTTTCTTAGCATATAAATCACCTTTATCTCCTCTATACTTCTATCTGTTAAAATTTTGTTATTATATGACAGTGGCGATCGAACTCCAAAACAGAAGGTGAAACTAAATGTTACAGAGGAGAAACTGTTAAACCTGATGCTGAAGTACAATGGTGGAAAGCCAAGAGCTGAGGTGCTAGAGGCTCCAGTTTTTCTGTCATCCATCTTTTATCAGAGCCTTGATTCATTTTATATATTTTTCTTCTTTTTGTAGACAAAACTAAAAAGTGCAGTCCAGTTGCAGGACCTATTAGATGCAACAAGAATGTTAGTTCCCCGTACAAGGTAGAACTCTGAACTTAACTCTTTGTGTCTTGTCTCCAAAAAGTATGTCTGGTCTATCTTTTCCATGTGTTGAATACTGATAACGACAATATGGTCATCCTTTTTTTATATGTAGACCAGGTCGTGAGAGTGATAGTGATCCAGAAGACCTTGAACATGCTGAGAAGCTTCGCCAAGTTAAAGCAGTTCTTGAAGAGGTTCTTTAGTACTTTCTCTTTTTTTGTTAAATATATAGTCCGGAGAAAGTATTACATAGTATCATTTAGTAATACTATCTTATATCATTTTTTTTTGTTGAATATACTATCTTATAAGTAAGCTAGAATTATGCATTTTTTATTTAATTCATGAGGTCATTTTCTCACAGCAGAGAACCTTTTGGAATGGCGCAGGGAGGAAATTTCTCAGGGATATACAGGAAGGTTCAACTGAAACCGCTGAAGTGAGATGGTGAAGGCGAAGAAGAAAGACCTGTAGAGGCCCTTATGATTCTTAAATACGGCGGTGTTCTAACTCACGCTGGTAGAAAACATGTGTTTACATACTTTACCATTTAATTTGTCATTGTTATATATATATATATATAATATATATATATATATATATATACGTTTTCCAAATATAGAAGAATCGTTTAAATTATTGATGTTTGCTTCATCTGCATGCAGGCAGAAGAGCTTGGTAGATTCTTCCGATACAATATGTATCCAGGTAAGGCCCTCTGATCTGTTACTTTTATTTTGAAGTATTTCACCGATGAAATGGCCTTAAATTACATACTTTTTTCAGGTGAAGGGACTGGTTTGCTTCGTATCCATAGTACATACCGTCATGACCTTAAAATTTACAGCTCTGACGAGGGACGTGTTCAGGTACGTACACCTTTTACATTGATACTACTGAAGATAATTAAGCATATGTGTTGGAAAAAAAAATAATGTTTGAACTGGTTTGCATATGTTGACCAGATGTCTGCAGCTGCTTTTGCTAAAGGCCTGCTTGACATAGAAGGACAGCTGCGCCAATCTTGGTTTTCCCTTCTTAATATTATATTGTTGGTGCTTAATTTGCAATGTCATCGTGTGTTTACTAATAATGTCTTTTTATCTTTCTTGCTTCTCAAGGTTTCTTTGGTTAGCAAGGACTCTTCCATGTTGGATGGTCTTGATACTGCCAACATTGAAATGGAAGCTGCCAAGGTTTGTCCCATGACTTGAGTCATTTTTGAAGTGTGTGTATCAGTCAATCAACAAGATTGATTTCATTATAATGGACTATATATGCAGACTAGATTGAATGAGATTGTAACGCCTGGCAAAAAAATGATCAATAAATTATTACTATTTATTATTATCAAATCATAGTAGTAATTATCAAATTAAATACGCAAAAGGCAAAACAAAAAGAAAGAGACATAACATAAAATAAGTTAGCATATTAAATTGCAATTAAGCCAAAATATTTCAAAGCAGTCAAACAACCTAGAAAATTAATAATCGAACCAAATACCTTTTTTTATTAGACCGGATATTAGTTCTACCAATAATCATGGTCAACTTACCAACATGGTGCATATATGTCAAATGGACAAATCTACGTTTAAGTAACCCAACCTGTAAGGTAGCTGGATTTTTTTTGTGAATCTCGTGGACTGATCTATTGCAGATTGGGGTTCATAGTTGAAGTTTCAAGAAATTGTTATAATTTGATTGGTCAATTGTTTTTAATTTTTATTTATTTAGTTTAGATCTAAAAATTTAAGATAAGTCTAAAATCATTTAATATCACTTGCCTTATAATCTAACGAATATTACAAATAACAATTTATGGAAACTATTCTCGAAATTATAGAAAGATTAATAATGTTTTATTTATTACTTTTAATATTTATAACCAATAAAATATAATGAACGAAATTATATATAAGATAATTATAATAGTTTTATACTCTATTTGATGAATTGTGTTCGAATATAATTATATAATAACTATTTTAAATATTACAAAATTCAAAAATGTTTATTAATATTATTTTTAAATTATTTATCGTTGTTTAAAGAATAAACTTATCATAATTTTAAAATAATTTATAAAATGCTTACAAAATGCAAAGCAAAGTTGCACTTTCAAGAGTTAAGTCGAGATCTGGATTAAAAATCCTAATAACTGGTAAAGAAGGGAAGCCGCAGACAAAAACATTGAATGTTGTCTACAAACAAGTTTTTCAGAATATTCCGTAGTCACGGTACGTAATTTTAATCTACTTTTTTTCAAATACAAATTTTAAAATATATAAACTGTTACAATTATTTATTTTTTGCATTTGCAAGATGGGTTGTGATGAGTTAGGAGACCGATGACGGTATGTCAATTTAATATTATTTCATGTTCAATAAAATTTAGAAATTTATAAATGTATCAAATAATGTTAACCCGTGAATTTGCTTACAAAATTTATTTAATTTTTTGTTGGTTTCTAATTGAAATTGCTTTCTTTATCGAGAAATGTACTTCATAATTTATATTATTTATGGATAATATTTTAATTTTTTTATATTTTCTTTTAATATGTCTACATAAATGTTTGTTTATTATTTATGGAAAAATAATATTATTTACCTAAAATAAAAGAATTACGACACATATACAATACAATTCTAATTAATGATAATATAAAATCTGTTACTTCTAAAACTGTACACTATTTATTCTATTTTTGAATGAAAGTATCTTCTTAAACACACAAAATATTTTGTGACGTTGCAATTATACATACACACAATATCTGCCTTTTCATACTGACGTTGTTGTGTTCCCTCTCGTCCATCTCAAATATTGACTACCAGCTTTTTTCCATGACTGATGAATTCCTCTAATGACGGTGGTATTATGTTGTAAAATCTGTTACTTCTAAAAACTATATAATATTTATTTCATATTTTAAATTTTCTTATGTCCGCACAGGGTGCGGACCGGTCACCTAGTAATTACTAAATTACTTAATAAAAGAATTATTGATACGATAGAACAATATAATGGATCCAACATAGCTAAAAATAAATTTGCACTATACAGTAACAAAATATATATTTCAAACCATAAACCATACACTAAGATAGTATAAGTGAAACTATTAAAAAAATTATATATTTATGAAATTCGCAAAAACATGCCCTGCGTGGATGCGCGGATCAAACACTAGTTTGTATTAGGAAAAAATTACACTCAGGGACAGTCTTATGTTTTTTATAACATGATGGGCCACTTCCCGCTACCAAGACCCTTTCTTTTAACTATTTTCGTTTTCCTGAACAGTCGGTCAATTTTTAACGAAGCATATGACTAACCAAACTAGTGTATCAACAAGAATTAACCTGAGCCACACATTTCTCTTTTCAATCCACAGTCTAGATTAAAGATTTATTTATTTCTGATGGGATTTAACAACATCCATTCATTTATTTGCTAATCCAATGGTCAAAATTCAGCAGAAACATAGTGGATCCTTGGGTCCCTTAATCTTTCTTCTTCGTCTTCTTCTTTCCAGATACTTCATTTTTTTCTAAATTGAAATTTACTTGTTCAGATATTTTTTTCAAGAAAACTTATGGTTAATAATTTTCTCTATTACTCAATCTATCTAACAAGATATGTCAAGTTGCATCTCCAGTGGTAGTGTAACAGTGTCGTATACGGCGGCGAATCGCCGGCGACTATCAACGTCAACGGTGGAGATTTTGACGTACACGAAACATCACCCATCCGCCAAGAAATTAAGATTTCCTCACCACAGTGCCTTCATCTGGGAAACTGTCAAAAAATTCATCCCTCAGTCATTCCGCCACAGCGCGTCCAATAGCAAATCAACCCCAGAATCTTGACTTCTTCTCCTTCCTCCACCATCGATGAGCTTGGCAAAGTCACCACTGACTTTCCCTGTACATACATTCTCTCTATAAGAACAATCAAAGATTCTGTCTTTACACTAAAGTTTTGATTTTTGTACGTTGTTTGTTAGATTTTGTCATTGGATGTACGAATCTTAAAATTTGCAAATGTATATTATAGATTTGTATAAGTCTATTTAAGTAATGTTAGTGATGCTTCACGGCTTCATCCTTTGAATAATAATGTGTCAATTTGTAGTTTTACTAATAAAGTGTACGTTAATGTTTGAAAATCGGTGTACATGTGGATTTTTTTAACTCATTGTACATGTGGATAATAAAATTTATATGTACACGTCAATGTCATTGGATGCACAAATCTTAAAACTTGCAAATGTATATTATAGATTGTATATGTCTATTTAAGTAATGTTATACCATGGTAATCTGTATATTTGATACTAGCAAACCAATGTACATGTGGATTTTTGTATATCTTATTCCTATGAATATTAAAATTTCGGTGTACACATTGATGCTTCGTACAAATTTTAAACTTGCTAATTTATGCTATAGATTTGTAAAAACTAAATTATATGTGAACATTTCAAATGTTACTAGCTTATTTCTTGTTAAGATCTTTCTTAAAAGTTTAGTTTTTTTATTAATTTTTAATATGTACATACAAGAAGAGTTCAAATGCCATGATCACCATACATTTTCTTTATCACTGAATCACACTCAAATTTCCACGTTTATACGAGAAAAATATCAGCTTCATCAAAACAAGCTAACGAATACACAAACAGTTATATACACACGGATAAACTTCCAAGAAACACACAGTTACAACACAACACTTGTATGCATGTACACACAAAAAAAAAATCTATTACATTGGTACACACAAACTTTGGTATAAAGTGTACACCTCAACACTCAGACATGCATACATATCAACTTTTGTACATGTGTACACGTGGCCACTACTACACATGTACACTACCTCCAGAGGTCCTCCATCCCTTCACATACATCAAAGACAAACAAGTGTGCAATATGAACAAGCAACTTGTATGGGTCATCAACATGAATATATAAAGTATTATGTTTGCAAAACCTAAGATGTATATAACACCACTTAGTCTAGAAGATCTCTTTATGTAATCTCAACAAACATTCAATCAACGCTAAAGAATTGACCAAGAATAAAATTTGAACATCAAACTTTCTAGACTACACAAAGTTAAATTAAATCATACAATCTAGCACATGCTTTCAAGAATAGCACCATCTGTTATCTCAACACCACAAGCAACAAGAAAAGAGACCATAAACCAACATCACTTATCAAACATATGCTAGGTTAAAGACAAAGAAATGGAAGGAAAAGGGATGGATGATGCAGAGGATTGGAAAAAAAACTGAGAGATACGAAACAAATCCCGAACTTCTCATGTTTATTCTCAAATTTATTCACCATTTTTGTTTACTTATGTTAAAGTGAAAGAGATAAGAAAGAAGAAAGAAGAGATATGAAACATGTGGTTGAAAATAAAAAGTAATTGACTGCTTTTGTCAGTTTTAAAATTTTAAATCATTTTAAAATTTAAAATAAAAATTAGTCAGCATAAATAAGAAACCAGAAGCTATTATCGTTAAAGCTTAGTTAGGGGCATCTATGTAACAACTAATAAAAACTACCTTGGTAGCTGAAACTGCCTCATCATGTAATAAAAACATGAAAACTGTCCTATGGTATTAATAACTCTTGTATTATTTGGTAAGCTATAATCCATTTTTATAGTCTTTTTCCTAATTTTATAGTTAATCCAAATGATGAAATCTATTTTGTCTGTGGGTAATAAAACAGTAAAGCTTTTTATCTACCACTTTTGGATGTATTATGTACAAACTGTATACCGCAGTATCACGTTGTCTACACAAAAATAGAAACATATAACAAATCTCAATTTTGCATATAAAAAGAGTCATGAAGAAAATAAAATAAGAGAAGAAAATACTTACACGTCGCCTTCTACTCTGACTGTCACTCTCTCCCGGTGGTGAACTAGAATTCCAGAGAAGAAAGAAATAAAAAAACATTTAGTCCTTTTTAACCATTCCTCGTTGCTCCCACTTTCTTCTTCCCCCGATTTAATTCTGCAATTAATTATTCGCCGAGCTTTCTTCCTCGCACATCTCTATCCATTAAATTTAGTAAAGTTACAATTATTAAATAGCAAGACGACGACTTTTCTTTTTTTGTTTTGTTGTCAGTCTCCTTCGTGTATTCACGTTTCGTATAATAAGTCATCAGACAGCAGCAGCCACGGATTCTTCTGTTTTGTTTCGCTGTTACTCATGCATCATCTTTCTCCTCTGTTTTCAAAAACACGACAACATTATTAGTCCTGTTCGTTAAACGAACGCTGCCGCAGTAACTACAGATCAAAATTTAGAAGGGAAAAAGAGTATCCAAAAAGAAAGAGAGAAGAATGGATGACGCGCGTCTCTGTTTTTAGTAGCAGAGAAGAGAGAGAAATGAAGAACAATGGAGAAAGATGATGCATGAGTAACAGCGAAACAAAACAGAAGCTAAGATTTCCGTTATCCTCCGATCATCAATCATCATCATCTGCGGCGGCCTCCCATCCTCGCCGCATCTTCCTCCGCTCGTACTCGCCAAACCCGATCGATTACTGTTACCAGTTCCTCTTCTTCTCTGACAATACTTGAGGAATCGATGTTTATTATAATACTCATCGTGGATTTATATGTGCAGAGGAAAAGGAGATGCGAGCGCGGAGAGAGATGGAGATTCGTTGAGTGGGGTTTGAGGTTATCCGATTGCTCTATGAGGAAGTAAAAATAGATGGAGATGCGAGCGCGGAGAGAATCAAAGAAGAGAGAAACAGATCGAATACGAAAGAGAAGAGAAGAGAAGAGGTCACTTTTTCTCAAGCCAATATGCATCTGCCACGTATGGGGTTTTTACTGATTCTTCAACCTCCATATATGGGACCGGTTCTGTCTCTTTATTTTATTTTTCATTTATTTTTTCTCTTTTTTTCGTTTAGAACCCCTCGCTACAACCTCCGATGGACCTGCTCTTAACCATTCCTCGTTGCTCCCACTTTCTTCTTCCCCCAATTTAATTCTGCAATTAATTATTCGCCGAGCTTTCTTCCTCGCACATCTCTATCCATTAAATTTAGTAAAGTTACAATTATTAAATAGCAAGACGACGACTTTTCTTTTTTTGTTTTGTTGTCAGTCTCCTTCGTGTATTCACGTTTCGTATAATAAGTCATCAGACAGCAGCAGCCATGGATTCTTCTGTTTTGTTTCGCTGTTACTCATGCATCATCTTTCTCCTCTGTTTTTAAAAAAAGAAAAGTTGTCGTGTTTTTAAAAACAGAGGAGAAAGATGAAGCTGCCATGGCTTCCAAAAAAGAAAACTTGCTCTGTTCCGACAACTTTCTTTGAAGCCATGGCAGCTTCGTGTCTGGAAAAAGAATGAGACTTGAAACAGAGTTCTTGAGAAAGACGTAACCTTTGTTGGTTTCCATGGGTTGCGGAGGATCTAAGATAGATGAACAGCAGCTTGTGATTCTCTGCAGAGAGCGTAAAGAACTGATCAAAACGGCGTCCCATCATCGCTCCGCTCTCGCCGTAGCTCACCTCGTTTACTTACAGTCTCTCCGCGACGTGGGTGAAGCTATACAACGTTTCGTTGACGAGGAGAACGTTGTTAACTCCTCCTCTTCTTCTTCGGTCGTTCTCACGCTTCCCTCCGACGAAGGGAAGCCGAAGAAACGCAAAGGATCAATCTCCTCCACGTCGATTTCTCATTCGGTTATCGAAGAAGGTGAAGAAGAGGAAGAAGATGGAGATGGTTCGCATTTGAATCTCTCTTCCGGATCTGAATCCGGTTTAGATGATGATGATCATCATCATATTCAAATTGATACCACTCCTGAACCAGAACTAAACCGGTCAAAACAAACATTTTCACCCGGTTATCCAACCGACTATCCTCCTTCCGGTTATCCAACAAGCTATCCTCCACCGGGTTATCCATACCCGTATCCGGTTGGAGGATGGGGATTCAGCGGCGAGAATCCAAACCCGAATCAAGGAAAGTATTTCATGAAGAAATCCGCGGCGCAATCTCAACCGTTCGTTTTCAAACCGGAGAATCATCACCGAGTAGAGCCGTCGGGTCCCGGTTATTTCATTAATCCTGGGCCAACCGGTTCCGGTTATCTCCCTAATGTTAATAATTATTCCGGTTATCCTCCTCCTTCTCCAGCAAAGCCACCACCACCGGCTCTTCCCTCCCCGCCTAGAGTCTCCACATGGGACTTCCTGAACGTTTTCGATACGTACGATTACGGAAACGCACGTTCTCGTGCAGCTCCGAGCTACTATCCTCCGGGAATGGGGTCGATCTCGAGCAGCCCTGACTCGAAGGAGGTCAGAGAGAGGGAAGGGATCCCTGAGCTCGAAGAAGTACCAGAGCACGAAGTGATCAAGCAAGTGTACAGACGTCCAAAGAGAACACCACCTTTGAAGAAGGTGAAAGAACACAAAGAAACAGTGCCTTTACCGGAAGAAGTAGCCACCGAGAGCTCATTAGATTCAGAGACCGTCTCTACGTTTTCAGGAAGTGACGTGGAATCTGACTTTCACTATGTTAAGAGCAGTAACAGTTCGAGTGGACAGGAGACGATCGTGGAGACAGAGGAGGGGTCGGAACAGCAAGTGTATGGGATCAAGAAAGGAGTTGTGAGCTTTGAGTTGGAGGAGGAAGCGAGTAGTTCCTCTTTTGATGTTGAGTCTTCTATGATAAGTAGTTTTTCGAGTTTGTCGATTCGTGAAACTAGGGAGATCAAGGAAGTTGTGGAGGAGATTAAGAGTGAGTTCGAGATTGCTGCTTCGTGTGGGAAGGAGGTTGCTGTGCTGCTTGAGGTCAGCAAGTTGCCTTATCAGCATAAAGACAAGGGTGGCTTTAAAGGTAAACCTTGTCTTAACTCTCGCATGCTGTCTTGTCTGAGATTCTGATAGTACTAGTGTACTACTAGATGAGAGCTTGTTTCCTTTTGATTCAAGATTCAGAATAAGTCATGATCATGCATTTTGCATAGGTTTTTTCAATGTCAAAAATTGCTAGGAGGTAACAAGGCCCTTAATAAAGTGTATTATTAGGACTCAGGAGTATAGCTGGAGCCTGGAGGCTAGGTGTTAAAAAATTATTTATTTATTAGTATATTTATATATTTGTATTAGATATTTTAATTTTTAAATTCGATTATAAAATTATTTTTATGAATTATCAAAATTAAGTATACAAAAAATAGAAATCAGAATTTGTGGACTTACACTAACATCGTCATTTGATTTTACCGATTTACACCAATTTCATCAAACTAAACCAACTTAGATTAATCGATTTAGAACGGTTTAAACCATAAAAAATATGACTGACTAAACCTATTTTTAGAATATAGGTTTTCTTCTGTGTGCTAGAGTTTGCTGGACTGTGACCTTATGTTTTATGTTTCAGTTATTTTATCAAGGATCATGTATCTTGTAGCACCATCCACACGCTCTAAACCTGAACTATCAATACGACTAACATCTAGAACAATACAAATGGCCAAAGCGTATAATGGGCAAGATGTTGATGTAGGCTTCACTGGAAACCTCTCATCAACCTTGGAGAAACTCTATGCGTGGGAAAAGAAACTCTACAAGGAAGTCAAGGTACTACATGCTTCTTGAGCTTTCATATTACTCTTCTGGATTCTTGCATCTTGTGATGTGACATTGTGATTCGTACCTGATGTCAGGGAGAAGAGAAGCTTCGTTCCATCTATGAAGAGAAGTGCAAGTCACTGAAGAAAATGGACACACATGGAGCAGAAGCTACCAAGATCGAGGCCACTCGAGCATACATCAAGAAGCTTCTGATGAAAATAGATATCTCTATAAGATCTGTTGATTCTATTTCAAAAAGAATCCATAAACTCAGAGATGAAGAGTTACAGCCACAACTAACACAGCTTATTCACGGGTAAGTGAGTCATCTCTCCGCACATACCTATATACAGAGTAAGCTACAAGAAACAAAACAATAAAAAAAACTGATGTTTGTGCTTTGAAGGTTGGTGAGAATGTGGAGAGCAATGCTAAAGTGCCACCAGAAACAGTTCCAAGCCATCATGGAGAGCAAGGTTCGATCTGTAAAGGCCAACACCGTCTCTAGTTCGAAAGCATTTCTTGATCTTGAGATGGAGCTAAGAGACTGGTGCATCAGCTTCAATGAGTGGGTCAACACACAGAAGAAATACGTCCATTTTCTAAACCAGTGGCTCTCAAAATGTCTTCACTACGAACCTGAAGCAACAGAGGATGGATACGCTCCTTTCTCTCCTAGCCAGATCGGTGCACCACCAATCTTTTCCATATGCAAAGATTGGCAAGAAGCAATGAAGAGAGTGTCTGGAGAGAAAGTGAGCAATGCAATGCAAAGCTTCGCTTCGAGCTTACACGAGCTGTGGGAGAAGCAAGAGGAAGAAGAACAAAGGGTTAGAGCAGCAGCGGAGATGGAGTTTAGAGATCATGGGGAGTATGATAAGAGAAGTGTGGTTTCGAAAGGTCGGTCGGAGAGTGGAGTGTCGGTTTTGGATGATCTGAAAGTGGATTTGGATTCGATGAGGAAGAAGCTGGTGGAGGAGAGAGGTAAACGTAAAGAAACCACTGTGAAGGTGGCGTCTTCTTCGAGTAGTACGCTGAAAGGTGGACTCGCTCCTATTTTTGATGCGTTGAGAAAATTCAACGTAGAGGTTGTTAAAGCTCATGGAATTGTTAGGCTTCAACGTCCTCAGACTTCTTCATGAGAGAGTCACATTTTGCAATATTTTGAAGTTTTGTTACTTGAAATTAGATATAGGTTCATATAGATTCCACATTCAAGAAAAAAAAAAACAAAACAAGATTTGAGAAGTATTGATCTCGTATATTGTAGTTTGCGGTTTACATGTTATTTCGTCATTACATAAGATTAGCTCTGTCTTCTTTTTTTCTTTGCATCAACGTCAACTTATAGTCTTTACTAACCAAAGAGTGACTAAAAAATTGATCATTTTACAGGCTTATGAGCATTAAGGGCTTACCTACGCATATAAAGTTAGGGGTATTAGTGGAAGTAAATTTTATAATTATTGTAGAATTTTTAAAAATTATATAGTTATTGGTTAATGAATTTTAACATTCTTATTGCGAAAATTGTCATTTATATTTGTAACAGAGATCAAGAGAGATTGATAGGAGCTGTAACCTCTGGATATTGTACTCTCGTGTTTGTTATAATAGAAGATTGAGAGACCGATTTCTCTCTCCGATGAGCATAACTCTTTCTTCATATGGAGAAGAAAGGTAAACACTGGATTAACAAAAATGTTTTGTGTTCCTTCTTATCTTAATTGATTCGTATTTCACATACTTGATTAGAGACTAAGTTTATGATACAAACTACTTTAAGCTTCTGGAGAACAGACGAATTCTGAACAAGGGAATAAGAGCTTGTGTATTCCGCAACAAGCTTCTTTGGTTTTCCCCAACAGTCCAGGAAAAAGTCCTCGATGTCCATGAAGAATCAAGAAACCTACGTTATCATTATTCTTTACATGTAGTGTCTTAATGAATTTTGAGATTATAATTAGATAAAGAGTTTACAAGTATCTTTGTGGCTAGGTGTTTTGCAAATATCATGTGGATGAACTCTTTCTTTTATTCTTTTGGATTACAAATGGTAAGTATAAAGTTCAACAGTGTTATACTTTTTTGTTTGTTTTATCTTTAGGTATTTGTAGTATCACATTATGGATTTTTAAATGTTTATGTTTATTATTGTCACCAATGTGTAAATGTCTAAAATATAGAATGTTGCTTTGTTATGGCGTATACTCGTATCAAATTAACTATCTTCTCAACTCCTAAAAACAAAACAAAAAATCTACAATTGTCAGATTTGTCATTGGTGCACCAAAAGGTAGTTCTGTAGAAACAGTATGAATTAGTTGGAGCAGAGACCGGATCGTTAACTGGGGATGGTTTTAAATATTGATTCTGAGCATTAAATTCAACAATCATGTCATAACTGTCTATCTTGTATGCTAAAACAGAAATCATAGTTTTTTCATGTGTGATATTTTATTTTGTACTATCTCATAAAAAATCATCATATTTAATGATTTTATCAATTTCCATATATTTTATTTATTAATGCCAAATATTAAAACAAGATTAACATATATTCTGGCTGCTTTATATTTTCTCTCTTCATTAGCAATAGCCACTGACTTTTTTTACAAAAGATAAAAACAATAGTCACGAATTACATGATTAAGCAAATGATTATAAAAGTCCCAACGTTTTTCTGGTCCTTTTTTTTGGTACGCCTACCATCTTTAACTTTTCTTATTTTTGTTCAATTTTTTTTATGAAGTCTAAAGCTTGATTTCTTTTTGTTCAGGTCTTAAACTACAGGAATCTAAAGCTTGATTTATTACATAATTTTCAAAACCATATATTTACCATCACATAAAATGTCATTTTTTCATGTATTGTGTTATACCTTACTTATAATTTCACAGTATATTTTTCTATATTTATGTTGGCTAATATATATTTACCAAAATCAAGTTTATATAATACTCAATTATAAAAAAAAAATCAAGCTTTTTAAATCTATATCTGTTTGAAACCTAACAATATTGATAATATACCTGACTATTTTATTATTTATTTACTATATATGTGAAAAGTACAATAAAATCTATATCTTTTGTGAAACAAACAGATTTCAGAATATGAAAATATATTACAGTCATCTACATGTTATACAGTCAAATAAATAAAAGTTGACAAATAATTATGTTAACTCATTTCCATTAGACGATATTAAAACAACATTTGATCAATACAAACACGTTAGAAATGAATGACCCCATTTGAATTATAAATTATTAGAAATAAGAAAGTAAACAATTTGAAACAAGTTAAATAAACAAATATATTTTTATGTTAATAAAAAATATAAAATGTACTTGAAAGTATAGATAAAAATCTAATATTCATTATAATGGAATATGAATATTGAACATAATAATGTAAGAATTTATTAATATTTTAGTCAAAATCACGAATATACTATCTCTAGAAAAGTTTCCAAAGTCGTCTACTATTAATATATATGGAAAATTCAGAAAAATCTCAACAATATTATGCAATATCTAGCATATTATATTTTCTAAATTGCATTTACACCATAATATATTGTTCCACATTTCTTGCTATCTTAAACACGATAAATACCTTAATAATCACTAAAGAGTACACATAATATTTTTATTTAATGTTTAGTAGTTCATTTGATCATATATATATATATATAAATAAATAATATCAATCGTTTAACTATTATTGTAGATGAATATTTTAAAGAATTTCATAAATACAATTCAAATTACTAAATAATGAATTATTCTTTTAGTTTTAATTTTTTTTGCGGTCCTCAAGATAAATATCAATTTAAAATATAAATACAATAGAATATATATAATAAAACGACAAATACATTTGATGATTTGAAAAATTTATTTATATAATACAAAATATAAATTTATTATGTTTTTATTATGTTTGAAAGATTCAAATAAATGTTTACCTATATTTTTAATGTTATACATGTATATATCTCACCAATGAGATAAAATAAAATGTTGTATATATTATATTAATGAAATCAAATATCCGTGCGGTTCCGCGGATTCAAAATCTAGTTTCTATTAAATACAAAATATAGTGCTCAGACTTGATCAAGATGAAAATAAGTACTGGAGATGTTAACTTATTAACGATTGGGCTTGGGCTCACAATCATATATCTATGCCCATTTAAATACAAATAAGCTTCACTCAACTTCAAAACCCTCAGAAACCTTCACAATCATGACAATATTCATACATTGCTTTTTTTTAAGAAATAAAAAAATATTTTTAATTTATTAGTATTTATAAATTTTATTTCTTAATTTTCAATTTTCCATGATTATTTTTTTTTCCTTCCGGATATTAACACAATGCATATTTTAACAGTTATTTGAATATTTGTCTTATTTTGTCGTTTTTAATGTATTAGTTTATGATCAATTATCTAATAATAAAACCTTAGGTACATCCTGCACCAAACTAAAATACTCTAATAAATTTAGGAATATTTATTTACTGATATAAGATGAGACTACATACAAAGATATGATTTTTTAAGTTGTTTTTTTTTTTTGGAACTCCTAATTTTTTAAGTTTTTTAAAAAAAATTAATATAACTTAATTGGTAATATTTATGAGGATGCCAACATTCATGTTAATTAAAGTTTCTAACTGATCTGAGAAGACTTCCGTGATAACTTGTATTTTTAAGAGTGCTAAGTAACTTCAATATATGTAAAACTCATATTTTAAAAATATGTTTTCTCTTTTAGTTGTACTAAATTTGACTAAGTTTTTCAACACAAACTTGTAAAAAAAATGTGATATGTTTTGGCTAATTACTATTGTTTATTTCCATCTCTTAAATAATATTGTTATAGACACCAGTGATGATTATTGTTATGAGATGGAAGAATGGTTAAAATGTTGTATTAATACGAGACTACCAAAATTCTTGTTTATTAAGATGAGAAGAAGGTCATTGGAGTTTATTATTGCATATGAGAGATTCAAAGATAAGAAGAAAGCTATTGAAGTTTATTATTTCATTGATTTGTAAATGTGTAAGCACATTGTTAACACATATATTACATCTTAGAAAATATTATTACTGATTTTACAAAAAAAAATCAAACTAAAGTAGTACACTTGCAAATCACAAAATATATCACAAACAAAACAATTATAGATCATTATATTTTAGTCGTCTAGAAGACTTTCTGGAAGTCATCTAGCGCATTATATTTTAGAAGATTTCCGAGAAGACTTCCCATAAGTCTTTCAAAGTCTGATACAGATCTGAATAACATGTATATCAAGCCCAAATCTGAAAAATCAACATACATTAAGGCATAAGATACACAATGTACATATCCCAACGGAAGATGAGAACCATCTGATTAAAAACCTGCAAAAAAAATAGATTAATGAGAAAGACATGAGACAAAACTGAAAAAATCATATTAAATTTGGTGTTTTCAAGTCAAAAAAATTAGAATGGATTTGGAGAGTTTTAGTTTGTGAAAAATATAAGAACTTTATGTAACATGAGTTACAAAATGAAGAAAAATCAGACATAAGAACGTACTATAACGTTCAGATCTGTTATGAAAATGAGAAACATGAGAGAAGACTTTGTCAGAAGACTTCCAGAATATTTTTTGGAAGTCGCCTGGAAGACTTTCTGGAAGTCGTCTGCAAGACTTTCTGGAAGTCGTCTGGAAAACTTATTGAAAGTCGTCTGGAAGACTTCTTGAAAGTCATCTAGAAGACTTCCTAAAAGTTTTCTAGCGCATTATATTTTAGATGACTAAAAAGTAAGTCGTCCCAGAAGTCTTCCAAATCTGAAAAACTTGCATATCCAAATCCAAATCTGAAAAACTTTCATATCCAAAAATGTTCAAATGGCTTAAAAACAGAGAAGGTGAGAGTAAGATTAAATAAATCAACCTTTATAGAACACACAAAAATACATATCTAAATTAATAGATCTACCTTTAAATGAGTGGAAGATAAGAACCATGTGATGAAAACCCTGTAAAAACATTATAAATTAGTGAGAAAAACATGAGACAAAAATAATAAATTGATATAAAGTTTGGTGTTTATAAGTTCAAAGAGATTAAACAGAGAGTTTTAGAATGATGAACATTAAATGTTTGTTGCATCTATCTAAGAGGAATTAAGAGAATGTGTAAATTTTTCTCAATATATAGAGACAAAAAATCCAATTAGGTTACATATTTTCAATTTAGACGATTTCCTATAAGACTTACTTGTAAGTCGTCCAGAAGATCTCGTTGAGAACACTTAATATTTTTAGCAGGAAACTAAAATATTTTTAGCGGGAAACTAAAATCGATGACTTCCTAGACGACTTCCTAAACGACTCGTCTAAACCGTAAACGTAATTCTTAAACAAAATTTAACTAACTAAACACTTCATAAAATCAAATTAAACTTAAAAAAAGTTTATTATACACAGAAATAAACACATATAGGTAAATATTTAATTTTTCAAAAAAATACATTTGAGATTTTCAATTTTAGTTTAGTAAACAATCATTATTATGTAAAATTTTGTTTTTCTTTTTTTGAATAAAATAATGTTTAAGCGGAAAAATAAATTTTAGGTGGAAATATTAGGACGACTTACATGTAAGTCGTCTGGATTAAATTATTCACCAAATGACTTACAAGTTAGTCGTCTAGATCCTAAACATAACCCCTTAATTTAATTAACTAAGTAAACACTTCATAAAATCAACTTAAAATATACACAAAAATAAACACATATAGATAAAATTTAATTTTTCAAAAAAAAAAATCAAACTTTCCAAAATCATGTTTAGTTTTTCATTTGATTCAAGTTTGAATATAGATTTTCATTTGAAATCATGTTTTGAGTCATATTTAACAAATTACCCTTATACTTATCCAAATACAGAAGTTTAGCAATATAAACTTTATGTTACTGATTACAAGATGAAAATACGCAGATAATAATTCATTAAGTTTGTTGATATAATTTTTTAAAATACATTTTTATTTTTTGCATAATTTTATGTTGTTATTTTTAATCAATTATATAATAAATAAAATCCTAGGTGACACCTGCACTCAATTGAATCTAATATATTAATTTAGGGATTGATTTTTATCTACTACTTATAGTTGTTTAGATTTTGGGCTCTTTCATAGTTGTTACTAGAATATATCAAGCCTCCTGTAAAATGCAACCTACCAACTTAAATTAAACCAAATCTTAACCGACATAGATAAATTGAAATTAACCAATAACATCTTTAAAATATTTTTGGTTATCTCTTAATATAATTAGATCATACAAAACTAAACTACTCTTAAATCAACAAAGTTCCAAATCATTCCAAACATAAGAGAAAAAATATGAGACTCACAAATTATAACACCATTCAATTATATATATATTTAATAAAATATTATATATATGTCAGATATATATATATACACAAATATTAAACAAAAATATAAATAATATTAAATACACATATTATAAATAACATATATTAAAATTAAAAATTGACAAATCAATTTTCACCCTTTAGGACGGGTCAAAATCTAATTCTTTTTTTAAAGGAGCACTAAACTAAAATACCATCTATATCTTATGTGCATGTTATAACCTAAGGTGTATATTATACTTATCATACACACTAAAAAGTAAATATAATTGAAACTTTTACTAACTATCAGATAACCAGAGCACTTGAAAAATTCTCTCTAGCCTCTCACTAGAAAACCGCCGTGATATTGAGTTCTCCGGCCGACGGTTCCGGCTACCCTAGCCGCCGTCGGTCCGGTTTCCTATTCTTAGCTTAGTTTCTCTTTCCTTCTTTCATGCATGCTCTTTTGTGAGGAAGAGGGATCGACGTTGCCTTTCGATTTCAGTTCTTTCTGGTCGGACTTTTGATCCCGGGATGCGGAGGCTCTTATAGCTCCGTTGTCGCCGGCTATCGATCCCGAGGGTGGTGGCTTTTCTTGGCTCCTCGTCGTCGGCTTCCCGATATATATTTTTCGGGTTTTGGATTTTCTATAGCCTCTTGTGATTCGTACCTGTCGTCTTTGGGTGAGATCTCGAAACAGGTTCGATGATGCTCTCCGTGGAAAGAGCTCAGGTGACGAAGTGTGGTGAGGTGTTTCCAGGATCAAGTGTTCGATGCCTGGATCGTATTGTGGAGGCTCCGTGCTTGTATAACATCTTGAGAATATTCGATGGATGATCTCTGGTGGAAGGAGCGTAGATGATGAAGTTTTTAGAGTCGGAGTTCATGGATCCGGCGTGGTTTCGGTTTTCCGGTGAAACGGTGGTTCTCCGGTGGTGAATCTAGACGGTGATGAAGCGGCAATCAATTTGACGTGTGTCCCTCGTTTGTTTGAGGCGTCTAGACGTGTCTCGTTCTTCTTTCTCTCCGCGACGTGTGTGTCGAAGCGGCGCTTCCTCATTAGAGAACTCCATCGGTGAACCTCTTAAGAGAGGTTCTTAGCAATTTTTTTTTTTAATTAATTTTGTAAAGTTAAGGATTTCCAATTTTTTGGGTGTCCATTGGTGAACTCCAAAGTGGGGTTCTTAGGAATAAACTAATATTATTTAATTTATGAAAAAAAAAGTTATGTTTATTGAAAAAAATATAAAACATACAATAATTATGATTGTTGGTTACCAAATTTTGCAAATATATTCTCAATTAAATCGGTCTTCAATCGTTCATTTTCTTTTGGTCGCGAAGTTCACTCCGAATGGCAAGTATATTACCGAGATTTGAAGGCATGTTTGTAGAGAACGAGAAATCTACCTCTGAACTTCTGCTTGTTTCTCCTTCTACGAATTATGATATATCGTATCGAATGTATCCATCTCGTTCTTCTTCCACTATCATATTGTGTAGTATGATACATGCTCTGATAATGTTGCTGATTTTTTCCTTCTTCCAAAGAAGAGCCGGGTTTCTAACAATTGCAAAACGAGCTTGCAAGACTCCAAATGCACGCTCGACATCTTTTCTGGCGGCTTCTTGACGTTCTGCAAATAACACATCCTTTGGACCTTGAGGAATAGAGATGGATTGGATAAAGGTAGGCCACTTTGGATATATACCGCCGGTGAGGTAGTAGGCCCTATGATACTTGTGACCGTTGACGGTGAATTCAACTCTTGGAGCTCGACCATAGATAATGTCATCAAAAACCGGAAACCGATCAAGGACGTTAATATCGTTCAAGATACCCGGTGGTCCAAAAAACGCGTGCCATATCCAGAGGTCTTGTGAAGCTACAGCCTCTAGAACAATTGTTGGCTTCCCTGCACCACGTGTATATTGACCTTTCCAAGAGTGTGGACAATTTTTCCACTCCCAATGCATATAGTCAATGCTTCCTATCATCCCAGGGAAACCGCGTACCTCTCCGATATCAAGTAGTCATTGAAGATCTTCAGGTGTGGGTCTTCGTAGATACTTCTCTCCATATAAATCTATGATTCCTTCAGTAAATTTTTCCAAACACAATAAGGCAGTGGTCTCACCCATGCGGAGATATTCGTCCACCATATCACCCGCACAACCATAGGCCAACATACTAATTGCTGCAGTACACTTTTGTAGTGGAGATAGCCCGAACCGGCCAACTGCATCTCTTCTATGTTGAAAATAAGGAACTTCATTGGAGAAGCGATTAACAATCCCCGTGAATAATGATCGGTTCATTCGGAAACGGCGCCTAAAATAGTGAGGTGGATATGTCGGCTCGTCACTGAAATAGTCATTCCACAAGCGGTTGTGCCGTTCCTCGCGGTTTCTTTCTATGTATGCTCGTCTCCTCAGTACTGGCGGTTGATAGTCCACTATGTTGTTGTACATTACTTCGATTTGTTGTTCGAAATAATCTTCAAACATGTTTTCTAAATTTTGTTCTTCGTCGTTGGATGATGATGCCATGTTAAACTCTTAATAAAACTTTTAAATCCCTGTAATAAAAAGACCCAAACAATATTATTGGTAAACATTTATATAAACTCTTATTTTACATTTAAATATTTAGATATATTTCTCAATTAAATTTTGTAGCAATAAACGTATACATGTGGCTAATAATAATTACTGAAACTAAATATTAATAAGTATATAAGATAACATATGGTATTTAACTAATTTATAGCAATGTAAACCAATAATGAACTAACATATCTATGGTTGTGTTGTTGCTTTTCATGTTCGTTTCGTGTTTCTAATGAAAACACTAAACACAAGCGATGATATATAGTAATAGTAGTATCAAGAAAGATGATATAGCAAGAACCAGAAAGAAGAGATATAACAACACCGCTTACAAAAAGAACTGGATGATATAGTTGAACTCTCCTTTGCTTATACTGAACCGAAAATGCTTTGGAATGTAGACAAGAACCAGAAAGATGATAAATAGTTGTTCAGATACGTTTAAATAGACAAAGAGTAGTTCACATGACAACGAAAATAAAAAGAAAGGTTCACATGACATAAAACAACAAGACATATCAAAGTTCACATGACATAAAACAACAAAAGATAGCAGTGCTGTGCTCCCGTGCTGTGCTCCCGTGCTCTACTCCCGTGGTCATCTATTCCACCTGTGACAGAAAACAACAAGACATTAGACTCCTCTGTGCTAAACAATTCAACACATGACAACTAACTCAAACCTATTACCGATTTACCTAAGAACCCAACAAACTCAAACTTATCCTAACATTTCCGACATCAATTTAAGTTTTAGTGACATTTCCATCTCAGAAAGAGGGTCAGGCTTCTCAAGCAAATTCTCCAGCAACTTCTGCTTGTTTAGTTTGTCTTTCATCTCCAACACTGTTCTTAACTCTGTGTGATTAGACTCCTCTTGAACACCCTTCTTTTTCTTAGCCGCTTTAGCAGCCTTGATACCCGGAGACCTAGCGCCAGTAACCTCCTCATCGCCTTGAACATCACCACCAACCGGCTTCCGCTTCACGTTAGAACTATCCTTAGCCTTATATGCAGAGCACCATTTCTGGTCATGCCTAAGCTCTCTCCAGGCATGCTCTAGAGTGAACTTACAACCATGGTCATTGAAGAACATGTCTAGTGCCTTCTTCATCACATCATTTTCATTCTCACCGCTTGATTGGTCCCTCAATGCCGCATCATAGCAACCACAGAATTTGCAGACTAGGTCATTAAGCCTTCCCCACCTTTGCTTGCATTGACCTAGCTCCCTAGTGTCCAGCCCAACATGCTGAACACTTGAGTTGTAGTAATTCTGGATCCTTGACCAGAAATTTCTCAACTTTTGCTCATTCCCTACTATTGGATCCTTGCTGGTGTTGAGCCAAGCACTTATGAGAATAACATCCTCCTTCGGAGACCATTTCTTCCTCTCCTTGCCAGTAGATGCTTCTGAGGAGTGGATGCTAAAAGCTGGAAGATCAGGTGACTCGAGGTCTATGGATTCAGAACCTGAGAGGTTCACAAACCCTGGAGTGCTAAATTCTCCATTTTGGCTTGTTAAAAGACTAACAAACCCTGGAGAATACGATGCCATTTTCTAAGTTTGTGGGTTTTGGTTACTATCTGTGGTTGGTAAAACTATGTGTGTCTAGGTCTATTTAACTAGTGTTCTAAGTTAAATGATGTATTTACTATCTAACCTAATCCTAACCACCACCCTTCGAAAGTTAACATAGAGCTTTAAAGACCAATCAACTCAATGCAGTTAGGAAGAAACAATTAAAACCAGTCATACCACCATTAATAAGACTCAGATAACTTTGGACTCACATACGAAGTTAATGTTTCAAAACAAAAAAAGTTTGAAATGAAGTGGAAGTTAATGTTTAAAAACTTCAAAGTTTGAAATAATGTTTAAATGTTCAAACTAGATAATTAGATATCGTAAAAAACTTTAAAATGTTTTATGAACTCACCTTATGCACATACTCAAGCTGAGACACTCGGGCTAAGAGCTTCTCCACCTCTGCCTGCAAGAATTTTAAAATGTGTGTCAAGATTTTGAAGAATACCAGACACATAACCTAAATCGTTAAGAAAAGATAGAAGGCAACTCACCTTCAACTCCTGATTCTCGACTTCCAGCTTTACCACCATGGATTTATACTCTTCACATTTTTCCAGCCTCGTTTTCATGAAACCTAGCTCTTCCTCGACTGCACAGACCCACGGCTGCCTGTAATGCATCCCATCATCCTACAGAAATATAACAACTATGATTACATTTTCTAAGAAAACTGGACAGATAGAAATAGAACAGGTAGTTCACTTACTTTGTACTCCTTGCAGGTGAAGAACCTCTTCCCTGGTAGGTAGTCAAACACTTCTGGAGCTCTCTCGCGCACTAAGCGTTGCCCACATGCACACCGTTCTTGAATTCCTTGCATCGAGTCTGTTACAAAATGTAGGCTATCGAAGTGGGCCTTAAGTGCCTTCATAGATCTCCTCTCTTCATTAGGATCCATGAGCTAACCTCTAATACTGTCAAAAACGGATTGAGGCATTAACAAGAAATAAACAAAGACGAAAGCACCAATTCCAAAATCTAATTTCAAAACCTAATTTGAAAACGAACTCTGTATCGATTTGAAAACCTAATCTAATCGAAAACAAACAAAAACGAAGACAAAAGCCCCAAATCCCAAATCGTCTTTGAACCCTGACGAAAACCCTTATTTCAAATTGATCCCCAATTAGATTTGTTAATCAAAACCGAAATCAAATTTGACAGGAAAACAACATCAAACAAGTAGCAATCCATAAATCGACGGCTAAACAACTAGGAGAATCGATTTTCATATTGATTTACCTAAGAACAAAGACGCTCCTGAATCGCCAAATATTCGCCGTCGGTGGTTTTTTTTTTATTTCTCTCGCGTCAAATAACTCTTGTTTTTTCTGTAAACGAAATTATGAAAAAAGCAGTTGCCACGTACTTTAGAGCTCACCCCTTAAAATTGTTATTTAAGAGGCACCTCTAACCAGCCCACTTAATTATATTATTTATTAAATCAAAAGTGGGTAAGAGGCTTGCTTATGAACCCCTTATAAACCAGCGATGGAGATGATCTAAACACTATGCCATATATATGGTTTAAAAAGAAAATAAAATTACAACTATTATAAAGATTTGAATTCATAAACGATATGAATTATACCTTTGAAGTTTTTCACCACAAATTCATTGGAAGATATGGATATAAGAGAACTTAACCACGAAGTCAATTTCTGACTATATAAAGAGAGATTGACAAATTTATTAGAAATTTTTGAGAATTTTAAATTGTCGTTTGTACTTTAGTGCATTGCAGCCTGCATAAATAAAGAAAAATGTTGGACTTGGAAAGAGACGTTCTCGTGGCCAACATATCTCGTCTACAGAGAATCGTCCGTAACTTGACGCGGCGAGAGTATATAGGAACACATGTCATCCGTTAATTGGTCATCATGCAAGCAATGGTAGCTTGTACTTCAAGGGAGAAAGGAGTTTTACTCAAATATCTTCGACTGGTGACGCGTAGTATTAGAGTTGAGTTACAATAAAATGTACGATTTGATCTAACTTGCAGTAAAAATTATGTAGTAGAAACTGTAGATTCATGTGGTGAGTAGTAAAAATGTGAGTTATTATTTTGTCAATATTATTTGATTGGTAACATTTTTGATGTATAAGTTGTAGTATATATTATTTTAAAATATAAATAATATTTTAATAATAAAATTTGAAAAAACAAAATACATAAATCAAAATTAACAAAGGATGTTGAAATTTTATGTACATAAATTTTTAATTACCAAACAATATTAAAAAATAAAAAATTATAGAAAATTTAATTGACTATTTAATTGGAACTTATACAAATATTTTATTTACATAAATTTTTAATCACCAAAGAAAATTAACAACTAAAATTATAGATTTTTTTAACTAATTAAAATGAAAATGTGATTTTAGAAAAGCCTTTTTGGTATAATTTAGAGAAAAACTTTGGCTAACTAGTATATAACCATAATAAATTGTTAAGTATATTGTATTAAATAATATAAACTAAAAACGTAAAGGCTACGTGGTTATGTATTGTAATATTTTTAAATTGTTAATACTCAAAAGGTAGTGGGTAGTTAATTGACAAACCCAAACTTTTCTTTAACTCAAATCTTAATACATGAGCTTTTTGTTGATGTAGATTTTAGATTTGAGTTATCATTTTTATAAAGGCTATAACTCAAAATTGTAACTCAATTATAATCAACTATAACTCAAACACAACTTCAAAATCTTAAAACTAATTCATGATTGGTAACATTTTTGATTTATATGCTTAACTCAACTTAAATCAAGTGTACTACATGTTACCAATCAAAGCTAACTTAGTTAATATTAGAGTCTTAACTTCATTTCTTTTTTCTTTTCGAAAGCACTCATATCTTTTGAACATTTATTTTAATTATATTAGTTTCTCTATTTAAATTATTTTTTTCAAGTTCTGTATATATAAAACATAAAAAGAAAAAATCCTCTCAGGCCCGGTTCCCAATGGTGAACCCCTGGTTCCCTAGCAGCAACGCTTCCGCCGCGAGACCTCCGCTTCTCACCGCCGGTGAAAGTCAAAACCCCATCCCACCCTTTCCTCCTGACCCTCCTGACCCAGATTTCCCCCCTCTTGACAACTCTCCTCCTCTCTCCCGTCGTGAACTACAAACTGTCAGGTTATCCAAGGCCGTAGTCTCAATTTCTCATCCTCCCTCCACTGCTGGTGTAGATCCCTTCTTACCAGCCTCTCCTCTGTTCAATCTACCAGCAAAGCAGCTCCCCGCTGTTAGCTTTGGGTCGATTGGAAAAGCCAACCTTGAAAACCTTGAAACCCTCAAAGTTATTCCACCTAAACCATTCTCTCCTGTTCAAACTAACAGAGCTTCAAATGGCTCTGTTCCTGTACCTTTTATCCTACCACCGCCGTCTGTTAACCAAAACCCTATACTCCAAAAACCTTCACCCGCAAAGCTATGTGCACCCTCTACTTCTACTGTAAATCCCCCTTAAAACCCTCCCCTGCCCGCTAACCCCCCTGCTCCCACACTTGTGGAAAAAATTCGAAAATCTGAAAACAAAACCCTTCGTCGTTTGGCGCCTGTGACCATTGCAGAATCTGGCAGACCCCGTGTGCTGATACCTGATAGTGTGTTCCAGAAGGGTGAAGAACTGCATAAGGACTTCATAATATGCTACTTTAACGGGAGACCACCACCTTTCACCCAGATTCAGAATGTGCTTAATCACATGTGGGGTAAAGGGAAGCGTGTGGAAATCCACATCAACCCTTTATCTTACTCTATGCTCGTGAGAATTCCCTCTGCTTATCTGAGGCAAAAAATCATTGAGAAAACAGTCTGGTACATAGGGGATTCAATGTTTCATGCTGTTCAATGGTCCTCAAAAGCTTCGTTCACTTCCCCTCCACTAGAGTCCATCCAGATATGGGCTCATCTCACAGGCGTTCCTCTAGATCTCCGACATGACGATGGCTTGAGTCTGGTGGCGGGCCTTGTTGGAGAGCCGATAGAGACATATGATTTCACCAAAAATCTTGTCAGCTTAACCCTCTCTCACGTCAAAGTGGCGGTTGATCTAACAAAGCCTCTGCCCTCTGTGGTCGAATTCCAACGTTAGAATGGTGAAATTGTTGAGGTAATGGTGTCTTATCCATGGCTTCCACCAACATGCTCCCACTGTAATGAGTTGGGCCACATAGTAAAAAATTGTCTCCAACTTCCCCCTCAACCAAAGCAAGTGAGCAAAACTCCACAAAAACCCCATAAAAAACCCCCTCCTGCCAAGGATGTCCCTTGAACCTCCACAAACCCACCCAATGGCTCAGCTTCTGCAAAGACTCCACTCGGGTCTCCTAATAGTACTGTGGTGAGAATGGATGTTGAAACTTCTACTACAGTTAAAGATCCTTCCTCCTTGGTCTCTGCCTCCCCTTTGTCAAACAAAAACCATGTTGATGAAACTTTCAAATTCGCCTCCTCCCTGTCCTCCAAAAAACTCCAACCAACATTCCAAAAGCCTCCAACACACTCTACCCACCACCATAAGCCTTTCAAAAACACTAACCCCCCCTTTCGACTCCTCCCCTAACTCAGACCCAAAGCCCTCTCTGAAACGTACCCGCTCTAACCCAAGTCTTGAGATTTTTCCGTCCTTCACTGCTCAACTTTCCTTTTTTACTTCTACTGAGCCAAAAACCTCTTCCCGTTCTGAGCCTCACTCCCCTTCATCAGTACATACTTTTAACCCTTTTGCTCCCCTAGATCCTCCTGGTCTTCTTCCTCCTGAAGAAGGCAAAAACTTAACCCAATGAGTGCAAAACTCTTTTTTTGGAATGTCTGTGGTCTAAATGATCCGGATAAGCATTTACCCTTTTCTCAATGGTTAGCTTGCCAGCAGCCCATTTTTGGTACTATTTTGGAGACCCATATAAAAGATCATAACCTTAGCTACCTAATGAATAAAGTATGTCGAGGATGGAACTATACATCTAACCATTTGTCTGATGAAGATGGTCGAATCGTAATGATTTGGAAAGATTCTGTATCAGTGAAGCTCTTGAGCCAGTCCTGTCAATCCCTCACCTGTGAAATCAAGCTTCCGGGCTCAAGCCTCTTTATCTACACTGCAATATATGCTTCTAATGAGAGTGCAGAGAGAACTGACCAGTGCAGAGAGAACTGACCTCTGGATAGAACTTCTGAATCTCTGTCAATCCTTTGCGCTCTCCACTGTTCCATGGATGATAGGAGGTGATCTGAACCAAATCATTCACTATGATGAGCATTCTCTGGCCTCTGTCAACAGCTTCTCCACGCGGATGGTAGAACTCAAAGATTGCCTTCTTCAGATGGGACTGTTCGACATGAGGTTTCAAGGCCCACTATTCACCTGGACTAACCGCCAGCCTGATGATCCTATAGCCAAGAAACTCGATCGCCTTCTCATCAATAACCTTGTCTTGAACCTGTTCCCAAACTGTACCTCCTTCTTCCTCCCAGCTCTATTCTCCGATCACTCACCTTGTCTCATAGACCTGTCCTATAAGATCCCCTCCTCTGGTACCAGACCCTTCAAATTTTTCAACTACCTAACTCTCCACCCTGACTTTCACAGTGTGGTCTCTGAAGCTTGGTCTTGCGCCGGAAGCATTGTCTCGAACCTCACTGGCCTGTTTTGGAAACAGAAAAAAATCAAGAGTGTTTTAAAATCTCTCAATAAAGACAATTTTTCAGAAATACAAAAGAGAGTTGGAGAGGCTAACTGTTTATTGCAAATTGTGCAGGGACAGGTACTATCACGCCAACACCAGAACTGTTTGAACAAGAACAATTGGCGCTCCAGAAGTGGATCTTCCTGAGGAATATAGAGGAGATGTACTTTAGGCAGCGGTCCCGTATTAACTGGCTAAAAGAGGGCGATCAAAATACAACATACTTCTTCAGAATAGTCCAGACTCGCCTCAACTTCAACACTATCCGCTCGTTCTCACTGCCTACGGGAGTTCTGATTATTGATCTGCTGGAGATGAGCAGCCACGCTATTACCCACTTCCAGTGTATTACGACAGTCTTACCGCTCACTGAACCATCTCCTCCATCGTGGTTCCATTCGCTGACTGCGTTCCTCTGCACTGACGCTCAGGCTGCGCAGATGATCAACATCCCAACCACTGAGGAAATCATGAAGATTTTGTTCAAACTAAATCCAAACAAGGCGCCAGGTCCAGATGGACTTACCTCGGCTTTCTACAAAGGTTCTTGGGACTTTCTAGGATCGGAAGTTGTACAAGCAATACAGAATTTCTTCTATACCTCCTTCTTGCCTGCTTCGACGAATGCCACAATCCTCACTCTTGTTCCAAAGCACACAAGCGCGTCACTTATTACTGACTACAGACCCATTGCTTGTCTTAACACAATCTACGAAGTAGTCTCTCGCATACTAGTAAGGAAGCTCAAGCCACTGCTACCGGGAATCATAGTTTTGAATCAGACAGCCTTCGTGAAGGATAGGTTGCTGGTTGAGAACACCTCTCTTGCAGGTCAACTGGTTCACGGTTATCACAAGTCAAATGGTCAGAGAAGGATAACCATTAAGGTGGATATAGTGAAAGCTTTTGATACCTTATCATGGGACTTCCTTTTCTCTTGCCTCCATGGACTGAATCTGCCACAAATTTATCTTGACTGGCTGAAAGCATGTGTGTGCACTACAAACTTCACAATAGGGTATAACGGATCAGTGAATGTCTACTTCAAAGGTACAAGGGGGTTAAGGCAGGGAGATCCCCTTTCTCCTTACCTCTTCGTTTTGGCAATGAACAATCTTTCTCTGATGCTGAACAAGGCTGCCCGTGAAATGAAATTCAACTACCACAAGGGCTGTGAGTCATCTAGAATGACCCATATTTGCTTTGCTGACGATCTTCTGATCTTCATGGATGGTTCGCTTGAATCTGTTCAAGCTGTACTGTAAATACTTCGTGAGTTCGAGCACCGGTCTGGTCTTGCAGTAAGCGTTCAAAAGTCCTCCTTCTTTGCTTCGGGACTTAGCGTCAGGGAGACAGAGCTTATTCAATTCTCAACAGGAATGCCCCTGAGATCTCTGCCTGTGCATTATCTAGGAGTGCCATTATGTACCAAAAAGCTCACTCTCCTAAACTGCGAAGGGCTGCTTCAACAGATCAAGACCAAGTTCTCTTCTTGGTCCTCCAAAGCTCTTTCTTTTGCGGGGAGGCTACTGCTCATCAAAACGGTCATCACTGGAATCACAACATTTTGGTGTTCGACGTTTATCCTGCCCAAAGCATGTGTAAAATGTATAAATTCACTGTGTGGAGTATTTCTTTGGAAAGGAGACATTGAAGAGCATCACACTGCTAGAGTTGCATGGACAGAAGTAACTAAACCAAAAACAGAAGGAGGGATGGGAATCAAGGACCTTTCAATAAGGAACAAAGCATGTTGTTTGAAGCTAATATGGCTGATGTTCTTTCAGGCTGGATCGGTGTGGGTAGCGTGGTTCCGTGAAGATATCCTCCAAGGGAGCGTTAGCAACCTGTGGATCACTAAGCCAAGCCAGCGGTACTCCTGGCAGGTAAACAAGATACTAAAACTCAGCGGTGAGCTGTTCCCTTGGATCAAGATTCGGGTGGAGAATGGAGCGACCTGCAGATTCTGGACAGACAACTGGTGCCCTTTGGGATGCATACGATCGCTCCTTCGCAGTGCCACCTTAGGAATCCAAACAACACAACTCTGACTTCACTCTACTACAATGGACGATGGTTACTGCCACCAGCACGATCTGAAGCTCAAGTTAACCTGCAAGTGTTCATGACTACCATCACTCTCACGCAAGATGAAGACTATTATGAGTGGGAGATAGATGGCAAAACTAGCAACCGCTACTCTACTGGTCAAGTTTACAACAAACTCAGGGAGGAAGGACCTACTGTACCTTGGCATGACTCTGTTTGGAACAAAAGAGGGATCCCAAAACAGAGTTTCATGACGTGGTTGATCGTAGTTGACAGATGTCCTACTCGAGATAGGTTGTTACGATGGGGACTTCAAACCGACCCGTCTTGTCTCCTCTGCAACTCGGCTCCTGAGTGTAGGAACCATTTATACTTTGATTGTAGTTATGCTTGGCAGATTTGGCTTCCTTTGGCGCAGAGATGTGGCCTTTTACCCCAGAGGTCATGGTCGCAGGTTCTAATCCAAATGCAAGCCTTGAGTAGTCGATCACCGTTGGGAATGCTCACTCTCCTCTGTTGGCAAAGCTGTATGTACTGGATCTGGTCAGAACGCAACAGCCAGCTCCATCGACAGGTATATCGATCCCCAGACTCGATCAACCGCTTGATTGATAGGCAAATGAGAGATAAGATACTGAGTTTTCGATCAAGCAACCCTATCATCTCCTCTCGCTTGATGCAGCGGTGGCTAACTTGATCACTCTCACCGCTTCTCCACAATCCTCTTACTTGGCCTCTATTGGGTTCTAACTTATGGTCTTTTATTTGGGATTCAAAAACTACTGGGCTTTGCTCCAAAACACTAGCCAAGGGCTTGTAAATTTTTTTTCTCATGCATTTTAATATGAAAGCTTAGTTCAAAAAAAAAAAAAGTTCTGTATATATCTATATATATATATATTTATATATATATATATATATATTTATATTTATATGTATTATTAAAATTTGTTAGATTCCATTTCTTTATACATTATACGAATTTTGCTTGGGGTCTAAACACACAAAGCAGTAGAGTGGATATCAATTTTTTTTTGAGAACCAAGAGTAGAGTGGATGGTTCATTTGCTTAATTTTAACGGTTTCATTTGAGAAATAGATTATTGTCTTAAAATGATTTTTTAACTTTTATCACTACGTTAGAAAGAATTTTGTGCTAACTATTATTTTACGCTTATCCCGACTCTCAACCACCGTTTTAGTAGTTTATAAGAATAGACTGATATGTTATTAACGGTACGTCTCAGTTTATGATAATGTTCTGTGTTTTTCCATACAAAAGAAAAATCAAATCATTATCTTTTGTTTACCTCCCGTCCCGACAAAAGAATATATTTTGTGCGCAGCTCCGACTCGTACAAAGACTCGTAAAGGCATTAATTAGTCTAGTATATAGACCTATAAGACCATCTTTAACGCATAACCTTAATGGGGTTTTAAGGTTAATAGGTGATTTAAATTAAATGAAAAGAAAATAAAACTCAAGTTATCGATTCTTAATTAGTGTGTTCGGTTACCGATTTTAGTGGGGGTTTTATAGACACGTGTAAACAGGATAGGAAAATTATTTTTTTTTTAATTCAATTTTCCTTTCTTTCTTTTTTCTCCTCTCACTTCGTGTTCTCCGTCATCAACAATTCGACAGACGAAACCGACGAGTGATTCAAACCCATCACCGATCTTCCACACCGATCCTCCACACCGATCCTCCACCACCGATCCTCCACCACCGATACTCCGTCTGGCTTCGTTATCGTCTTCTCGTCTTCTCCGTGACAGAGGGTAGATCGAAACCCACCACGAAGGACGACGGTTCTCTTGCTCCTCACGGCGTCTCCTCCGTCTTCTCCGTGACAGACGGAGTCTCGAAACCCACGACCGATCCAAACCCACCACGAAGGACAACGTTCCTCTCGCTCCGTCACAAGAAGGTTCCAATCCCACAAAAGACGACGTCTCTCTCTCTCTCTCTGTCCTGAAGGCGCCTCCTCGGACGATGCAAAGCCACCACGGACGACGTCTGCTTCGGTCCTCACGGCGTCTCCTCCGACGATGCAAAGCCACCACAGACGACGTCGGCTTCGGTCCTCACGGCGTCTCCTCCGACGAGTGTCTCGGTCCTCACTGAGATCACTTCCCAAGTAATTAACTTGCTCACCTCATTCATCTTAATTAGTGTTTTAAAGATTATTTAGCTAGCGTAAGGATCAACACTTGGCTCTGTATTTTAGCTTAGGCTCTGTATTTAGCGTAGTGTGTTGAAGTTGGATCATGTCCTAAGTTCATTGTGTTGCTCGTTTTGATAGGGTTGAGTCGATGTGAACAGGTTTACACATCCAGTGCTTGCGAGAAGCAAACACAACTTCAGATTGTCTTTGAGGTTAGTGTTCAAAACTTAAAATCATTTTCTTGCCATTTTCTTAATTGTTAGGGCCGGTTAGTAGTTAGTTTAATCAATGGTTGTGATGAATGCTGGTTAGTGAATGGTTGTTGTGATGAATGTTTCTGATAGTAGTTAGCTTAATGAATGCTATAATTTTTAATGCTTGTCATAGTTGTTAGCTTTATGAATGCTTGTTAGAGTTAGGTAATAAATAAGTTAGATATATGTCTACTCAGCTTTACTCTTTTCAAAGAGTAAAGACAGTGAAAGAACCGTAACAACATCTTCTTCTCTTTTCATCTATAACAACATCTTCTTCTCTTTTCCTCTATAAAACCGGGAAAACATCTTCTCTTCCTTTTCATCAACCAACATCCTTCTTTGTACTTCTTCTTTCTCACTTGTTTGACATAGTAATATGGATTCTAGTAATCCATATAGTCACACGTCCAAGTTTGTGGACCTTTTGAACTGTCAACAAGATTCTAACCTTCCCAAACCCTTTCCTTATGAAAGCGCTTCACAACTCCCAGTGTTCAGTACTCAACCAACTGAACCTACAAACACCAGTGCCGAACCAACTGAAACTGCAAACACAAGCTTCTGTGGAGACTCACGTTCAGTGCGCAAAGAAAGAAGAAAATGGCCTCCCTCTGATGATCTAGTGCTCATTAGCGCCTGGTTAAACACCAGCAAGGATGCTATAGTCAGCAATGAGCAAAAAGCAAGTACTTTCTGGGGCCGCATTGCCGCTTACTTTGCAGCTAGTCCGAAGGTGGCAGGAGGTGATCCCCCAGAACCTCTTCAGTGTAAGCAAAGGTGGCAGAAGCTGAATGATCTTGTTTGCAAGTTCTGTGGATCGTAGCGGCAGCAACAAGACAGAGAACTAGTGGTCAGAGCAAGAGTGATATTGTGAAACTGGCACACGAAATATTTTTTAAGCAACTATCAATCTAGACGAGCAACCCACCAAAAGGCCAGCTGGTGTTAAGGTTTCAAAAGAAGCTTCTGCAAAGAAACCAATCGCAGATAATGAGGCTTCGTTAAAGTTTCAGACCATGTGCTCTATGAAAGAGAAAGACTTGGCCCTGCAAGAGAGAGTTTCGAAAATGGCTCTGCTTAACAGCCTCATTTCAAAAACAGACCCACTTTCTGAAATAGAACAAGCAGTAAAGACTAAGCTTCTTAAAGAGATGCTGGATAACTAGGTGTATGTGTTTAAATCGAGTTCTTGTGTAATGTATGTGTCATCTTATGTTCCTGTTATGATAAAATGTTTTCCAGTTTATGTTTATGTGTTTAAATCGAGTTATGTTCATGTTCTTGACTGAAATGTGTTAAGTGAAACTTGAATGAAATGTTTTAATTATATGTGTTATGTGTATCTTATTGCCTTTCTTCCCGTGTGCAGAGAGAAAGAAGTCTGGAGACAACAGAGCCAAAATTCAAGTTGTATGTGAGTTGAAGTCAAGAGTCACGAGTTGAAGTCAAGACAAAATGCAAGCTGTATGTTTGTACGTCCGTGTCATGCCTTTTGTATGTTTCTGTCACGAGTTTTGTATGTTGAAGTGAGGAGTTTTGTATGTAAGTGTCACGAGTGTCTGGTTAACAAGTTGTATGTGTCACGAGTGTTGGTTGTGTCACTCTTCTCTCTTGCTCTATATAAAGCATTGTAATGCATTTCATTGTTTTCACTCTACTCTCATCATCTAAAGTTTTCATAAAGCATTGTCACTCTTCTCTCTTCCTCACGAGTGTAGGTTGTCTAATAATAAATTGTTTTCACTCTACTCTCTCTTGCAAAACACAAGTTACAAAGTTTTCTCTTCCACCACAAAGTGTTATTGTCTTCCCCTTGATAACAAAGCCATTCTCTTTCATTGATCACAACAAAATAAAGTTTTTTCTCTTCTCTTTCAAGTTACAAAGTCTTCTCTTTCATCACAAAATAAAATTCTATGGCTTCATCTTCTCATAACACTTTTGAGGGAGTAGATGATTTTGATCAATATTATAATCAATATTGCAATCAATATTTTGATCAAACGTTCGAGGATTTGTGCATAAATCATGATGATCAAGAAGATACAAGGAAGAAAAGGAAAAAACGAGTTCACATTGAAAGAAATCGTGAAGAAGGCAATGTGCATTTATGAAATGATTATTTCAGCGAAACTCCAACATATCCTCAAAATCTATTCCGTCGGCGATTTAGAATGAACAAACCATTGTTCATGCGTATTGTTGATCGACTCTCCAATGAAGTTGAATTCTTTCGACAAAAGAAAGATGCTCTCGGAAGGTCTAGTCTTTCTCCACTTCAAAAGTGTACAGCAGCCATTCGTGTCTTGGTATATGGTAGTACGGCTGATGTTGTTGACGAATACCTCTGTCTCGGTGAAACTACTACTCGGTCATGTGTGGAACATTTTGTGGAAGGAATAATTTCTTTATTCGGCGTTGAGTACCTAAGAAGACCAACACCCGCTGATCTTCAACGTCTACTTCAAGTTGGTGAGTTCCGTGGAATTCCCGGGATGATAGGAAGCATAGATTGTATGCATTGGGAGTGGAAGAATTGTCCCACCGCTTGGAAAGGGCAATATACACGGGGTTCAGGAAAACCCACAATTGTTTTAGAGGCGGTTGCTTCGTATGATCTATGGATATGGCATGCATTTTTTGGACCTCCAGGTACCTTAAATGATATCAATGTTCTTGAACGCTCACCTGTTTTTGATGATATAATAAAAGGTCAAGCTCCAGAAGTCACTTTATCTGTCAATGGAAGAGAGTATCATTTGGCTTACTATCTCACAGACGGTATTTATCCAAAATGGGCAACTTTTATCCAATCTATTTCAATGCCACAAGTGCCGAAAGCGGTTTTATTTGCTCAACATCAAGAAGCTATCCGAGAAGATGTCGAGCGTGCTTTTGGAGTCTTGCAAGCTCGATTTGCCATTGTTAAAAACTCCGCGCTTTTCTGGGATAAAGCCAAAATTAAGAATATTATGAGAGCATGTATCATACTCCATAATATGATCGTTGAAGACGAATGAGATGGATATACTCTATCTAATGTTTCAGAGTTTCAACAAGGAGAAGAGTCCGGAAGTTCACATGTCGATCTCGATTATTCTACGGATATGCTTACAAATATCGCCAATATGATGGGTGTTCGAACAAGAATTCATGATCGACAAATGCATCAACGACTCAAAGCTGATTTGGTTGAACATTTATGGAGTAAATTTGGACGTGACGAAGACAACAACTGAGTTCAGAATGTTTCTTTCAAATTATTCTCTTTTTTTTAGTAATCCTTGTTTTTTTAAAAAAAATTAAAATGTATGTTTAAAATGTTCTATTTTATTATGTTTTATTTAATAAATAAATTTTATTTTAAAAAAAAATTTATTAAGAACCCCTATTTAAGAAACTACCATTGAAGTCTACATTTTTGAAAGTTTCTTATCTAAAGTTCTCAAGTACAAAAAGGTACAATCAATTAATTAAAAAGGCATTAAGAAACTCATTTGGGGTAATAGGGTTAAAGATGGTCTAACCGTCTCTTCTCAGCCACTCACGCAATTAGTAAGAGAGAAGAGGAGCACATGTCCTTATTTAATTGGTCAACATGCATGCAGAAAAGCAGCCAATAGTAGCTTGATCTTCAAGAAAAAATAAAGGAATTTTTTAACTTTTTTTTTTTTGTAACTTCGAATTTTTTAACTTCATATCTTCGAGTTTTTGTGTGTTTTGTTTATAATTTATATCATTTTCTTTTTAACTTAGTCATTGATAATTATTTTTTCCAATTCGGTTGTTAGTTCACAAAATATTAGTATTACTAAAATTTGATAAATTCGGTTTCTTTTATAGTCTAACTAAAATCATCTGTTCTCGATTATTAAAGTCGAAATATATACTTTTAAACAAACAAATTTTTTGTTTGGGAGTCAGGTTAATTTTAACGTACGTGTTTCATTTTATAAAAGGAATATTGTAAATGATTTTTTTTCAAAAAAAAAAAAATATTGTAAATGATTTTAGAGTTGTATATATCATCAACATGTATTTGTGGTGAACTTTTTCAAAAAAGAAGAAGAAATAACCTCTCCACACAATACATAAAGTAACCTGATCGCATCACTACGCCTCTTTCACAATACAGCTCGAGTATAAATATCTATAAACACACACCATCTCTCCTCACTCCTCAATCTTTACTGAGAGAAGAAGACAAAAAAAAGAATCAAAAGATGATGAGAATCGCCTTTGTCACCTCCCGTCTCATCCGTCGCTCTGCTGCCGCCGCTCAACGTCACCGTCACTCAGCCGGAGATCACGGTAACCATCACGGTAAAAAGGGACCGTTTGAACCAGGGACAAGCCCATGCCGGAAGAACCGAAGAAGATACCTGTCGTGCTGTCCAAGAGAGACAAGAGGATCAGGGTGTTGCGGATGGACGCGGCTCGACTGGTTGAGGATGCGAAGCATGATTCTTTGGTGGCCCGAGTCTTAAAGGGAAGATATTATAGATTGAGCTCTCCACTAAGAGCAAACACTGCTAGCAGCCCATTCTATGTGTGGACTAGCATTTCTGCTGCAAGGAAACTGCTACTACTGGGAATCAGACAGAAGATACATTCTGGTTATGAAGTTAAGGTGTGGGAGGAACACAAAAGGGTATGAAAAACTTGTTTGTTTGATGGCTGAATGTCGATGCGATGTACAGAGGGAGATACTCGATGGCCAAATCCGACTGGTTATAGAGAAAGGCGACGAGATTAAGAGGAAGCTAGCCAAGGTCCAGTGGGAGCTTTGGTCCCTTGGGGAGTGGACCGTAGGTGGTGGCGGTGAGGGGACCGGTGGTGGTGGTGGAGACCAGACCGGTGGTGCTGGTGGTGGAGACGAGACCGGTCCTGGAGGAGACGTGGGCGGTGGTGGTGACAGTGAGAGAGAGAGAGCGAGAGCGAGACGGCGGTACCAGTGGTGGAGGAGACGTGAGTCGAGATGGTGACGTGGGCGGTGGTCGTGACGGGACCCAATAGCACTGAAAGTAGTTCTCTTCTTATTAATTAGTTCTAATTTTATGTTTAGGTTCTCTCTTTTATGGTCCCATAAATTAAGTTCTGGTTTAGTTCATTATAAGCTGTTTGTAGTGTACTAAGCGTACTTGCCCAAGGTTTTGTTGTTTGATGCCGATTACGATTTATATAAATGAAAGGCATAAAACCAACAATTTATATATGTCAATTTAAATGGAAAATTTGCATTCTAGTGGATAAATTGGTATTACATGAACTTAACTCACAAAGTTAAACAAATCAGGAAAATAATTATGTTGGCATTTGTAAGTATGTCGCAAATGCTTAAAAATATCATATGTTTGTGACACACCAGCTTCAATGAATATACAACTATGAGTTTTTGCTTATTTATGGGACCACCTCATTTAAAAAAAATCCTTTTGTTACATTACGGGGCTGTTTGTTTCACCATTTGCCATCTCCATCCAAATGATTCATTTGTATGATCTATTCAAATGATCCATTCAGATTTTTGTGATTGTTTGTTTGTCCATCTACATAGCTCATCTAGATGAATCATCTAAATGGATCTTATGTTTGTTTTTTTATTTTCATTCCCATTCAAATGAGTTTAGTAAAGAAATTACCAAAATATCCTTGTGTTGATTTAATCATATGTTTAATATTAATTTTAACTATATTACATTTAATTATTTAGTTTAATATATTTACATTAGAATTATTTCAAAATTAACGAGTTTTCTTTTTGCGGTTTGGGCGGGAAAACAAGTTTTTTCGGTTTTAGCGAGAAAACACATTTTTTATGTTTTGGCGGAAAACAAGATTTTTCGGTTATGGCGGGAAAACGATATTTTCCGGTTTTGGCGGAAAAATACAATTTTTTGGTTTTGGCAAGAAAACAAGTTTTTGCGGTTTTGGCGGGAAAACAAATTTTTTGCGAGAAAACACGTTTTTGCGGCTTTGGAGGGAACCACGTTTTTACGATTTTGGCGGGAAAACGCATTTTTGCGTTTTTGGCGGGAAAGCACGTTTTTGGCGGGAAAACGCATTTTTTGCGTTTTTGGAGGAAAATACATTTTTGCGGTTTTGGCAGAAAAACGCGTTTTTGCGGTTTTGGCAGAAAAATGTGTTTTTGCGGTTTTGGGGGAAACGCGTTTTTTGCGGTTTTGGCGGGAAAACGCGTTTTTGCGGTTTTGGCGAGAAAACGCGTTTTTACGGTTTTGGCGGGAAAACGCGTTTTTGCGGTTTTGGCGGGAAAACGCATTTTTGCGGTTTTGGCGGGAAAACGCGTTTTTGCAGTTTTGGCGGGAAAACGCGTTTTTGCAGTTTTGGCGGGAAAACGCGTTTTTGGTGGGAACATATTTTACGGTTTTCGCGGGAAAACGAGATTTTTCGGTTTTGGCGGGAAAATACAAATTTTCGGTTTTGGCGAGAAAACACGTTTTTTGGTTTTGGCGGGAAAACACATTTTTTTTG
This sequence comes from Brassica napus, assembly GCF_020379485.1. Classification (NCBI taxonomy): domain Eukaryota; kingdom Viridiplantae; phylum Streptophyta; class Magnoliopsida; order Brassicales; family Brassicaceae; genus Brassica; species Brassica napus. The sequence goes on along the minus strand of NC_063445.1, from coordinate 10,827,992 downwards.
TTTTGGCGGGAAAACACGTTTTTTGCAATTTTGGCGGGAAAACACAGTTTGCGACTTTGGCGGGAAAACGTGTTTTTTGTGTTTTGACGGAAAAATATATTTTGGGGGTGTTGGCGTGAAAACATTTTTTTTGTGATTTTGGCATGAAAACATGTTTTCAGTTTTTGCGGAAAAACACGTTTTTGCAATTTTGACGTGAAAACATTTTTTTTTGCAATTTTAGCGGGAAAATGCGTTTTGGGGTTTTGGCGTGAAAAAATAGTTTTTAGCACGGGAAAAAGTGTTTTTGTAGTTTTATCAGTTTTCGTTTGTGTCAAAAATGATATTATGTTTAGGTTTGTAATTTGTGAATTACATTAGGGGTATAATAGACATTATACAATTTTGAATGAACCATCTCCATTCAAATGATCCAAATTGGTTCAGCTGAATGAACTTTAAAATTAAGCCTAAATTTTCAAAAGTCATCTGGATGATCCATCTGAATGAGTTGCACTTTTAGTGCATAAACAAACAAAACTCTCATGTTCATCCAGATGGTCCATCCAGATGGAGAAACAAACGGGCCCTACATCTCTCTCTCAGGTGCTTATATGCATATGAACAAATGATAAATGCCTACGTTTGTTTCCATATAAAACAATAATTGATTCTTATTCCAATTATAAGAAAATATTCACATAAATATATATCCATTTATCCCACATGTTGATCTCTTGACAGTGAGAGAGAGAGAGAGAGAGATGTAGGGAAAAGAGGGGGGCAGATCGTAGCTAAAGAGACAAAAGCAGGCCCGTCCCTTGCATAAGGCTCATGAAGCATATGCTTTAGGCCACAATCAAATAAATAGCTTTAGAGATCACATTTTAGGGATGTTTTTTTTTTTTTTTTGGAAAAAACTTTAGGGATGTTTTAGTGTAGTAGTTTCAGATTGTTTGCTAATACTCGTAACATACGAGAGTTCAACTTCTATTATGCACTTTTTTAAAAACATACGTATCCTTTCACTATTTTTTCTGTCAGTTTTCATATAATATATTGCTTACTTAACAATATGATTCTTTTGTTGACAAATAAAAAAACAATACGACTCTCTTAGATTATTTTCATTCCTTAATAATTTTCTGTATCATATGTTTTATTTATTTTAAATTAAATTCTTAATCTTGTTTTATTATACTACTGCTTAAATTTTTAAAGCTATATATTACTAACTTTAACTGCCATAATTATAAGTTTCCTACTAAATTAAAATAAATGTATTATTATCTTGCTAAATATTGATTCATCATTGAAAAAAATATTTTAAATATTATTATAATATATAGCTCTAATACTATTCAATTACAAAAAAAAATATTCTAATATATAATTACTTGATAGTAAAAAATATGAGGCCACACTAAGTTAATGTGCTTTAAGCCACCAAATTAGTAGGGACGGCACTGGACAAAAGTGTGAGAAGGTTCAATAGACTCTAGCACACACCATCACTTTAGTAAATATATCCAAAATGATCATGTTCTGAATTAACATATTTTGATTAAAACTTTTTTTGAGTATTTGATATTTAAATCTGCTTTTATAAATTGAAAATATGACATTAGCCTAAAATATATATATATATATATATATTTGTTTGAATGGGAGAAAGAGCGACTATAATGAAATATCTTCTAAAAACGTTTATGGATGCCAAAAGATAAAATAACAATTCGCATGGAATCATGATATCATTAATTAAGTTATGAGAAAACAAAAGTTTTAACATAATACCGAGAATAAGACCACTTGTCATATTTATATAATTCCACACAACCTCAGACTACTCAAATGCGATCACCAAATCCGTTGATGTATGATATTTTCCATGACTTGATTTTGTAGTCATTGTTGAAATGTGGGCTGTTTGGGTCAAGAGAGTAAAAGTTCAGACCCAATAAGGCCGATGCCTTCACTAGGGTGGTGCATCTCGTATCTTATTATGCACGAACGTCAAATATCTAATGATCGTATCTTCTTGTTGACTGAAAGAAAAAAAAAAAAACAATTAAAGAATGGTGATGGACTGATGTCCAGGGAAAACCCTCCGTTAATACAAAAGGATGCCTTCTCGCCAAGTTGGTTTAACTGTGTAGTAAAGATCAAAACAAATATTACTACAAAAAATGAAAAATGAAAGAAAAGGTTTTTGAGACAAGTACATGTTTATATATTTGTTGTAGCCAGTGTAGCTAGATTTAGTCCTGGTTTGTGACTCTTACTGAAGTAAATTGTTTTGTAAATACAGGTAAATAAGAGTTATTCTTGGGTTCACCCCCTATGGTGAACTTTTAGGTTCACCAACCAATAGAAAATTATCATTTTAAATCTAGTATCTTTTAATTAAGGAAACCAAATAACTTGCAAATTATATTATTTTTTCAAAATAAAATTTAAAAATAAATAAAAATAATATATAAAAAACGAATTCAAAAAAAAAAATGTTGTAAACAAAACACTAAACCCTAAACTCTAATACTAAACCCTAAACTCAAATCCTAAACCCTAAATCCTTGGGTAAACCCTAAATACTTGGGTAAACCCCTAAACCCTTGGAAAAACACTAAACATGTTGTCAACAAAACACTAAACCCTAAACTCTAATCCTAAACCCTAAACCCTTGGGAAAATCTTAAACCCTTGGGTAAACCCTAAACCCTTGGGTAAACCCTAAATCCTTAGGTAAACCCTAAACCCTTGGAAAAACACTAAACATTTGGATAAATTATAAATTATAAATCTTAAACACTAAACTCTAAATCTTAAAAATAAATATATTTTTTTTAAATAATATTTTTTTAGAACTATTGTTATTTTTATTTATTTAATTTTTTATTTTTTATTTTAAAAGCATAATATAATTTGACAAGTTATTTTGTTTCCTTAATTAAAAGATACTAGATCTAAAATGACAACTTTCTATTGGTTGGTGAACCTAAAGATTCACCCTAGGGGGTGAACCCAAGAAAAAATCGGTAAATAATACAACATGTGCTGATATATGTACCATTTAAGACTTATTCTTGGGTTCACTCCCTAGGGTGAACCTCTAGGTTCACCAACCAATAAGATTGTGTTATTTCATATTTGAAATCTTTTAAAAGAGGAAACAAAATATTTTCTCAAGCTATAAGTTATATTATATTTTTAAAATAAAAAGGTAAAAATAAATAAATAAAAAAATTATAATATTTTTATCGTCCTCAGCAAAATACTAAACCCTAAATCCTAATCTCAAATCCCTAAATCCTAAATCATAAACCCTTGGGTGAACCCTAAACCCTTGGATTAATCCTAAACTCCAAATCAAAAACACTAAACACTCAAGGGTTTAGGGTTTAGGGTTTTAGGATTTAGTATTTTTGATTTAGAGTATGAATTATCCAAGGGTTTAGAGTTTGCCCAAGGGTTTATAGGGTTTATGATTTAGGGTTTAGGGATTAGGATTTAGGGTTTAGTGTTTTGCTGACGACGATAATAATATTATTATTATTTTTTAATTCGTTTTTCTCTAACTACTATTTTTTTTTAATTTTTTAACCTTTTTATTTTAAAAACATAATATATTTTAACAATATTTTGTTTCTTTTTTTAAAAGATATCGAATTTGAAATAATGAAATTCTATTGGTTGGTGAACACAAGAATAACTTCCTATTTAATATGCATTGTTTACAAGTGGTATAATGCAACGTGTGAGAGATCATTACAAATTTAAGATCCAGCACTCGCAATTCCCAAATAATAGCAAATATGCGAGACTCTTCCGGAAGTAAGATTATGCAGGTCGGATTACTTTTTACCAAATATTTTATTTTACCAAAAAAACAATAATACAACAAGTGCTAATATATTTACCTTTTTTATATGTATGTACAAGTTTTATAATGCAAGGTGTGAGAGATCATTTATACAGGATAGCCAAACACAAGTAACGATATATGTTATGAAAAGGTTTTGTTATTCTCACCTCTTCGGGTAATAATCTTCTCATCTTTACTGAATGTTGGTTAACTTATGACAGATTCTCAACACTTTCAGGTTCCAGGACATCTTAATATTCTCCAAGGCTTCTAAGAAGGCCAGAGGCAAGTGAGATAAAGAAAACCACTCTTGGTTTGCGCCAGTTTCAAAGGTAATTACTTTTTGTCATCACGTTTAACGAGTATAGGGGTAGGATGGATTCAGGGACATGGAAGGCATTGATTGGCATCAGCAGCTAGCTAATGTTATGTACCTGATTAATTTGTCGGATGACATTTTCTCACTCAATAGTGTGGATTGTAAACGCAGGTTACAAGGAACTATGGAGATAAAAATCCATATCATCCCTGAGGAGTGAGGAGCTCTGACGTTACGTACATCTCACAACGAAAGCTTTGTTAATTTTCTTCTTTTCGAATTACCCTCTGAAGCGAAATAACCCTGAAAAAATTTACTAAAAAAGAGTTGTGAGATGTGTACAGAGAATTTTGTTGTGTTAATTGGTCTTTTAATTAAGAGGTTTTGTTGTTGAAGAATTGAGCCAATCAGTTATCTAATCATAACAAAGGAACAAATGCAAAAACTCCAGAAATATTAAAAACAGACTGCACTTAGCAAACACCAAGTGGTTTAGTAAGACTCAGCCATCAATTCCAAACTAGGTTTCTAGATTTTTTGAGGAGGAATATAGTAAGCAGGGAAGTGAGAATCAATATAGCTAATGAAGGCGCGACCAGACAGATCGATATATGCGACTTCGTTGAAAGCTTCCAAGAACTCAACGTGGTTTGAGTGCAAGCCAGGAAAGGAAGCAGCAGGGGCACAGAATGGTTCAGAATCCGAGAGGAAAATGACTAAATCTCCTATGTCTTGAGTGTAGACAGCGTTTCCTTCTTCATCTATCTTGAACACCATTAAAGCTCTCGTCCTCATTTTTGCAATACCACCCTTGCTGATCTCGGATGTCTTCCTGTACATCTTAACCAAGAAAGTCTCACCAGCTGGTGACTCCACCAAGTGCTCGCTCTTGCAACACGAATCCATAAGCTCGCGTGTGGCCTTCGCCAGCTTAGGAATCTTTTGGAAATGCAAGATCTGCAACTTGGGGTCCTCGCTGGGTTTGCAGGGATCCCATGACCCGATGAGATCCAAGAATGCGAAACATCTCCTCTTTCTTGGAGAACACGACACGTGAGGAGTACAGACAGGGGTTTTTGATCCTGATTTTGGTCCACTCTGGTTTACTACTCTGAGAGGCTGGTTTGCAGAAGCTGAGCTGAGCTCCCAAGAACTTAGCAGCTACAACACAGGTCTCATCATCATCCGGAAAAGATGAGGACATTGACACGTTGGTGATGATTTTGGTTTGGCAGTGTCTCATGGTTACAAGGGGAGGCAGAGGGATGTGTTTCGGTTCTGTATACGATGCATATGGGTTGAGATCGTCTTGGAGACGCAGGATTCCGTCGTTCTTGAGAGTAGCTATCCAGCCATGAGATGCCCCAACGATGGTATCGTTACCATGATTATTATACACCAACTCCATAGGCACTTTCTTTTCCAGTTCAGTAGGGTTACGTTCGTTAGCATTCTTGATGATGAGTTTCCCGAGACCCTCTCCACAAGGTTTAGCGCCGAGGATATTATAAGGAGGGGTTTGATGTAAGGATGATGATGACAAGCCATTAGAGAGAATCAGAAGAGATGATCTTCTCACCAACCCTTCTTTCCCAAGGCGGAGCCGACTCAGAAACAGAGACATGTATATTCGCCAAAGAGGTTAAAGAGAGAAAAAAAGGAGTTCTTCCATATTCTCCACCTAAAATTAAAACCCTCCAAAAAAAAAAAAAAAAAAAATTAAAACCCTCCATTTATACATGTGTGAGGCCTTGCACACCAAGTTTTCATATTTTCTATATTTGTAGAGGACCTTTATGGAAACAAATATTAGTAAGAGACTTTTATATAGGACTATATTAGTCTATTACATATATAATTAAATTGGCATGATTAGGAGTGGGCGTTCGGATACCCATTCGGGTTCGGTTCGGGTCTATTCGGGTTTCGGGTTTTCGGGATCAAAGATTTCAGCCCCATTCAAATATTTCTAAATTTCGGTTCGGATCTTTGCGGGTTCGGTTCGGGTTCGGATAATCCATTAAAACTATTTTTGAAATTTTAAAATTCATTATATACTTTAAATTTCTCAAAATCTATAAGCAAAATAATATATTACATACAAATTTGAATAACATATGGCAAAATGCTTACACTTAACATATAATTTGATTTGGTTTGAATATTTGGATAGATAATTAATAGATATTTCAAATATTTTTGGTGTTTTGAGTATATTTTAGCTATTTTAGACATTTACTTTTGACTATTTGTATATATTTTCAAGTATTTTGGACAATTTAAAAATATCTTATATATTTTGGATGTTTTTAATAGACATTAAATCTAAAATATATTTATATAGGGGGTATAGAAATCTATTTCAGATACATTCGGGTACCCAGAATACTTCGGTTCGGGTCGGGTTAGGTCCCGGTTCTTTAGATACCAAAATTTTGAACCCATTCGGATATTTAATCAATTTCGGTTCGGGTTCGGTACTCCTTTTTCGGATCGTGTTCGGTTCGGTTCTTCAGATTCGGATTTTTTGCCTAGCCGTACGGCATGATGAACATTTTGTATACAAATCTTTTTAGTATACTATTATTTATTTTACATTTTTACATATTATAAATAAGAAATAATATATATATATATATATATATATATATATATATTGAATAATTTGGAAGAATGTACCTATTACATATATAATTAAATTGGCATGAACATATAAATTAAAATAATCACTCTTTTTTATTTACAATCTTTTTATTATAAATATCAAAAATCATATTTACCTATTTTATATGGTATATAGTTAAATTTCAAACATATTAACATACACATATAGTATACTTTTTAATATAGTTGTCTATTAAATAAGATTTCGTACTCATAAGATTTTATGAACATTTTTATTTTTATAACAAAAAATTTAAACTGCTGAAAACAAAAATTTCAATGTAGACTTTTAATAATTTTAGTAATTTATAATGGTATTTAATAAATCGATGCAAATTGAAAATTTATAATATTAAGTTCTCAATACCTGTCAATGCAAATTTAACAACTAAAATATTTATTTTTTTTATATGATATATAATTTAATTTAAACAGTATTACAATATATATACTTTTAATATGAATATTCTATTAAATGAGAGTTTCTATTCATATAATTTTATGATCATTTGTATCTTGTTATAACAAAAACTTATACTATTGATCACAAATTTTTATATTTGAGAATTTTAACAGATTTTAGTAATTTTAAGCCGTCTTAAAATTCAAAATATAACATATTCAAAAAATCTATTTTTACTATAAGGTGAATATGATTTTTTAAAATTTATTTTAATAATATAAATCAAACAAAAATGATGAAGGATATAAAAATTGTTATCAAATCGTTATTTTTCAAAATTATTAATTATAATATATATTTTAGTCATACTAGGTAATTTCGTAGGTTTTATTTATGGAAAGAAAAAAATATCATTTTATATATTAATAATTAATTTAATAAAAATATAGTATATGTTTTAGATGGATGAGATTAAAACTTTAGGGATTATAAGAATCATTCTAATAATGACTCGTGTCACAGATAAATATTGTAATGCTCTTCTTTTAATATATAATAGATTTTGATCCACACGCCAGTATGAATATTTTATTTTGTCCAAAATTTATTTTATAAGATTGAATATAATATATATTTATATATTAAAAGCTTACAAATATTAAATAATTGTTTAATATGTATTTTAAACACACAATTTGATAATAGAGATCCACAATAACTTTTTTTGTGTTTTCAACAAAAATAATATTAGCCAATTTTATATATATATATTTTTCTTGTTATATTTTATTTCCAATAGAATCAATAATTTAAATGCCTAAAAATACATATTTATAAACAATTTTTTATTTTACATAATAGTTCTAGTTGGTGATGTTAATTGATTATTTACTGTCTTTTAAACATTTTTAGTTCTTAGGAATAAATAGTTAGGTATTTCGTGCTATTTTTAAGACAAAATTTTCACATTAATTTAAAACATTTTTAATTAATTTTACGATAAATTATTCCACATTAATTTAAAATATTTTAGATTATATCATATTTGGTTAGTTAAGGTTTTATATTACGATTTTGTAATAGAACATTAAATTTTCTACTATGAAGTAGTTTTATAAAAGGATATTCGTGTTTCTAATATTCTATTGACGATTTTAATTAAAATTGACATAATTTTATATAGTTGGTATATATAAGAAAGAATCTTGTTGTTCAACTTTATTTTAGGTTTTATAATACTTAATTATTTATCGAATAGACCGTATACGGTTAGTCATGAATATTGATTGTATACGAAAGATTGATAATTTTAGTTAATTTGATAACAATATGTTAAGGATACTTTCAGCTTGGAATGTCTTTGATATTAGGAATATTTTTTGGAGTTAATTTTAGATTTTAGCCATTTTTCTGTTTAAAATAGATTTAAGATATATATTTATAATCTGTAAAAGACAAAAAAAACTTAAAAATAGGTTCATTAAATTCAGTGGCTTTGGAATGTAAATAACTTGTAAAACTAAGGGGTATTTTTATTTTGTACTCCTCTTTTAATAGATTGAGATAACTGATTTTGTTTTGCCGGTTCACTTGTGTAGTCTGTTTAGAACTTTTGATTTCGTCCGACCACTTCGTAGTTCTGAGGCTAAAAATGGTGACCACTAGATTAATGGCAGAAAGCAAGGCATAAAAACAAAATAAATAAAAAACGAGAAAGAATATTTATTATTATTTTTATTACCAGTTTTTATAAAGTAATAGGATCGGTCCGCCCTACGTACGGGAATATAGATTTTATGATTTCGTAGTTTGTGTTTTAGGTTTACATTTGTAAGAAATGTGTATAATATGTTTAAAAGGTTTTAGGTGAGAACAGATTATACGTGATAAAATATATTTTGCTTGTTTACAATATTTTCTTTTATATTAAAGAGTTGTGGCATTGATATGCTATAAGGACTTTAAATGGTTTTCATGTTATTTCCTTTTACAAAAATTTGATTCCATATTTGGTGCGTTACTTAATTATGGCACGTAATATTTATGTTGAGAAGGATTGGATTGTGGATAATTTTTTTGTATATGTTATAAGATTATTTATTTTTTTATGTTGGAATCATAGTCTTTTGACATGTTATTAGAGTTGAAGTGGTGATTATTTGAAGTTGCATCTTATATATTAGAACAAAAGTCACAACCTTAATTTATGTGTGATTTATTTTTAAAATTGACCTTTAGAAAATTATGTATCATTTATTTCATATTAATATTTTCTAACTTACGTCTATATCTAACGCCTATAATATCGGTTCACTTAACAAACATATTTTGCCATCACTAATGAATCACACACTATGACTTGGGCTTACGATCATTGGATAATTGGCTTAGAATAATTTAATTTAAATTTATCTACTCATTGCTTTATAATAATGATCAACCTCTACAACTTTAAACTCATCTATGACTAGATTTGAGTAGTCAAATGGAATGTTTATCTTTAATATATTCTATTAAAATAGAAATCATAATTTTTTTCATGTGTAATTTTTTTTAATTTGGACCATCCTTTAGAAATTTTATTACATGTATTTTATTAAAACTAATAACACATAAAATCTTTGAACTACTTTAATCATAATATATTTTAATATCTTTTCATTTCAAATATAAAAAAAATATATATTTTTAAAAATCTAACAAATCTGTTTGAAAAGATTTAAACAAGATCTAAATTTTCAAAAATAATATGTAAATATTTTCACTAATTTTGTAATTAGTTTTGAAATATTGTTATACAATAATATATTCAGTTATCGTTTATAAAATGAAAAATAAAAAAAAATTATTCTATTTTTTATCAATTATATAATCATAATCAATCGTATTAAAAAAATTATTATATTGAGCTAAATATAGTAAAATTATATTAATTAATATATTTATATATAATTTATTTTTGTAATCATAAATATTTATTTTAAAAAATATAATATATTGGTAAGACGGGTTAACATTATCAAACTATATAATACATGTATAAAATTTAATATGTATTTCATTAAAGCTAACATAATCAATCATGTTAAAATAAAATTATTATATTGAACTAAAAATGATTAATTCATAAATTTTAATTTTCATAAATATAGAATATTTATGTTAAAAATATACTACGATAACATAAGGACTTAACACTAGCAAACTATATAATACATGTATAAAATTAAGATTTTTCTATATATAATAATATTATCTAAAATTAATAAAAGTAAAATATATTGCTAAAAAAAATCCAGCTTTGAAAGGCGGACCCAAATTTAGCATAAATTAAAATACAAAATAATTTTCAAATATGTTGTTTCATGCATATAGTAATTTGTTTAAGAACTAAATGCAAATACAATAAGATAAATATATAATAAGAAACAATAAATACATACGACGGTTTTAAACAATTGATTAACTACAATATATAAACTATAAAATTATTAAATATTGTATCTGAAATAGTTATATAAACATTTAAATATATGATTAACTTTAAAAAAATATATACTACTAATGATCTAAAATAAACTAAAAACAAACATCCGCGCGGTTGCACGGATCGAGATCTAGTTTCTTATTAAAAGTAGAATGTTATATTGAAGGTAATAATGCAAAGCTAATCAAAGTAAAATCCCAGTGATAAAAAAACAAATCAATTTGTTAAATGCGGTTTGCTGTATATTTTGGGGTCGGAAGAATGGATTTGTGAGTGTTATGATTAACATTTATATGAATAGCTTGGGCTGTAGAGGATTGCATTTGGTTGAGATAGGATATTCATAAATGATACGTTTGTCGTTGGTATTGTTCAAAAGAACGGATTGCAACTTCATATGGTTATCATCTGTAACTCGTGACAAAACTAATAGTTCTAAGCATTTTACCCGGACCCGAAGACCCGAACCAGAACCGACCCGAAAATACAGGTTCGGGTCCGGATCCGGGTCCGGGTCCGGATCCATGCTAAGTACCTATTGGGTCTTTTTTTTTGGATCCGCGGGTTTCGGTTCGGGTCCGGGTCCTACCCGAGACCCGTTCGGGTACCCGAAGTACCCGCAAATAATTGTATATACTAGTATATTTGGGTGATTGGGTATATTTTTGGTATTTCGGATTTTTTTAAAAGTTTCGGGTTTGGATTTTCGGGTATAATTGTAGGTTTTTGGTGAAATTTTAAATGTTTAGAAAATATAATTTGGGTATTCGGATAAAATTCAGGTATGTTTTGGGTTTTCGGGTCTGATTTTGGATAAAATTTTGGGTATTTTTGCGGTTCTTCGGGTATTTTTAGTGTTTTCGGATCCATTTTGGGTCTATTTCGGGTCCTAAATACCCGAACCGACCCGGATCCGAAATATCCCGAAAATTTTGGGTATTTTACGGGTATTGAAATTATAGACCCGAACCGACCCGGAACCGACCCGACCCGGAACCGACCCGAAAAGTTATAGGTACCTATATAAGTCTAAATTGCTAGGACCCGATAATAACCGACCCGAACCCGATAATACCCGACCCGAACCCGACCCGAAGACCCGGATGCCCATGCCTTCTGCAGATTAAAAAAAAATACATAGAATTCTTCACTCACATATCAAGAGATTATATATACTTCAATCATCATCTGAGGGCATCTGCCAAGATCACTGAAATGATAGTCATTGGCCCCAAAAGCTTTGAATATCTTTTTTTTAAACAACTTTATGCTTTTTTCCCGGAATAAAATACATTTTTCTTCGCCTTGAGCATTATTTTAGATCATAAATCAATCTCTAGTAGAGAAAAACAGAATAAATATATTTTTTCAGCAAAAGCCAACATTCCATGTCGAATAATTATTGGCTAGGTAGATCACCAGAACAGAAATAAAACAATAGAGATAGAGGAAAATGTCAAATATAAGCATATGCATATGAGAACGAAGAAACTACATATGAACTTTAGACTAAATTGCATGAGCCTATGAGGGAACAAATATACGTTAAAAAAGCATGCAAATTCCTGCAATAGAAAAATGCCGCACTTTTAATGTCTAGGAGAAGCTAAGAGTGGAAAATAAGAAGCTAGCCTTCTCCACAGGGTTGGGATCAACAACGAACTCCTCAATGATACATTGTCGACTTCGTATAAAGATGTTTGTGGAAAACACAACTTGAAGAAGTAAAACAGTCGCAAATTTCGTACTTCATGCAGCAAAAAGCCTCGAGTGCGTCTTTATCCACTTGTTGCGATTCTATCTCACTCTGTTGAGCGGTAAAATCACCAGCCTAAAAGACACACAACAGAGACATGAATGCATGAGATACATACCAACAATTTAAGATAACAGTCATGTACAGTCATTAATTGTGTTAACCAAAGATCATCTATAATAGTATAAAATTAGTTACAAATCAATTCAGGACTCTCTCTGTGTAATAATAAGGGGAAGCAGTACAAAGACTAAGTAAAATGATAACATATTACCTTGTACTCCACAAGTTCATTGTAAAAGTGCTGCAACTTGATTTCAGAAAAGGTGAGAGAAATCAAGCATAGGGCTGAAGAAATGGGAAGTAATGACTGTCCCAGAAATTAAAAAACAGACGGAGCAGTTATTTGGTTTATGCCGGCATTTGACTCCAACCTAATGCACTGTGGTGTCGAGTTCGGGTTATGATCTGGTGTTTAATAATCTGGTGTAGTATATAAACAGCAGAATGGATTATGGAAGTATACATACCTCTGAAAATAACTGTTGCCTGCCACCTTGTCAAAGTAGAAATAGGTGCCAGAAGTTGCGTTCAGGAATAACCAACATGCATATGAATTGTATATCAGTTACAGAGAGTTGTAGAGATTGTTTGATATGTAATTAAATAAATAAAAACATATAAGCAATTCTCTGAAAAACCAGCAAACAAACAACATAAGTATAACTACCTCCAACAATTTTTGGGTTGACACAATAACCTTTGGGTCTAGGCCGTAGCTCTGTAATTTTCAAGAAATGCAGTAGCCATTGCATTGAACACACGAAACCAACCCGATACATCCCTGTACATGTATAATGTTTGGACTAATGTTAAAAGTTTTATTCTTTTAATGTGAGAACAGACGCCAATAAAGAAACTTTTGGATATGAGAATGAGGCTGAGCCTTTGAATTTTAATGGTTGCCATAACACGGCCTTTGCTGTGTGCTTCTTCGCTGAATGTGCTTTTGATCCCGGTCAACTGACCAATAATGTCTGAACAAAATATAAAAACAATCACAACATCAGCATAGAATTTGAATTCTCTATTTTTGAAGCAGAATCTTATAAACCAACCAGGAAGATAAGTATTGGTGTTAGTAAAAGCAAGCAGATTTCCCTCATTGCAGAAATAACTCTAAAGGTATCAGATTAACCTATTCGGTAATCTCAGCAAAGTCGGTCGTCTCAGGTCTCATCATTGAACCGTACGGAGAGCTTGGAATCCGACAGCTTGAAGTTTTGGTTACTACGTGTAATGTCGAACCCAGTAACAGAGTACATTGAGCCTTCCTGTTTGAAGGTGTTGAGCCAGTGTGCGTTAACAGAACCTTAAATCATTGTCGACTGTGATAGGTCTAAAACAAAAGATTAAATCTCTGGTTTGAGTTTAAAAAAAAGTAGTGCAAGGAGGAAGAAATAGTTATATGACATTTTTCTCGAAAAAAAAAAAAAAAAGAGTTACACGACACCGGAAATACTTGAGGAGCATGTCGACACCCATTAGACACTTAGGCTATGAGTTCGCCGCCTTTCTTAAGATTTTGGACTTCCCAGAATCTAAACAATCGGACTCCGACAGTGTTGGGACACCCATTCCTGGTGTGAGGGTTTCTAAGGATTCTAATGAGAAGTGGATGGATCTGATAGACTAAGAACCCTTATTTGTAGGTCTGGATTGTTCGTCTTTGAGGAAGTAATGGGACCATTGAATGGGGGATAGTGGGAGACGACTCGATTTCAGTCAGCCAAATCCCTCGACACACCATTGAAGATGTGTGAGAAAGCTTCAGAAGTTTTTTTAGAGATCGCTTATTGAAGAACATGAACCCTAGAGGCGTGAAGGAGATAAAGACAAAAGCCTGATCGGTTTTGGGCCGTAACTATAAAGATCTCCGGAAAGCCCAATTTGTTTTTGACTAAAATGAAACGCAGAGTTTTGTTAAAGCCGACAGGTGTCGCTCTCAAAACGCACGACTTAGTGACGTGGCACAAGAGGAGGAAGACAAACTTTTTTTTTTATATATATATAGATAGATATAGATAGATAGATGTTTTTGTTCTATATAGTTCTTAAAACTAAAATGATGACAAAAACTATATGTAAATATTTAGAAATGAATTCATTATTTCCATTAATTTTTTATGTGACCATTGGAACTTTACTATAATAAAGACCAAACATAGTAATCATGTCATCAAAAACGGTTTTAAATTGTGACCAAAAGAATAAAAATAAAATATTAAACTTTTAACATTCTTAGGAAATCATGAGAAATAGTTTTTCTTTCTATTATTTCTCATTTTGTATAGTATTATAAAGAAATTTGTTCTTTGACTAAATTTGAGAAGGAATAATCATTTTCCTTCATACCTACATTTTTTTTTGTTCATTTCCTATTTGATCTTAGTGTGTCTATGGTGGTTTCTAGTTAGACTCCTATTTTTATTCGTGAATGGTTCCAAACACACTGGATCCCCATCTTCTGTATCCTTATCGGCCACAAAACCATCAATTCTTATTCTAAACGAAGAAGTATAATTAGTTGTTGTGAGATGTACAGAAAATGTTGTTTTGTACTTTTTTTCTCTTCTCTTTTAAGGTTTTGTCGTTGATGCTACATGATCAGTGTTCATTGCAGAGTTAAGGATCAATATGTAATTGTATGGCCCGAGTGTATAAATTGTTCTTGTTAAACGCTTGAGTGTATAAATTGTTTGTTTATGAGTTTATATTTCTAAACGCTTAATTAAATATTTTATCCTTGCCTATTTAAATAAATAGGCAAGTACAAAATATAAAATGTATGGAGTTAGAGATACTTTATATCCAGTGTTGATTAGTGATTACTTCAAATCTTTGCCTAAAGATCATCATTCGTTTATATGGTTCCATTAGCTATCTAATTTTCACTAGTAATAAGATAAAATAAATAAATTTCTAACAAACAAAAACTGATGATCTTTTCAGGTATTTCATTTTGGTTAAGGAAAATGCTTTAGTATAGTCTAGCATATGCTTTATAAGTCTTATCAGGGATTTTGCTTCGTTTTAATGGTCTCTTTTTTTTTGCAGAAATCGTGCCTAGTAAGTACAAGGGAAAACATATGCACCGTCGTAAAAAAATGGGAAGTGTATGCACATATAATAAAACATATGCACTCGCCAGTATTAATGTTTTAACTGTATTTCTGATTATATAATACAAATAAAACAGCTCTTTTGTCTCATGCATACTCATGCATCGTAGAGCATAGCTACAGCTTTCAATTGGGTGTACAAATTAAATGGAAACGATACATTAAATTTTGACATAAATTATAGAAGTTAATGTTGATTGATAATACCATAGTTAATAAATATTGAAACGCCTTCAGATTTTCTTTTTTAGTTAATTAGTCGAATTAGTAAGGCTTAATTTGCATGCATGGGTTAACGTTAGATGAAATATGTTTTGAGATATCATATTTTTTCCAGATATTGTCAGTTATAGTTTAAACTATCATATGTTTCTATTATATATTTGTTATTAAGTAGTATATGAGTGAACAAACCTGATGAGGTATAAAAAACTGTACCTAAGACAATTTGTTTTTAGAAATGTATGAGTAACTAGATTACATCAATATCTTTTGTTTTTATTGGGCAATTATTGACTTAAACTTGTTAGTTATGAGCAATATATTTTCTTGGAGAATATTGGAAGGGAGAAAAGCCTTAACTAGTTGTTAACAACCCTTAATGAGATTAATAAGTCTTAACAAAAACATTGAAATAAAACACACAAACACAAGCTTCCTTAAAAACATACAATCATTCCTTAAAACAAACATTACTTAAAACTAGATAATCATAACCATTCGCTAACAACAATACTAAAATAAGACACACAAACACAAGCGTTCCTTAAAAACGTACAATCATTCCTTAACACACACAGACATTACTTAAAACTAGATAATCATAATCATTCGTTAACAACAATACTAAAATAAGACACACAAGCATTCGGTAACAAGCATTCCTTAAAACCAAGCCAGACGACAAAGAACTTACACAGTACCGTCTCCACCTCTGTTGCCATCGCTGCCACCGCTTCCGTCACCGCCAGTGCCGTCTCCGGCGTCATCACCACTACCACCGCTTCCATCCTCTGACATCATCCACAGTATCTCATTATCCACATATTCCATGTCACACTTCATCTCCTTTTGTTTCCTCAAGATCTCTCCAATCCTCTCGTAAATAACACTTTTCTTCTCTGGGCAATCAGTCTCCGCCAAATTCCAAGCCATCTTAACTAACTTCTTAGTGGAGTTGTCGTAACTCGACTGAAGTTTCTCCCTTCTCAACCTCAACTCACGAGCCCAAGCTTCTTCCTGGGATATCGGCACGTCATCATCATCGCCAGGAGCTGCCGGTGGCATTGGCTGATCTTGAGTAGCAAATGGTCCACGGTCCTCTCTGATGCTGCTGAAGCCAAGTTTCGCCGCATAATGGGCGGGAGAGAAACGGAGAGATTTGGACACAGCTCTAAACATCTTTTTTAAAAGAAATAATGATGATATGATTTCTCCCACCTTTCGTCTCCTCTATATAAGAAAGCTACTTGCTGGTAGATAGTATTAAAGTTTTTGAAATGATTATGAATAATAAAATAGCGCTTTTTCATGGAGAGAGAAACCACATTGATACTAGTTGTAATCAGTGCAACACAAATGAATTTAATGTATGTAGGGTGATCACTAGCTGAATTTAAAAAGTGGATTAGAGTAATAGTTTTTTGTGTGCCAATTTTCACTAAAGTTTACTAGCAATTAGATAATAAAATAAATAAATGTCTAACAAAAATGACGATGTTTTTAACACCGATTTATTATCATAAAACAATGATACAAAATATTGAATAAACTACTCTATATGGAAAAGTCAAAACCAGTTTTTTACACTTCTGCCGAAACACATCATAGTTTTAGTAAAACAGTATCCTAAATCTGCTGAAAAGAGCATAGATATAGCACAAGTTCCTTATCCTACAACAGTTGGATGCTTCGTACGAAATGGTGTATACTAGACCAGATTGAGTACAAACAATTAGTCAAGTAAAAAAGTATATCACAAATCTTGATAGAAGTCATTGGACTCTAACAATTGGATTCTAAGATACATAAGAGGCTTAATCGGATATGTGGTTAAGCTACACTATGATGGCCATAGTGTGTTGTGGCTGGCCAAAAATCAAATGTATCATGCTAGGATTAAATTAAAGCACATGCTATATAAGGTTTCACAAAATAAGGGAGATAGCAGTTTTTGAATAAGTGTTATTGGAAAAGGTGCACACATCAAAAAGGCAGCTGACATGTTGACCAAGCTCGTTACCACGGAAGAAGTTCAAGCATTGCTTGTATTTCTTACATGTTGGCCAATGCTAGAAGCAAAGGAGGTTCCCCAGAATTTAGACAGTATAGAGAGTCTTGCATAATTTTTAAGGTGGAGTTTATTGATTATTAAAGTGACTTAAATCAGTGCACAAGTAAAAATCCACATTCATATGACTCGCCAAAGCGGGGCTAGGCGGATTGGCTTATTATCAAGATTGACATACTGGGGGTGCGGACGAAATATTTCTCGTGGTACAATATGTATTATAGGATTACGAAACCACTTTTAGTAGATAAATAAATTTTCATAAGTGGAAAAGAAATATCAGGTTTTTATGTTGTGTAAATACATGTTTAAGGGATGTAAATGGTTCACTTACACAAGTAATATACAAACCCTAAAAACTGGTATTTGCC
This sequence comes from Brassica napus, assembly GCF_020379485.1. Lineage (NCBI taxonomy): Eukaryota > Viridiplantae > Streptophyta > Magnoliopsida > Brassicales > Brassicaceae > Brassica > Brassica napus. The sequence goes on along the minus strand of NC_063445.1, from coordinate 10,809,676 downwards.
TCAGTCGAGTTTTCCTCCTATTTTCTTGGTTTCTTTCAAGGTTAATTCACATTTGTTCACAAGATTTTATAATTAGCTCGATTGACACTTAACTATCTCAATTTAATGAACGAATCAAACAGCACCTAGGCGCGTTCTCCATAGTCTTAGTGATTGTACCATGGATGAAGCCAACTTATTACAGACATTCAGTCTCCCCATAGATTCAGAGGAACATTGGACTGGAAATTCAAAGCTCAACTAACATTCACTATATATTGATGTTTGTGTTCAACGATTGAATTATGCTCCAGAGTCTCAAGACATGGGTGATAAGCCAAAATACCATTTTTTGGTAGATGCAAGCCACAATACCATTTTTTGGTAGATGCAAGTAAACTGAAGTTAAAGAGCATTTATCTAGTCACACTGATTTGACTCTAATATTAGACTAGTTCTAAACTAGTACAATGAATGAAATACCTTTAAAACTTCATTCTTTGCACAAAGTAAGTATATCCACGTGGCTCTGAAATAGCCATCGACGGTTGACGGTTGTTAGAATAGATACCCATCAATGGTATTGATCAAAAACGCTTCCCATATATCAATAGTTAATAACTCAAAGTTTGTATGACAAATGTTGCTTAAAGATGGATATGAGAGTTTTTTCTGCTTTTCCAAATGACATGTATGGAAATACGCACTGTGTTTAATCTTGAACTTCGATGACCCCAAATCCTCTAAAACAGCACATATCTAAAATATGAAGGGTGAACAAGTCTCATGTGCCATACAACAATATCTATCACTTAATTAACTGAAGCTGGAAGATCTTGTGTATCTAACAGAGAGATTGGCCCCAGATCTAACAGTGCTATTTGTTAAGTCTCTGATTGGATATTGCATTTTACAAGAAGATAGAGCAATATCACACGAGAACTGAGATCAAAGAACTTATACTGAAAAGATTCAATCAAAATACGGGAATAAAAACAAATTGATGAGGGAAATGTGTTGATTTACTTGAACGTTCCCCATTCCATTAATCTTAATAGTAGATCATGTGGGAGTATATTTTTTGGTGCAAATATTAAATTATATATATACATAGTATATGTTTAAAATAATTCAAAGTTTTCTTATAACGTTATTCCCAATATTTTTTTCGACGGGGACTTTCAAATGATACACCTTTGTAAAAGTATTCATATGTGTCAATAAATCGATCAGATGAACACCTTTTGTCTAGGATCTTTTTTTAAGCGTCTAGAATCTTTATCTTAAAAATATGTGTCTAGAATTCGAAATAGACCATCAAAAACAAGTGAAATAGAGTTTAATATTGGACCAGCTAGTCCCCGCAGTCCTAAAAAATACTCGTAGGTTACTATATTAGGTAACCTCACTATTCTCTCCCATACTACAAAAATCGAGATTCGTCATCAAACGGGGAAAATCAAGTTTAATTACTCATTTTCATCATGTCGGTTGCAACATTTGTCTGTTTCTAGTAATTGGGGATTCGAAGTTGAGGATTGAGTCAAGAGATCGGAGTGTAATATTTTGGATACTATTACATCTAAAAGAAGAGTAATTTATTTAGTTTATTAATTAAATATTGAGTAATATCCAATTCCAACCAAAATCTAAAATAAATTACTCAATCTTATTATATAAAACTTGGTTCTTCAAAGGTGCTAATTAACACGATTGTGACACATGGCAATTATATATTTAAGATTGTGACATGTGTTAAACTATCTTCTAATTAAAAATATATAATTAGATAATAACAAAAACCCGATTTGTAAAAAAGTAACTATAAATATTATTTAATAATAATTTTTCTTTTTAAAATATTAAGCAAATAATTATATGATATTGATTTTCCTTTTAATATATCGACATGTGTTAAAATCTCTCATGATTAAATATATATATGCTAAGATAAAAAATATGAAATTTTAAAATTATTTAATAGTAAGAATTAATTTCAAAAGTTATTTAATTGTTTTTAGAAATTTTCCTTTTTACAAATCCTAAAATAAAATATTTGTAAAATAATATATTTAATATTAATTTCCCTTTTCTAAAATCCTAAAGAAAAGATAATTGTAAAATAGGATTTTGTGACAAGTGGCAATTATATATTTAAAATTTTGACATGTGTTAAACAATCTTCTAATTAAAAATATTTGTAAAAAAGTAACTATAAATATTATTTAATAATAATTTTTCTTTCTAAAAATATTAAGCAAATAATTATATGATAGTGATTTTTCTTTTAATATACCGACATATGTTAAAATCTCCCATGATTAAATATATATATATATATATATATATATATATATCCTAAGATAATAAATACAAATTTTTAAAAATATTTAATAGTATTTTCAAAAGTTATTTAATAGTAGCTGTTCCTAGAAAATTTCATTTTCACAAATCCTAAAAATAATATATTTAATATTAATTTCCCTTTTCTAAATCCTAAAGAAAAGATAATTGTAAAAAATGATTTTTTTTTGAGCATTGTAAAACATTATAGTAATTTTGCTTTTAAAATTGTGACACTATCTTCTAACTAAAAATATATAATTAGATAATAACAAAAACCCGATTTGTAAAAAAGTAACTATAAATATTATTTAATAATAATTTTCCTTTTTAAAATATTAAGCAAATAATTATATGATATTGATTTTTCTTTTAATATATCGACATGTGTTAAAATCTCTCATGATTAAATATATATATGCTAAGATAAAAAATATGAAATTTAAAAATTATTTAATAGTAAGAATTAATTTCAAAAGTTATTTAATTGTTTTTAGAAATTTTCCTTTTTACAAATCCTAAAATAAAATATTTGTAAAATAATATATTTAATATTAATTTCCCTTTTCTAAAATCCTAAAGAAAAGATAATTGTAAAATAGGATTTTGTGACAAGTGGCAATTATATATTTAAAATTTTGACATGTGTTAAACAATCTTCTAATTAAAAATATTTGTAAAAAAGTAACTATAAATATTATTTAATAATAATTTTTCTTTCTAAAAATATTAAGCAAATAATTATATGATAGTGATTTTTCTTTTAATATACCGACATATGTTAAAATCTCCCATGATTAAATATATATATATATATATATATATATCCTAAGATAATAAATACAAAATTTAAAAAATATTTAATAGTATTTTCAAAAGTTATTTAATAGTAGCTGCTTCTAGAAAATTTCATTTTCACAAATCCTAAAAATAATATATTTAATATTAATTTCCCTTTTCTAAATCCTAAAGAAAAGATAATTGTAAAATATGATTTTTTTTTGAGCATTGTAAAACATTATAGTAATTTTGCTTTTAAAATTGTGACACTATCTTCTAACTAAAAATATATAATTAGATAATAACAAAAACCCGATTTGTAAAAACGTAACTATAAATATTATTTAATAATAATTTTCCTTTTTAAAATATTAAGCAAATAATTATATGATATTGATTTTCCTTTTAATATATCGACATGTGTTAAAATCTCTCATGATTAAATATATATATGTTAAGATAAAAAATATGAAATTTTAAAATTATTTAATAGTAAGAATTAATTTCAAAAGTTATTTAATTGTTTTTAGAAATTTTCCTTTTTACAAATCCTAAAATAAAATATTTGTAAAATAATATATTTAATATTAATTTCCCTTTTCTAAAATCCTAAAGAAAAGATATTTGTAAAATAGGATTTTTTGACAAGTGGCAATTATATATTTAAAATTTTGACATGTGTTAAACAATCTTCTAATTAAAAATATTTGTAAAAAAGTAACTATAAATATTATTTAATAATAATTTTTCTTTCTAAAAATATTAAGCAAATAATTATATGATAGTGATTTTTCTTTTAATATACCGACATATGTTAAAATCTCCCATGATTAAATATATATATATATATATATATATATATATATATCCTAAGATAATAAATACGAATTTTTAAAAATATTTAATAGTATTTTCAAAAGTTATTTAATAGTAGCTGTTTCTAGAAAATTTCATTTTCACAAATCCTAAAAATAATATATTTAATATTAATTTCTCTTTTCTAAATCCTAAAGAAAAGATAATTGTAAAATATGATTTTTTTTTGAGCATTGTAAAACATTATAGTAATTTTGCTTTTAAAATTGTGACGTATATTAAAATCTCTCATGATATATATATATATATATATATATATATATATATATATATATATATATATATACATACTAAGATAATAAATACAAAATTTTAAAATTATTTTATAGAAAGAATTAATTTCAAATGTTATTTAATAGTATCTGTTTCTAGAAAATTTCCTTTTTACAAATCCTAAAAAATATTTTTAAAATAATATATTTATTTCCCTTTTCTAAAATTTAAAAAGAAAAGATCATTGTAAAATATGAATTTTTCAGCATTGTAAAATATGATAGTAATTTTGCTTTTAAAATTGTGATGTATATTAAAATCTCTCATGATTAAATATATATATGCTAAGATAATAAATACAAATTTGAAAATGATTTAATAGAAATAATTAATTTTGAAATTTATTTAACAGTAGGTGTTTCTAGAAAATTTCCTTTTTACAAATCCTAAGACAAATATTTGTAAAATAACATACTTAATATTAATTTCCATTTTCTAAAATCCTAAATAAAAGATAATTGTAAAATGTATATTTTTGTCAGCATTGTAAAATATGATAGTAATTTTTCTTTTAAAATTGTGATGTATATCAAAACATCTCTTGGTTAATAAATGTATAAGATAAGATAATAAAAACGATTTTAAAAAAGAAGTAAGTTTAAAAATTACTTGGTAGTATTTTTTATAAATTTGTTTCTTTTTAAAAATTCTAAACAAAAAGTATTTGTAAAATAATCTATCTAATAATAATTTTCCTTTTATAAAACCCTACAGAAATGATAACTATAAAAAATATTTGATAGTAATGGTCCTTTTCTAAAATTATAAACATAAAATTGTAAAAGAATGTTTAATAGTAATTTTCATTTCTTCAAATCGTAAACAAAAAAAATTGTAGAATAATTATTTCAGTATTTTTATGAATAATCAACTTTCCTAATTAAATATTTAATTTTCTGTTTAAAATCATAAACCAAAAAGAACTACAATTATTAACATCTGTATTTTGGATTAATCTCTCTCATATTTGGTCAGCAAACATAATAAGAGTAGAAGAAAAATAGTAGGTGAGTTTTTCTGCATGTTCTTTCGTATCTTTGTGTGATCTTTTTTTTTGTCACATGTTGACGAAATAATTAGGTTTCCTGATCGTCACATTTTTTTTCTTCTTAAACTGATGTTGATTTTTTTGTCATAATTGTTGTGCTGCTGTACGTTAGTTATTGCCACAATTCTACTTTCACGTTTGTACATATAGCCAAATAGATGTTATGCAATTATGTTGTTGTACAAAAATTAATGTGACTATTATGCTTATATGTGTTTGTTCTTATCGAAAATATAAATTGGTTATACTGTTGTAGCTAAGTTAATGTCAATGTCAATTTATTTATGAATAATTGACTTTTATATTTAGGTGAGTTTTTCTGTATGTACTTTCACATCTAAACTGATGTTCACATAATTTACTTTCTGAGATAGACAACAAATTTTTCTTGCAAAACAATGCAGCTCCTATTGAATGCACTACAACGTCTATATAGACAAGAATTATCTCATCTAAAAAGCAATGTTTACTCCAAAGAATAAGGAATGAAACTGTTGGTAAAGTGAATAATATGTTAATTTGCTTAGATGGTGAGCAAAAAGAATATTTGTGTTCTGATAGTATTGGTAACGACAAAGAAGAAATTACAAATCAGTATATTCTGGATCCCACAGATTTTTAAATACGTTAAAATTTTCAGGGATTCCAAATCACAAAATTGATCTCAAAATAGATGTTCCGGTCATGTTATTAAGGCATTTAAATCAACGAAAAGAAATAATACTAATAACCATCCTAGACAACATGATTACGGAAGCAGAAATCTTAACTGAGATCAATAATCAACAGATTCTTATTCCCAAAATAAGTCTCACACCAACAAATGCAAGATGATCTCTCATGGACAATTGTATGCTTCACTATCAAAGAGTCACTACAACTGCATGACTTCAACATTCTTAAAGTAGACACAAAAAATATCGACAATAGTGTTCTACAAAATATTGTATATCAAGAAATTTTCAATAATATCTGATATATAGAAAGAGGTTATAGTCACACTATCTAAGGTAGGGTAGCATGAAACAAATTTTATGTTTATCAAGCAATATATTTTATAGTTAGCTGAATATCTATCATACATATTTATTGGTGTCGTCTAACATCAATTTTGATTTTTTTTTAAATTTTCTTACACAATATAAATAATATAGATAGTTTACACCAATCCTATATGTTTCAATTAACTACAATATTAAAAATAATTTAAAGTGAATTATTTACAGAAAAAAATTAATATACTATTTTAAAACACCATGATTATTGAAGTAGAAATACTAATCAAAATTTATGTAGGAAAACTGATTATTATACTAAAATAAGTCTTATACCAATATATACTAAAAAATTCAAGAACTAATGTGAAAATATTTTTATTCTTTTTATGTTTTTCGTAAACTTCAAACATAAAATCAAACCCGTGCAAAGCACGGATCCATATCTAGTATTTAATAAAGAAACTAAATAAATAACTCTCTTTTAGATGTAACTTACTTTTAAGCCTCATTAGGATGTTTCTCTAAACTAAATTCAATATTGATCAAAAATTAAACAAATCAGGTTTTCAGTCGTTTAAATTTTTGGGTTTGTTTTTTTTTTGCCAAGGCGTTACCCACCCACTTTTCTCTCTCCGTATCGATATATGTAATACTTAATATATATTCCTAAAAAGTGCATGTAGGAATGGTACGCACACAAAATGTTGTAGAAATTTATCAAAAACTTATCATCATGCAGGAACGTATTAAACACCTGGATGGTGTATGGTAGAAACTAGAAACTATAACTTCCCTATCATAAATTCAAGGTAACTCACTACAAGAAAACACAAATTCAACGATGGCGGTTTTCCTCTCTAATTCCTCGTAAAATCGGGTTTACGAGGAATTAGTGAAGAAACACGTTTCGTCGTTAAACGTTCGTCGTAACGCATACTTCCTCGCCAATTCGTCGTAACTTAGCGAGGAAATGATTTCGTCGTAAAGACGAAGAATAATATTTTGTCGTAAAAACCACGTAAATATTCCACGTAAGGACGTCGCTTCATTTCCTGGTAAATACCTCGAAAGGTGCCCCTCGTAAATTACACGTAAATATCTCGAAAGTATTTCCTCGTAAAGAACACGTAAATAACTTGAAAGCATTTTCTCGTAAAGTACTCGTTTATTATTCCTCGTCATTTCCTCGTAAGGTTTTCCTCGTAAAATACTCGTTAAGTTTCCACGTAAAGAAATCGTAAATTAGCTACGAATTTGCTTTGTTTTATTTGACAGAATATAAAAATATAATTTAAAAATAATTAAAATTATTTAATTTATTAATAAAATTAAAATTCTAAAAAAAAAATCAATACCAAAATATTTTATATATAAATAAGTTTTGAATTTATAATACAAGAACCGAAAAAAAGAACTAAGAGTCGTTCATCGCCCGGTAGAATTCATCACTCGTCCTCTCTACATCCGCCTCGGCATGTGTGTCGGATGATGACTCGCCTGGAATGGGATTTTGTCGTCGCAAGTTCCTCAACAAGGACTCCAATTCCGGATTTGTGGCCGATACAACGTCCAGGAAGCCCTCGAGTCCACCCACACGAGTTGTGAACGCAGATTGCGTCGAGGCCAACTCATGACGCAGCTCAGTGGACTCTCTACGCAGCTCATCGGACTCCCTACGCAGCTGAATGACTTCATCATCCCGTGTCTGACCATAAGACGATGTCGCTCTCGGAACATCGTTGACGGAACCAATCCCCAACGTACGTCCATTTTTCTTAGGGACAACCTGAAAAACAAAAAATAAATATTCTTAGTAAAAATTTAAAGTTAAATTAAATGAAAAATAAAAAAAATTAATTTTTTTAAAAATTCACCTCCTCGTAAATCTTATCCACTTCAAGTGTGGATAAGGTGACGGGTAATCCGTCGGTGGACTGCTGGGTCAGCTGGGTCTGGCGGTCCTCAACCTGAGCAACCAAGTCGTTGAAGAGTTGCTCGGACTTGTCATCTAGAAATTGGCCTGCCTTGTTTTTGTGGGTCCTCTCATAAAGTTCCTTATTTAATTACCGTCTCTTTGGCCTAAAAACATTTAAGAAAGTTAGAATATACATATATATATATATATATATATATATATATATATATATATATATATATATGTATTAAAAAATTAATTAAATAAATTATTTAATTACCATTTCTAAACGGACACCGGCTTGGGGTTTTTGGCCCGTAAAGTGAAGCATCGGCCCGTGGCCGTGTTCATCTACAGTGTTACGGGAGGCAGAGCAAGACTGGGCGATTCTGATGGACTCAGGATTCCGCCAATAACGGATGAGGCCATCCCACACATCCGTGGTGAGCTCAGCGGGTTTGCCAGGCTCATACCCCTTCACGATCCAGTCACCCTTCCAGTTGGAGATCGTGTCCAACAAGCGAACTTTCGCCTTTGCGTAAAACGCTTTCCTCACCCTCTCAGTGACCCCCATGGACCAATGTTATTTTTGCTGTAAAAAAAATTTTAAATTTTAAATTAGTTTTTCTTTAAAAAATGTATAAATCATGAAAAAATTAAAGTATATAGAATTAATGAATAGTAACTTATAGCGTAAATTTTGAACCACGTCTTTCTGACGTAGATCGGGGTCTTTTTCCAGTTCGGATGTGGCATGGAGAAGTAACCTTTCATCGTGTCGGTTGCGTGCGATGCAAGACATCCGTCAACCCCAAACCTGAAAAAACAAATTTAAAGTATAAATTATTTATTAATGTTATAAAAGAATTTTTAAAAAATCAAAAAATAATAATTAATGTAACATACCACAAAGTTTCCTCCGGTCGGTCGGGGTTTATGACTGGTAAACTTTCTCTGCCTGGCTGACTGAGAATGTCCTCGACAGTGTATTGCGAGTAAGGAGCACTCGGAGGCACCATCAAATTGGGATGAATCTCGGCAGGCATCGGAGGAGCCATCGGAGGAGGCTTAGGAGGAGGCATCGTCGGAGGAGCCATCGGAGGAACCAATGGTGCACTAGAAGAAGGCGACCGAGAGACTCTATGAGAAGGCTTAGACTCGGGGACAGTCTCCTGACCGGAAGAACCAGGAGCTGAAGAAGACGACGAGTCTAAACGACTGCCAGGCTCACCGAACATCTGTCTGTAATGGGGAGTAAGTCTGTTCTTTCGAATCGTCTGGAAAAAAAAAATTTTTAAAATTAACATCCACAGTAATTAACAAATTCTATAAATCTAGCTAAATGATCTACACTAATCAGTAAACCGATCTAAATTCCCTACACTAACCACCTAATCTACCCTAAACGAAACAAATTAGAGAGGAAATAGAGAGAGAAAGTACCATAGCTACGAAAGGGAGAGGAAGTGGAGAGGAAATGGGAGGCGAAGCTCGCGTGTATATATAAGAAATTAATAGTCTTCGTAAATTCCTCGTAAACTTACGTGGAATGAGCGAGGCCCATGTTTCGTTTCCTCGCAACTTCCTCGTAAACTTACGTGGAATTAGCGAGGCCCGTGTTTCGTTTCCTCGTAATTTCATCGTTGGTTAACGAGGAATTAGCGAGGCTCGTGTTTTCCTTTTACGAGGTCTTTACGACGAATTGGGGAAATTAGATAATTATTTTAAGTTTCGTCGTAAAGTCCTCGTTAGCTAACGAGAAAATACCGATGATTTACGAGGTAGGAGACGAAGCTAAATCGTCGTAAAATCTTTCGAAATTTCCTATAAACACACACCAGTTTGCTTCTCAAATCAAAGACAAACTCACTAATTTTCTTTTCAAATCAGAGATAACTCACCAGTTTGCTTCTCAAATTAGAAATATTTGAAAAAAAAAGATGGAGAGAAAGATACGGGAACACATGTGGGCGGAGACAAGGTTAGACTTACGTAGGTCTCGCTTTGTTTCTTCCCTCCTATGATTCCAGTATCTTTTTTCTCTTCTTTTTTATTGGTCGCTCAGTTACGAGGAAATAGCAAGGCTGCTGTTATTTTTTACGAGAAAATTGCGAGGCCCGCCTTTACCTAAGACGAGGAAATATCGAGGCCCGTCTTTTCCTTAGACGAGGAAATAGCGAGGCCCGCGTTTTCCTAAGACGAGGTCTTTACGACAATTGGCGCTTACGTGGAAATAGCGAGGCCCGCGTTCTTTTTCGTCGTTATTTCCTCGTAAGTTAATGAGGAACTAGCGACGATTATGTTTAAATCCCTAAAATATGATACCCTATACCCCATCTTCCTTATCTTCTACTTCCTATATTCCAAACCTCAAACCCATCTTTCCTTTAACCTCAAACTATTCTTTCCATTCCAAACCCCAAATTCTAAAACCACAATTCTTTAACTTATAATCTCAATCTTTTATTTCTAATACAAGCTCTCGTACCTTACACAAAGTTAAATTATTTCCATTCCAAACCCCAAAGTCTAATACAAACTCTCGTACCTCACATGCATTAAGTCTGAAAATAAATCTTACTAAAAACAAATACATCAATCGGATACATCGACATTCTCGTCATCACCAGAAACATCATCATTTTCATTAAACTCTTCTTTAACACCTTCGTCCGTGGCATCGTCGGTAAGATCTTCGTACTCATGATTATGCGGATCAATGAAAAAGATGTCATCAATTTCTTGTTCAGGTTCCTCGACTTCATTTATCTGTTCTTCTTGCAGTGGTGGTTCTTCTCCACTGATGATTCGTCCTCGTAGTGTAACTTTGATCACGGCCAACCAATTTATTCCCGATTCTCTCATCCGAGGGTATGAAAGGAAGCTAACTTGGTCTGCTTGTGAAGCTAAGATGAAAGGCTCGAATTTGTTGTAAAATAAAGAAAACGTTGAAATTAATTTAACAACCTCATGTATGGTAAAAAAGAATTTGTTGTACCTTCGTCCACCATTGACATCAACTACACCGAATTTGTTAAAACCAACACCTCTGTTGACTACGGGGTCAAACCATTCACATTTGAAGAGGACGCATTTCAGCTTCAATATCCCTGGGAATTCGACTTCAATAATCTTCGTCAAGATCCCGTAGAAATCTGTTTCCCCTTTCACACATGTTCCATAGTTACTGGTCGCCCGCTGTCTACCATACTCATATGTGTGAAAAGTATAGTCTCGTGTGAAATACATCTGTGATGTGGTGACCTTTACAAGTGGAGATTGAATTACTTCGTGTAACCACTTAGGATAATCTTCATCGTCGTCATAATCAACCTGCAAAAATAAAGAGAACGTTGAAATACAGATAATGTATGAAAAAATTAAGAGTTTGAGTTAATACCTGATTCTTCAACCACTTAATAAAGTGTTGATCTTTCCTTTTGTCTACGGCACTTGTGGATATACCTGGGAATATTTCTTCGACTTGAGAAACAAATATGCTGTAAAATCACATTTTATATTAGTTAATCTTTGGCAATTATATAATTTATACTTATGTGTTTAGAAGTGTTCATATATGTTACCTTTCAAAATAACGCATCAATGGATCCTCGCATTTTAGTAGAATATAGGTGTGTGCACTATGAACATTTTCTTCACTCGACCACCAAACCTCTTTTAATTTCTCACAGAGTCGCCCAATCTGGCTAAAGATATCTGGAACACCAGCAACTGCATATGTTGGCGCGACACCACCATCATCATATCTTCTTGGAGCTCTTTTCCGGGTACGTACTTTTGACGCAAAGTAGTACGATGTGAAGTGAGAAGTTTCTTCCGTCAAACTTCCAGCAATTATAGAACCTTCAATTTTTGCGAGGTTCTTTGCTTTTTCCTTCAAATATTTTATGGCTCGCTGTACAGGTCCACAATGCAATGCCTCATATGGGAGGTGGACAGCTAGATGCTCCATGACGTCAAAAAAATCCCGGAGAAAATATCTTCTCCAAGTTGCACAATAAGATGGGAATGTTCTGCTGAAGCTGTTCCACGACTTCTTCTTTAAGAGTGTGTGGGCTCATATCCCTGAAAAATGCTTCAATGCCTTGTATATCCCAAAAACAATTAAACACATTATATTAGTCATATATTATTGCAAACTAAACCATTGTTAAATTACTACGTTATAATATACTACCTGCAAGTGCTTCATGTACATTTGTTGGAAGTAGCTCCGCAAATGCAAAGGGAAGTAATCGTTGCATAAAGACAATGACAATCATGACTCTTCATCCCGGAGAACTTTTGACCCTTTTCAACACATCTAGAGAGATTTGAAACATACCCATCGGGGAACTTCACTTCTGATGCCACCCAGTTGAACAACACTGACTTTTTTTCTGAAGACAATCTGAATATCGGAACGTGAACTTGTCCATTGCTTTTTATATGTAACTCACTTCTTGAGAAAATATCCGGCAAGTCCAACCTCGATTTTATGTTGTCTTTCGTCTTCCCTGGGACATTCAATATTGTATTCATGATGTTCTCAAAGAAATTCTTCTCTATATGTATCACATCGAGGTTGTAGCGCAGAAGAAGATCCTTCCAATATGGCAACTCCCAAAATATACTCTTCTTGTGCCAGTTGTGATGAACACCGTAAGAATCATGCATATTACGAGGGACATGCCAATTACCACCACAACGAACTGTTTTGTTAGCTTCGTAGTAGTCGATTTTCGCTTCAATTTGTTCTCCGGTTAGATATGGAGGAGCAGTGTCTCTGACAACCCTTTTGTGCCTAAACAAATTATTGTTTTTTCGGTACGGATGGCCAATGGGCAGAAATCGACGGTGACAATCGAACCAACTTGTCTTTCTACCATTCTTCAGTTGAAACGCATCTGTCGTTCCATTACAATATGGACAAGCTAATCTCCCATAGGCAGGAAAGTCACTTATGGTCCACAAAAGCATCGCTCGCATCGTATAATTCGTCTTCGTTGAGCAGTCATACGTCCTCACCCCTGTTGCCCACAAATCCTTCAACTCTTTTATCAGTGGTTGTAGGAAAACATCCAGAGACCTTTTTGGATGGTTCGGACCAAGTATTAATATGGTCAAGAATAGCAACTCCCGTTGCATGCATATCTCCGGTGGCAGGTTGTATGACGTAAGAAAGACTGGTCACAATGAATATTGTCTCCCTGACATTCTGAATGGACTAAATCCATCTGTGCATAATCCGAGATACACATTCCGGCTTTTGCTAGCGAAATCCGGATGTACTTTGTTAAAATGTTTCCAGGCTCTTGCATCTGATGGATGAGTCATCTCACCATCCGTTTGAGTATGCTCGACATGCCATCTCATCTTTCCAGCAGTCTGCTCTGATTGGTACAATCTTTTCAACCTGTCTGTAATTGGTAGGTACCACATCCTTTGGTACGGTATCCTATTACGTCCCCGTCCTTGCGGCTTGAATCGTGGCTTCTTGCAGAATCGACATTCTTCTAACTTCTCATCATCTCCCCAGTAGATCATGCAGTTGTCGATACAAACATCTATCATCTCCGAAGGGAATCCAAGACTATAAACCAGTTTCTGAATCTCATAATAAGAATCAGCAGACACATTGTCTTCCGGGAAATACTCTTTAAACAAGTCTGCCCATTCATTCATGCAACTTTCAAGTAGATTGTGATCAGTTTTAATATTCATCATTCTAGCAGCCAACGACAATTTAGAAAGACCTTCTCTACAACCACTGTAAAGTGGCTGATTTGCCGCATTTAACATTTCATAAAAAATTTTTGCATCTATATTAGGTTCTTCATCTTCATCATGAGCTACGAATGCATCAGCTACCATATCATGAACCCTATCATAATCTACCATCTTCTCTTCCGGATGGTAACTATGTTTATTATGCAAATGATCAACCGGTTCTTCCTGAAAAATGTTATTACTACTACTAGCTTCATTCTAATCATAATTATAACCTTCTCCATGTTGAAACTAGATATAGTGATTTGGCGTGAAACATCTATTTATTAAATACTTCCAAACATTTTCACGATTTGCCAATTTCGAATTGTTGTATTTCCGACAAGGACAGAACATTTTACCACTTTCTTGGGTGAGCGGTGTGGAATCTGCTTGATGCAAAAACTTCAGCGCCGCAAGGTATTCTTTCGTCACTCTCCCGTTAGCATCTCTATGCATATACATCCACCTCCGTAACTCAAAAATATTTCCAGAGCCCGACATATTTTTTTCTTGTTGGTGTGTTTAAAATGATGTTCAAATGTCCATATTTATAGGAAATTTTCGAATCTGGTAGTTGCAATTTTCCTACGAATTTACGACGAAATTTAGTTAGGAAAAAAGTGTTATTTAGTGGATTCAAAATTTCCTCGCTAAGTAGACGTAAAATATTTTCTCGTAAATTACACGCTATATTTACGTCGAGTTTACGAGGAAAGAGTAGTTCGTCGTTAAAGCCACGTGATATTACACCGGCTTTACGACGAAATTATTTCGTCGTAACTTTACAAAGATATAACGATGATTTTATATTTCCTCATAATTTCCGCGTAAAGTTGACGTACATTTACGAGGAATACTTTTCCTCGTTAATTTTTCTCGCTAAATTTGTGTTTTCTTGTAGCGACTGAAACTAAAAAATAATAACTAGTATTAAAATAGTTTTTATTTATGAAGACAGAACTATAAGAAATAAGCTACGTACACATAAACGTTGTAGAAATTTATTAATAAGTTATCATCGATGCAGGAACGTATTAAAACACCTGGATGTTGTATGGTAGAAACCATAACTTCTCTATCATAAATTCAAGTTAACTGAAGTTAAAGTAAACTATTAGAATTACTACAAATTTTATTTATAAAGACAGACAAGAAATAATTTTACTTTTGAGTTAGTTTATTATTTATTTATTGTTATTACATATAGGTATATATATATTAGAGATTAGAAAGATCTAAATTTTATCTGCATGGACGTCCTATGGAGCTTCAAAAGCTCCATTTTATTAAAAAAAAAAAAAAACCAGCGGTCTTGGGCTAGTGGTACTTGAGGGGAAAACCCCCAATACGGTACCCGCAGTTTGAGTCCCGTTGGCCACTCGGGCTAGGGTTAAATCTCAAGAATACGTGGAGTGCCGTGGACCACGCGGGAATAGTCGGTTGACCACGGTCGCCGGAAACCCGCGGTTACAAAAAAAAAAAAAAAAGTTTAGCATGATTAAAATGTTATAATCTATTAGTTTACACTTTTCATTATTCTTGTAAATATTTTTTTTATAATGTAGTTGGCAGTTGGGATAAACGTTATTTATGGGATCAACCTTGCAGTAAAATACTAACTATTGACAGAAAAATTAATGCACTGTTGTTTGCTAAAGCCAATTTATCTTATCATAAAGTATGTCTTTATTATACTTTTTGTCTTTATTACAATTACTTAGTTCTTGTTACTTCCCTTTTATTTAATGTATATTATGTGTGACATTATTTTCAAGCAATTCTTTCACACGACAGAATTTTTTTTTATTTTTAAAACTAGGGGTGGACATTTCGGTTTAACTATGGGTTCGGTTTGGTTTGGGTTATATGGGTTTAAGAAAATTGTAACCAAAGTCAACCCATATTAGTTTGGTTTGGTTTATATTCGGTTTGTGTTCGGTTCGGTTTTAGTTTGGTTTGGTTTGTGTTTGGTTCGGTTTAATTTGGTTTGTTTGTATCTTTCTATTCAGTCGAATTGATTTTTTTTAGTTTTCTTCTAGTTCAATTACAAAAATATAACTAATAAATATATAAACAATTCATCATTTGACACTAAATCAATATTTTCTTCATATTTAAACGTAAAAAAACATCACAATAAATATGTAGAATATGTGATCAAATAACTTTTTGGTTTTGATGTTAATGTATGAGACTATATTCTTTTATTTTATTTTTAGTTGTGTTTATTCTATTCATTGTAGAAGTAAAATGTATATATAAAATTATGGTTAGTTGTTTAGGCTAAATTTGCAAATATATTAAATCTCAATATTATTAATAGATTTAATTAATCTATATTAAAAATACTCCGGTTTGGTTCGGTTTGGTTCGGTTTAAAACCAAACCAAACCGAACCATCTGGATTGATAAAATCTTGAACCAAATGGATTAGACATATAATTTGGTTTGGTTTGGATCAGTTTGAGTTCGGTTGGATCGGTTTGGTTCTGTTCGGTTCGGTTTTTTTGTCCACCCCTATTTAAAACTTTTGTGTATAAAAATGATATACGCCAATGTCCGTTTTAAGTCCAATTTTTGGTTGCAGGGGGTACAACAAAAAGTAAAGGTAGCCGTCTTTCTTTATAACTGACAGTACAAGGACATTTACGAATTCCTCAAATTTTGAGTACTTAATTTTATTTGGAAAAACTGTTTTTTTAGAGCAAAAAAATAGTAACTATATCTTTTACACTAATCTATATTTTGTGTCATATTTTCTTATAATACCCTTTAATATTTATGAAAATAATTTTAATAAATAGTTTTACAAACAAAAAAAATTTGGAAAAATAGTAACATTTGTTAAAATACCTATATGAAATTAATGGTATATTTTCCAGTTATAAAAAAGTTAAAATTATAAATTTCAGATTATGTTCTAAAAAAAGTAGAAATGACATTCTACGAAGTAGAAAACGAAATTTACTTTTTTCTTTGAATCTACAATGTTCAGAATACGTGATCTACGTAAATATGAGTATTCTACAAATATGTAGAATACACATTCCGCGCTTAACCTACCATTCTAAAATTCTTAGAAATCAAAATCTACACATTAATCTAATTCTAAAACATGTAGAAACCGACTTCTACAGATTTACTATAAATCTAAAACATGTAGAAATCAAATTCTAAACATTACTATAATTCTAAAAAACTGTAGAAACTGATTTCGACATATTAGTTGTATTCTACGGATAAGAAATCAGTTCCTAAAAATATGGAAATAAAATATTTGAGAATATTCACTTTTATATTTTTTAAAAAAATCGATTTAAAAAAAAAAAACGGAAAAGGAACAAAAAAAAGCGACAAAAAAAACCTTGGCAGCCTTCTTCGCCGTCTTCTATATTCCATTGATTGTTCACAAAATTTTCACAAAATTTTCACATTATTTCTACCATGATTCATGTCTATGCTTCATGTGGTGTTTGGGAATTGGTTGTATCTTCAGGTTGGAGTTTTAATGTTGATAAAAAGAAAGGGGGATGGAAGAGTTACAGAAAAACGTTATAGAGGATTTTGGTTTTGAAGAAACAGATGTTGATTTGGAGTTGAGTTACCTTCCTATTGGATTGATCAATTCATCAAAATGTCCACCAGTGATCATTGGAAACTCAAGACAAGTTCAAAATTTTCTAGGGTTTTGTAAGAAGCATCAGTCAACTCAATTGTGTGTCAGCTATAAAGCAAAGCAAGGAAATCCAAATAAGATCGACATTGATCTTAATAAGATGCCAACTGATGCAAGTACTAGTGAAGAGAACGAGCGAAATCCTTGTGACATTGGGACCGCTTCAAATATTGTTAAGGGGGCTAAGCATAACGAGAAGAGGAAAGGGAAGATGAAGCAAAGTGAAGTTGATGGAGATGATTATGATGCTGACAAGCATAACGAGAAGAAGAAAGGAAAGATGAAGCAAGACGAGGTTGAAGGAGATGATTATGATGCTGACAAGATCAATTCTGAAAAAGAAAACAGAGAAAAATTGGCAAAGAGTCAGGTGGTGGAATTTGTTAAGACGGGAGATCTTTTCCTCAACAAAACAGTTTTGAAAGCGAGGTTTGAGTTATGTGCAATGAAGCATAACTTTCACTACACAGTTACCAACTCCAATAAATCAGTTTGGTGTATTAGATGCGCTGATAAGGTGTGCTTTCGGGGTGCTCGAGCTGAGTGTTTAAAGGGCTCCACATATTTTATTATTAAGAAGTATGTCGGTGTACATTCCTGCGCACCTTCAAACAAAACCAGTGCCGGAAAGACAGCTTCAGCGAAAACGATAGGCAGTCTGCTAATGCATAAATATGAAGGTATCAAGGAAGGGCCTAAAGCGAAAGATATTGTTCAGATTATGCGTAATGATTATGGATGTGAGATCTCTGATTCTTTAGCATGGGATTCCCGTGAATATGCAGTCAACGCTGTTAGAGGTATTCCAGAGGAAAGTTATGGGAAAATACCAAAATACTTGCACATGCTGCGAGAGGCCAATCCGGGTACACATTCCTCTTACAAGACTGGCGTCGATGGTAGATTTCGATATCTGTTTATAGCGTTTGGTCAATCGATCAGAGGCTTTAACACAGTCATGAGGCGTGTCATTGTTGTCGATGGAACATTCTTGAAGAGTAAATTCAAAGGGGTGCTACTGGTTGCAACTGCTATAGATGGAAATTCAAATTTATATCCTATTGCATTTGGGATAGTAGACTCTGAGAATGAACAGTCTTGGGAATGGTTTATGAGACAATTAAAAGTTGTTGTTGCTGATGATAATGGTTTGGCTTTTATTTCGGATAGACAAGTGTCAATAGCGAAGGCACTGGAGAAAGTGTATCCGCTAGCGAGACATGGTATTTGTATTCATCATTTGTTGAATAATGTGATATCATATTTCAAGGGGAAGGGATTAGCTGGGTTGATTTCTAAGGCTTCAAAGGCTTATAGAGTGGTTGATTTCAAGAAGACGTTTGCTCATGTTTGCAATATCAGTCCAGCAATTGGAAATTATCTTATGGAAGCAGATGTCAAAAAGTGGGCTAGATGTCAATTTCATGGATACAGGTATGACATTAGGACAAACAATCCTGCAGAGTCGATAAATTCTGCGTTGCATTCGCCGAGAGAGTTTCCCGTAATTCCTTTGTTGGACAGTATTAGAGAAATGCTGACACGCTGGTTTTTTAAGCGTAAGAAGTTGATTTCAAAGCACACCCACCGTTTGACCATAGATGTGGAGGAAAAGATTGATTGGAGAATTGGAAAGGGGAAAACTTTCAGAGTTTACCCTGTAACC
This sequence comes from Brassica napus, assembly GCF_020379485.1. Lineage (NCBI taxonomy): Eukaryota > Viridiplantae > Streptophyta > Magnoliopsida > Brassicales > Brassicaceae > Brassica > Brassica napus. The sequence continues at coordinate 10,790,350 of NC_063445.1, read as the reverse complement.
GATAGCCAGCTGCTTGTTAAAGGCGATACAATTGACTGCTTTGTTGATTTGGACAAACGGACTTGTTCTTGTGGGAAGTACGACCTCTTGAAAATCCCTTGTAGACACGCAATAAAAGCTGGTTTCTTTGTTGGTAGAGAACCATATACATTGACTGATTTTTTGTATACCACGGGAGCTTGGAGAGAAGCTTATCAAGAAAGCATAAATCCCATTTCAGTTCCTGAAGATGGTTAGTCTGTCCCACAAGTTGTGGAAAATTCTGAAGTGCTACCGCCTGAGACAAGAAGATCTCTTGGAAGAAATAGAAAACGCAGATATGAAACTGTTGAAGACAAAATCCGATCATCACAAGGATCACAGGGGGGTCAGTCTCGTAAGTGCAGTAGATGTGGTCTTGGTGGTCATAATAGAGCAACTTGCAAGATGCCAATATAGTGGATTTGTTTGCTGTGTTCTTCACAATTTAGTGAAAGTTTTCCAAACTTCATTTGCTTGATTTCTAGTAACTTTGTTCCTGTTTCCTTGGTCTTTTTCGGTCCTCCTTTTTCACCATTTTCTGCACACAACCCTTAACAAATGAGTTCTCAAAGGTAAAACTGAGTAAATTGACATGGACAATGATTCAACACCTATGCAACTCAACAACTAACATTACAGATTTAATTCCAAATTTTTGGAATTTTTTTTTTAAAGAAGTAACCCTAATTTCTTAAATCAAACTTAAAACTACGAATTAAGGCAAGAGCTATATGGAAAATCGTCACTAATCATCACCCTAACACACGATTAAAGCCAAAACGACTTAAAAACACTAAAATTTCACTTTTTGCTATTAAAATTTCGAACTATAAAAGTGGAGATAGAGTTTCATACCTTTACAGATCGACCGAAAGAGTGGTAGATTCGGAATTAGCTCACGAAATCGTCTGGGTTAGGCTCAAGAATCGTCCAAATCGGAGTTAAATCGAGAGAGAAAGGGTTTATGAAGGTGGGTTTGATCCCATTCTCTCAAGAAAAATTGGGGAAGGAGATAAAAGTGAGGGTTTGATCTAAGTCTCACGATTTTACTCATAAAATCGTGTTATTCCGGTTCAAATTAAGTGGGTATTAAACCGGATTTAACCGATGAAAACCATAAAATCGATTTGAGAAACTTATCTGGGTGCGGGATCGATCGATCCGAAAGACAGATCGATCGATCTGGAGGCGATCGAGCTTTGCCGAACGAGCGTACTGGAACAGGTCGATCAAAATATGCTGCGCGTTTTTTTGTTTGTTCTTCATGTACAGATGCGGGATATTCACCTTCTCATCCTTCCCCATCACCACACCCATAATAACGCAAAGATATATCAGTCTCACCCTATCAACCCAAGTCCAGGTATTGCTCTCTTCCAAATGCTTCTTTTTAATGATCTGCAAATTTATTTTTCCATTTGTCTTTATCTGCTTGCTCCAAAAACCATCATCATCTTTCCATGTCACTAACCCACTGTTATTCTCTCGCTTCACTTTCAGACCAGTGACAACATGATACTCTTGCAATCCAAAACGCAGAGGTCTCCTAGCGAAAGTGAACCACTTCTCATGTCTCTTGCTTGTCATCAACTCCTTACACAAGAAAGAGTGTACCAACCTCGCCGAAAACTTCAGATCATTCTTCTGGATAACCATAATCAGTGAAAAAATGGGATCTTTCATAACTTCATCGAATTCTGGCTCCATTTTTTCTTTCAGCAACTCGAGAAGTTTTAGTCGGCAGCTGTTATTAATCTTCTTAACCTGAAGTTCCAATCCCTCACCGTATAAACGATTAGGCAACTCCAACTCCATACCTGAAAATTGAAAACAATACAACATATATCTATTAATAACAAATATCACAGCTCAGTTAAATAATGTCTCTTAATACTTTATCAATAACCAATGTCAAAGAATTAGCATTCTCACTGTATTAATTTCAATTTTATGGTGTTTTAATTTTTTTTTTTTAAAACAAAACCTAAAATTCCTAAATCTATCCCAAAAATATGATTTAAGCCATGATTGTGTACAAAATCTTCTCTAATCATCACCTTAACACATGATTGAAGCCTAAACATCCTAACTAACTCAAAAAATTTACCTTTTACCTTTCTATTTTCAAACTCTAAAAAGAAGTGGAGATAGAGTTTCATACCTTTGCAGAACGAACTAAAGAGTGATAGATTCGTAAAAAGCTCACGAAATCGTATGGGTTAGGCCAAATAATCGTCCAAATCAGAGTGAAATTGAGTGAGTTAGGGTTAATGAACTTGGGTGAGAATTTGATTTTGTCTCCCTTTATTCGTGAATGGGAAATTATGGGTTTCATCCCAGAGAAATCGAGTTTAAAGAGTTGAAATCATGCTTGGTCGGTTCAAATCAAGTGGGAATCAATCCGGATATAATCATACAAAACCAAAAAAATCGATTTGGGATTCTTTCCTCGGCACGGGATCGATCGATCTATTCTTACAGATCGGTCGATCTGTGTAAATCGACCTTCGCCGATCGAGTGAAATAGACCAGGTCGATCAGTATATATTTCGCGTTTTTTTGTTCTGAATAATGATCGGGATCGATCGATCCACTATAACTTGTAAAGTGGGATCGATCGATCCCCCTTGTCGAACTCAATATATATCTTTTTTTAAAAATTACAATTTTAAGGGCATTACTGCCATTTTGGAAAAAATTAGTTTAATAGGACATAAAGTAGTATAAATTAGTCTAAAGGGACATAGTTATCATCTTTGTGCTCTAAAAAAACAGATTTCCCATTTTATTTTTACCTACTTTTTGTACAAAGACGTTTACGAGTTTTTTCTTTACAGTCTTGTCCTCTCTTCTTACTTTTTTTTTTGTAGTTAAGAACATAACATTTTAAGTGACTCTTACGTATAGAAGCTCAGATGTGGACCATGTGGTACTTGGTAAAATTCCCAACAATTTATTTAAAAGGTATAAAATAATTATAAGTCGTCAGGGGGAAGATCCATGTGGTGGATAGGGGATGTCAGACCAAAGAAATAAATATTATAGAGTTGCCAAATTACTCAATTGACAGATGGATCATTTGGCTAAAATCTCAGTCATTGACGCTCCTCAACCTGAGTTCAAATATCTCTTCACCAAGTTTTAAGATAATTTTTTTAATCAAAATTTAGGTCTAAAGTCCATCTCATTTTGTTTGGTCTAATCCAGAAGCCCAGTTATCTTTCGGCCTGAAGTCATTTTGATTCTCTTAAAATGGACTTAAACATTCAATTATAGTATCAACTTCTTTTTCTATTTCTTTTTATAATTGTTCATTTTTGAGAACTCTTATATCATATGTTAAGTAATTTTATGTAAATAATAAGTTTCTTTTAAATGTCCCGACAAATACTTTTCTTTAGTTTCAATTTTGATAGTCTTTTCAATTTTTCAATTTTCTTATATAATATTTATTAACTAATTAAGTAGGGTTAAAAAAAAATATATGCTAAGGTCTACTAAGTACTAACTTAGTTAATAAATATTATATAAGAAAATAATTAAAATAATATTTTAATTTATGTCCCGAGAATGCGGTTAAGTATTACCCATGTTCGTGAACGCGCTAGACGCTAGTCAGGCGGTCGGGTTGGGCCTAGCGCCTAAAAAAAAATCGGGGATTAATCGAAAATTATGCGGGTGGAATTTTTAGATTGTTTACTATATTATAAAACATGTTAATTTTTAATTGTGTATAACATTAATACATTTTCATGTTTAAGATTGTATAAAACACAAATAGAATATATAAAATTAATATAGTGCAATTTTCATCAAAATTATGAATATAAAAGATATTTATAAAATTTTAGATCAAATAAATTAATAAAAATATTATTAAAAATAAAAATAAAATTAAAATTAAAATTAAAATTAAAATAAAAAATTAAAAAATAGATTAGGCGGCTAGGCGGTCATTTAGGCGGTTTAGACGGAGAAAATCAGATATCCGATTTTTTAAACAGATTTGGCATAAATCAGAACGGAAGAGTGACACGTAATGCCCAGGCAGCCGCCTAGGCGGCTATGCGGCCGATTTTTAGAACAGGGAGTATTACAAATTGTGTGCTTTTTTTTTTTTGAACACAATTACAAATTGTGTGCTACACAATCTTTTTGATACTCCGATAGGCTCATTTGGTTAACCTGTATTCGAATTCCTTGGCCTACCAGAAGCCCAATTTGTTTTTTTTTCTTTTGGGCTAAAGTCATTCTTCTAACTCTTTTAAAATGGGACCAACTATTCAATTATAGTATCATTTTATGCAACACACTATTCCTATTTCTTTTACAAAATTATTTTTCTATATAAAGAATATACAGGCTTTAGCAAAGTATTTATTTGGTAAATGGATCATTATCTTCATATTCGCAGTATAATGGATATTGCTGAGTATAGTTAGATGAATCGGTAAATAAACAATTCTTAGGAATGAAAAGCAAAAAGAGACAATTATCACCGTTGGGTCCTTTACATTCAGAGTTATATGCACTTATTTGGTCCATGGAAATTATGCTCCAGTACACCGCATGCTATCACTTTGGAACAGATTGTGAAGACGTCATTTTAATGATCAAGGATTGGACAGTATGGCCAGGCTTTTCAACTGAACTAACAAAGATGACTTATATTGAAAGAAGATTCCAAGATTACACATGTACCAAGAGCGTAGAACCGAACATCGCGCGCTTTAGCTTAGGATTCCTCATAGAAATTTAATTTTTGTTGGTTGTTCTATTCTATTCTGGATTGTTATACGACCTCCAGGTTGAGGTTGAGTAATAGAATATATAGCATTTAGATGCAAAAAAAAAAATATTTTTTTCGAAAATTTATGATGTTTAATATTTTTTTGTAAAAAATAATTTTCTTCTAACTGTCTCAACAAATTCTTTTTGTTATTTACATTTTTTTTAGTTTTATATTAAGTAGATTCTTACAAAAAAAAAAGCTAAAGTTTACTAACTTATTTAATAAGTATTGTGTAATAAACTATTATAAAACGAAAATGAGTGAAAAAGGTTTCACAGAAAATTGACCAAGAAAAAACATCTTGTAGTAGCCCTGGAGATACATTTTCCCAGCCATGGCGAGCGCGGGGGAGGCGCCTCCTCTCTCTCTTTGAATCCTCTGAACAAAAACTTAAGTGTGGACGTATGTATACAGCACAAATAAGTTTGAATTACACGATGTAGGATGTTTGGATTTTTGAAAATTGATTATTCCAAGTTGCCAACTTTGTTTTCTCAAAAAAAAAAAATCTATTTTTATTATATAGTGAATATGATTTTTAAGTTTATTTTAATAATATAAAATATAAAATGATATATAAAAATTGTTATCAAATTTTTATTATTCAAAATCATTAATTGCAATATATATTTTAGTCATATTAGGTAATTCCGTATTTTTTATCTAAGAAGCAACTGATTGGTAACAGTGGAAATGAAGTTACAAAAGCTTATAATTGTGGATGCATGACTCTATTACATACAAACATTTACTAATCTATATGTTGTGGTGGAATAAGGTAAGGGGCCAAGAATGGACGAAAGCCTCTAATAACTAAGTAGTCAGCCAGTTCGACAGTTACATTTTCCCAGTAATCCAAGCTTTCAACGCTGTTCGGGAACAGGACAGGAAAAGAACTAGCCCGGAGACAAAAAGGTTCAGACATTGAGAGGAAAATGACAAGATCTCCTATGTCTTCAGTGTGAACCGCGTTGCCTTCACCGTCTAGTTTGAACACCATTAAATATTCTGTTCTCATTTTGGCAACACCATCATCGATCTCAACAGTCTTCTTGTACTGCTTAACCAAGAAAGTTTCGCCGGTGGTTACTGACTCCACCAAGTGCTCGTACGTGCAGCACGAATCCATAAGCTCGTTTGTGGTCTTGGTTAACTCGGGAATGTTTTTAAACCGCAGCCTCTGAATCTTGTGTTTGTGATTCTGGAGATCCCATGTTCCCACGAGGTGACCTCCAGCCCCAAGAACGCGAAACATGCCCTCTTTCTTGGAAAACATAACACGAGAAGAGAAGAAGCATGAGTTTTCGATCGTGATATTGGTCCATTCGGGTTTACTCTGAGCTGGTCTGCAAAAACTGAGCTGAGGTCCCAAAAACTTGACAGCCACAACACAGTCTTCATCCTCTGGAGAAGATGAGGACATTGACACGTTGGTGACGATTTGGGTTTGGCAACATGGCAGAGTCACAAGAGGAGGCAGAGGAATGCTTTTTGGATCTGTATACGATGCATACGGGTTTAGGTCATCTTGGAGACGCAGGATTCCGTCGTCGCCACTCAAAGTAGCTACCCATCCGTTAGATGCGCCGATCGTTACCACTTTATCAAAAATATCATTATAAAGCAACTCCAGATTTACCTTCTTTTCCAGATTAATCATGTCATTATGAACCTCTGAAATGACGAGTTTTCCGAGACAGGCTTCATAAGGTTCACAAAGTTCAGCTGAGACGACGAAACAGGGAGGGGTTTGCTTTTTCCTCGAGGAAGATGAGAATCCGTTAGAGAGAAGTAGAAGAGTTGATCTTCGAGATTTCCCAAGCCAGAGCTTCGAGAGCCGGTTCAGAATTAGAGACATGAATATAAATTACTCAATATGTAAGAAACCCTAAATGAAGCCTTCATTTAATATAAAAGGAATAGCCTTGCCCGTCAAGTTTCTACCTAACACAGTTGTTTCCATAAATTTTACCAATATATTTGTGGAAACTTAATGTTATTTTCCTTTGTTATACTCCCTCCGTCTTTTAATATAAGTCGTTTTAGAAAAAAATTTATGTTCCAAATTATATGATATTTTCGGTTTTTTATGTAAAATTTATAAATACTTAATGTTATATGACCAATGATAATATACCTTCTATTTTATAATTGGTTGATTTGTGGTTAGGTAAATAATTAATGATGTTTTTGTTAAAAAAATATAAAAAACTAATGATTTCTTAAACAATTTTAAAACGACTTATATTAAAAATATGGAAGAAGTATATTATTATAAAATAATTAGCATTTGAGTCTTTCTATACATAATTCAAGAAACTGGACGCGACCTTGAACCACAAACTGTGGAGTGAACATGGTATCTTGGTTCAACGCCTCGATGTAAGCCTTTTGCCTCACCGTCCATTGGCTCGATCCGTATGGATCCTTCCACCCCAAGTAATCCCAATAATCAACGTGAAAAACGAGAACAATTGCCGGAGAACCAGCCCCACCTTCACGACGGATCTGACCGTCGAAATCTCCACGTCCGAGGCGTGACACGAGCATCTCCGCCTCCGGAGAAGTCTTGCATCCCTGAGAAGAGAAGAGTTGAACGAGAACAGGTCCGTCGCCGGCGGGAACATCGGCAGCTACAACGGCAGCGTTATGACCGGTGATTCCTTTTCCGGTGGGGGAAGTTGATGATCCTTTGACGCGAAAACAGGCGAAAAGACGCGGCGCCATTGGAGATAACAAAGAAAATTGCCGGTCGTCTCTTCGCCTTCCGATGAAAACCAGAAGAGGTTTTCTTTGAGCGTCCAAACACAACGGAGGAGGGAGAAACAAATCAGAAGATTAGAAATGTTTCCCCAAGAAAATGCAAAAATGTTCAGAGGCATTGAAATATTGGAGGGTGAGGGAGAAACAATTATTACAGGCTAGAGGCCAAGAGAGAAAGGCGGCAACAAGTATCTTTGCCTCATTTTTCTATAATTTGTTTTTTTCAATAAATAAATCTTTTACTAGGTTTTTATGGTGGCAAAGCTGTAGTTTTGAAGTTTTGTCCCTAGCATCATTATTCATAAACCCCTTAAAAGGTTTCTTATTTAATCTTTTATAGTTTTTAAAGCGTAAAAGTGAGTTAAGAGATTTATAAAGAGATTTAAACATTTATGTGGTTTATTGCAAATCTCTTAATTAAGGTTCTTAAAATTTTTTATAAAACATTCTCAACACAAGTTTGTTTTTAGAGATCATAGTTGTTGTTACTCACCCATATACACAAAATGATCTAGGAACACAAGTAAATGTATACATAAAAGTAGACGGAATCATCATTTGCTTATATATATATTATAACTTTGTTTGTAGACATCATTACATATATTTAGCTTTTGAAGGTTATGTATATGTCACAACACGAGACAAACACACACAACATCTATCTATCTACGGAAGCAAGAAATGGTACTTACAAGATGGGCAAGCACTTCACAATCACTCCCAGTATGGTACTTGTGAGACTTCATACTTTCATCTGCTCTTGGGAACGCATCGATGCTCCTTAGAGCGTTTCACACCCATCCTAGCAGCTTCCCTCAAATACCAATACTAGAAAAACTAAAATTCAAAGAACAGCATCATTTGAATTACGGTGGTTACATAAATAAAAAAAAAGGAGAGAAACCCATACGAGCAATCAAATGGATAGAAAACACATCAATGAAGTTAAAATTCAAATACTATTTTACAGCATCTCTCTACTGAGTTTCATAGGAAACATGAAACAGAAGATCATTCACTGGTATTCTTATGACTAACCATAGCAGTTACACAAGGCTTTAGATTTAGTAGTACGGTACTACTAGTACCTATCAAATCTGTGAAGAAGCACCACAGGACTTGACTCTTTCCTCACCAGCGGCGTCACACAACTGCTCATGATTCTATCTTCCAAGAAGCTAACCTACACGTTTCAAAATTACAATGACTGATCCTAAAGAGTTATTGATTCTATGTCAACGTGTAAGAAGAAGAAACATTCACTTTTACGGGAAGCCTCTCGATTCAGATCAAACGTGTCTTTGATTCTCTCAACATCCCTTGGCAGAAACGTCGACAATTTTGTCGTCGCTGCCACTTTGAACGGACGTTTCAACATCGGCCGATCAATCTGCGCCGCATTGTTAAGCTTCTTGCTCCGTTCGTCGTCGTGGCAGAGCAAGCGATGCTGCTTTCTTTATGCGGTTGGTAATCTCGAACAACGTAGACGATTGATTGCTTACGAGAACCATTCATCCTTCCTGTAAAAAACATTACAAAATGGATTCTTTTACTAATCGATTCAATAATCAATTGGATGATTTTGCAAGGATCAACTGGAGGTTCAGACCAACATCATCTCTTCTGACTCAGGAACTAGGATGTCTTGCAAGGAAAAGGTTAAGAGCATGAACTTTGACAAGCTTCAAGTCCCTTCGATGGTCACGCATGACTCTTGTGCTTTTGGAGAAGCCTTAACGAAGGTGGGCCAAACGATTTCAAAATCTACTTCTCATGTGCTCGCGGGTCCTGCTTTGCCTCAGCCTCAGCTCCAAGGAGCTTGGACTAAACCGCTGTTGATAACTGGAGCTACAGAACGTTCAACGATGCTTTCTGATAACCCTGTAACGGAAAACTCTGAATGGCCGGCTCTTTCAACCAGGGATATAGGTAGGAAGAAGAATAAGTCTTCCGTTGACAGAACAAAGGCTACACAACAAACAAAACTAGTTGATTCTTCCTCGAGTCAAAGAGTAAAGCTTCCTACTGATAAGTCCCGGTTTCCTTGGGCTGCTCGAATTAACCCGCAAACAAGGAGCCTCCATCGCGTGACAGTACCCGAATATATGGAGGATGGCACTCCTAAGGTAACTATTCCGGACCATGTACTACTCCATGGTTTGCAAAACCATAGGGAATATGTGATAGGACAGTTTTACCGCTGTCTGGTACCGTCTGGTGGGTTAGTGTATGCTGTTATGAATAGGATTTGGGGTAGAAAATGTGAGATTTTCGTCAGGAAAATTAGTGAATTCTCTTATATCTTCCACATCTCAGATGAGGCTACTAGAAAATTTGTTCTCCAGCGTAGTTTATGGCATGTGGATGATTTCCTCATGTTTGTTGCTCCGTGGACTTCTTCCGAATCCTTAACCCTTCCTGAAATTACATCAATTCCGCTTTGGGTCACACTCAGAAACATCCCCAGCAATCTATACTCCATCCTAGGAATCAAATGGATTGCTTCAGGAGTAGGAGAACCAATGTTATCTTACAAACCTTGGTTAGATCCAACTATCATAGGAGAAGCTAAGATTATGGTGGAAGTTGAGTTAGATAAACCTTTTCCATAGAAAGGTGCTGCTTGGGATAAGCAAGGGAACTTTTCTTTGGTTGATGTGGAATACTCTTGGCTTCCTACATCCTGTGAGAGATGTGGTCAGATTGGGCTTAAATCAAAGAGATGTTTGTCTATTTCTGGTCTTAAGGCAGCTACACCAGCTACTGAGAGAAAGGATTCAGTAGTCGCCCATGTCTTTGAATCACCTACTGATGCTTCACCACCCGAAATGAATATTCATAAAGTCATATAGGTCTCTTCAGAAACATCGCAGGAAGCTGCTGTGGCTAAAAGAGATGCAACACTTTCAGATATTCCAATCCCATCTCAAGCTAAAGAAGCTATGTCAATGGCAACGATACAAGCATCTAACTCTCAGAAATGTATTTCGCATGCTCCTGTTTCAGATCAGCCAGCTACACCAAAAGATGATACATCTTGCATATGTGATGAGGTGATTGAAAAAATTAACTCTACTGATGTGGATGATCTGGTTTCTTTAGCTACTATTTCAGTGCTAGAGAACTTGTATGAGTCACCAACATTTATTTGTGTCAATGAAACAGTTGAGTCTCCGCCTACGGAGTCTGCCCCAATAAAGCAACACACAGAGTCTTCAGTCACTCAAACCCAGCCGAGGTTAGCAAGGAAAGTAGCAGAATGCAGGAGATTGATTTGGGCTCAAATCAGTTTGCCTCTTTAACTTCCTTAGAAGGAGAAGAAGAATATCAATTGGAATTGGATGAAAGTTCTGGTCCAATAGACCTCTTGACACCTTCAGGGAAAAGACTCCTTCGAAACCTTCAGGGAAAAGACTCCTTCGAGAAAGACCTGTTAAACCCTCGGCAAAAGGTATGGAATGGCAATTGCAATCCACGTCTCGCGGACGAGGAAATAGAGGACATGGAAACCGTGGGAGACTACGGTAGAAGCGACTTTTTACCCCTCTAAAGTCAACCAAAATCATGCTTTGGTAGTCTCTTGTTTAATTATGATCATTGTATCTTACAATCTTCTCTCAAATTGTATGACTTCGGTCATAGCCTACTGTGTAATCGTTTTTTCAAATAAAAGTATGTTAAAAAAAAAAAAAATTGGATGATTTTCGATTTTTCTACACCAATCTACACAGATATATATACTTTTGAGGATTTTTACTCCGAAGCAGTATGTGAGATCATTGAGAGTGAGAATACTCCATCAATCTTTCTCTATCAAACTTCACAAGGGTGAGCCAATTCATACAAACAAAAAAGCACAAAACTTTCAGCATCAAATGGTTGGACCAGAAACAGAGGATAACAGAGTAACCAATTACTATCTTCTTCGTTCCCATGAGCTAACTGAGAGAGAAATCAAAACCTCTTTGAGAAGAATGGATTCAGGAAACGGGCAGTGGCTTCGCCAGGTCTCGATGAGAAGCTGTGGCTGTCGTCTTTCTTGCTTTTCTTCTTCTTAGAGATGAAGACGCGTGGAGGAGTGACTCCATTTTGAAGGAAGCATGAGAGAAGTGAGATGGAGAAGAAGAAGCTATAGGGGAAGGGAAGGAGAGGAGACCGTCTCTTGTGTACCCTAATTAAGAGACGGTCTTTATGATAATTGATATTTTTTTTTATTTGTAATTAAACTAAGAGACTTCTTAAGAGACTTGGATAAAGATGCTCTTAGAGGATTTGTGATGTAGGAGAATCTTAGACTTGTAGTGTTTTCTAGAAGTTTTCCTTTTATTTAGTGTTTTCCTTTTTATGTTTTAGGCTCTCTCTATATAAGAGAGTTTTAGGTATTATGTTTGAGACAATGATATCTTTCTTATCAATAGAAGTTTTAAAGCTTTTATCTTTTATGGTGGATTCCAGAGCTTTATTGTCGAGTTCTTGCTTGAGAGCTTGATTTTGATATAAGGGTTAGTGTTTGCTAACCTTTGTGATTTCCGACTGCGTCAAGTGGTATCAAAGCAAGGTTTTCTCCTTCTATTTTCGAAGCTTGATCAGCCATGGGTGATCAACTAGTAACCAAAGCCGACTTCGAGGGTTTCGCAGAAGGTTTAAGGGAGGCAACCACAAACCTCACTGCCGTAACTGCTCAATTGGCAAATCTGGTAACTGTGTTAAATAATCAGGTTGTGGCTTATCCCAATCAGGTTAATAACGCCGGTCAAAGAGGTGGAGAAAGAAGACCAATTCGGGTCAACAAGGTCGAAACAATCGTGATGTTGTTGTTGATAATTCTAGTTCAGGTGAAGAATTAGAAGAAGAAATAGCTGAAGGAAACCAACAAAACAATCATGATTATCGGGTAAAGGCCGATATTCCATTGTTCTATGGAACTATGGGAGTGGAGGAGTTTTTTGATTGGCAAATTGATGTTGATCGATTTTTTGATGTCATGGGCGTTCCTGAGAATAAACAAGTTAAGATGGTAGCTGTCAGACTGAAGAAGACTGCTGCAGTGTGGTGGGATAAACTCATTGTCCAAAGGCAAAGAAAAAAAATAGGACCAGTTAGGACTTGGCGTCGAATGAAGCAATTAATGCTAGAGCGATTCTTACCGGAATATTACGAACAAATTCTTTACAAGATGTATCTCGATTGTGTTCAAGGAAACAGAACTGTGACCGAGTACACAGCTGAATTCTTGCGTTTCTCTGAACGCAATGAGTTAGGCGAAACAGAGAATCAAAAGGTGGTTAGGTACATCAGCGGTTTAAAGGGTTCTCTTCAGGGATAGATGAGTTTGCAAACCGTATGGTGCATGCATGAAGCTTCCAGTCTAGCATTGAAATCTGAGTTAATGGAGAAGTCATCACGCGGGTTCTCAACATTTAGAAGAAACACGGCTCAGACCAGTTTTGAACCAACAAGTGAGAAAGAAAAGAGTGTAGCCAATAAAGACTCCAATCCGGGAAACAAAGGAGCTAGTAGCTCTAATTCTACACAACAGAACAAGGCACAACCTCAAAGACAGAACAATCCTTATGCTAAGCCTTCCATTGATAAGTGTTTCCGTTGCCAAGGACATGGTCATAAATCAAATGTCTGTCCAAATCGGAGAACAGTTGCTATAATAGAGGAAGAAGATGAAGAGGATGAAAGGGATTTTGCTGGGAATGAAGAATATGAGGGAGCTGAATTCGCTGAAGAAGAATCTGGAGAGATAATAAACCTTGTGCTGCAACGAGTCTTGTTGTCATCTAATTAAAGAAGAAGGCCAACGTAAGAATTTGTTTAGAACACATTGTTCTATTCAAAACAAGGTGTATAATGTGATTGTGGATAATGGAAGCTCGGAGAATTTAGCTTCTCAAAAGCTGGTGGAGTATCTGAAGCTACCCACAACCCGTCATGAGAAACCGTACGGTCTTGGTTGGGTAAAGAGAGGATCACAAGTTCGAGTTAGCATGACTTGCAAAGTTCTCATATCTATAGGTAAACACTATAAGGAGGAGATCACTTGTGACGTTCTTGACATGGATGTTTGTCACATTCTTCTTGGACGACCTTGGCAGTATGATAACGATATCACATATCAAGGTTGAGACAATGTGATAATGTTTACGTGGGGCAACCATAAAATTGCCATGGCACCTGTTAAGGATTTTTGTAACACTGCGAAGGAAAAGAAGTCAAGTTTCTTGGTTATGACACATGACGACAAAGAGCTTGATGGGGATGTTCAAGAAGCAAAGTATTTCTATCCCTTGGTTGTTAAAGGGTTATTGAGCGCAGTAACGGAGGAGACGTCAACCCCACGTGAAGTGTTAGAAATTCTGGATGATTTCAAAGAGTTGATTGCGGAAGAACTTCCTAATGATCTAGCTCCCATGAGAGATATTCAGCACCATCTTGACTTGATTCCAGGATCTAGTCTACCAAATCTTCCCCATTACCGTATGAGCTCTAGGGAGAATGAGATTTTAAGGGAACATATTGAAGATTTGCTGAGAAAAGGATTTATTCGTGAGAACATGAGTCCATGTGCCGTACCGGTTCTGCTAGTTCCTAAGAAAGGTAACCAGTGGCGGATGTGTGTTGATAGTAGAGCCATTAATAAGATAACCATTAAGTATCGATTCCCTATACCTCGTTTGGAAGATATGCTTGATGAGTTGTCAGGTTCTAAGGTGTTTTTAAGATAGATCTTCGAAGTGGTTATCATCAAATTCGAATCAGGCCTGGAGATGAGTGGAAGACTGCTTTTAAGATTAAAGATGGATTATTCGAATGGATGGTGATGCCTTTTGGGTTGTCAAATGCTCCTAGCACATTCATGAGATTAATGACCCAGATTCTCTGCCCTTTCATTGGTTCTTTTGTGGTGGTTTATTTTGATGACATTTTGATATACAGTAAAACCAAAGACGAGCAAATGGAACATCTGAAGCAAGTTTTGCAGGTTTTACAAGAAAACCAACTGTACATCAATCTTAAAAAATGTACGTTTAGCACCAACAAGCTGTTATTTCTTGGATTCGTTATTGGTGAAGAAGGGATTCAGGTTGACCAGGACAAAGTAAGTGCCATAAGGGATTGACCGGTTCCTAAGTCAGTCACTGAGATACGCAGCTTTCATGGTCTAGCTACTTTCTACAGGAGATTTGTTAGAGATTTTAGTACCATTACTGCGCCTATCACTGAGTGTTTGAAGAAAGGAAAGTTTCATTGGGGATCCAAACAAGAAGAGAGTTTTGCTTTAATTAAAGAGAGGCTTTGTACTGCACCAGTATTAGCCTTACCCGATTTTGACAAAGTGTTTCAAGTGGAATGTGACACTAGTGGTGTGGGAATAGGTGCTGTCTTATCACAAGAAAAATGACCGATAGCTTTCTTTAGTGAAAAGTTAAGTGAAGCTCGCCAAAAGTGGAGCACATATGATCAAGAGTTCAATGCGGTTTTTCGAGCTCTTCGACAATGGGAGCATTACTTGGTTCAGAGAGAGTTTGTTCTATTTACGGACCACCAAGCTCTAAAGTATCTTCACAGCCAGAAAGTGATAAATACGATGCATGCTCGTTGGGTAAGTTTTCTGCAAAAGTTTCCTTTCATTATTCAGCATAAGTCTGGGAAACTTAACAAGGTAGCAGATGCTTTGAGTAGAAGAGCTTCCTTACTCACTATCTTAGCATAAGAGGTTGTGGGTTTCGAGTTTTTGAAGGAGTTGTATGAACGTGATGCTGAATTCGAGGAATTATTGGGGAAATGTAATGGGAAGCATCCTTCAGCAGATTTCCACATAAGAGATGGTTATCTTTTCAAAGGAGACAGGCTGTGCATTCCTTGCTCGTCATTACGAGAAAAGTTGATTCGAGATTTGCATGGTGGCGGACTTAGTGGTCATTTGGGAAGAGACAAGACCATTGCTAGCTTAGAGGCAAGGTTTTATTGGCCGAATTTAAGGAGAGATGCGGGTGCTATAGTTAAAAGGTGTTATGTCTGTCAAGTTTCTAAAGGACAATCTCAGAACACTGGTCTTTATATGCCATTACCAATCCCGGAGGATATTTGGCAAGACTTGTCCATGGATTTTGTACTAGGCTTGCCTCGTACACAGCGAGGCGTCGATTCTGTGTTTGTGGTCGTTGACAGATTCTCCAAGATGTCGCATTTCATCGGCTGCAAGAAGACCGCATATGCCTCTAACATCGCCAAGTTTTTTTTTCGGGAAGTAGTACGTCTTCATGGGGTTCCTAAGTCGATAATTTCAGACAGAGATACCAAGTTTCTCAATCATTTCTGGATTACACTTTGGAGGATGTTTGGAACCAGCTTGAAACGAAGTTCTACAGCTCACCCACAGACTGATGGGCAAACCGAGGTGACGAACAGAACTTTAGGGAATATGATTCGAAGTGTTTGTGGAGATAGACCGAAACAATGGGATCTAGCTTTACCTCAAGTGGAGTTTGCTTACAACAGTGTTGTGCATTCAGCTACAGGGAAATCACCTTTTTCTTTGGTCTATACTTTTATTCCGAAGCATGTGGTCGATTTGGTTAAGTTGCCTAAGCTCCTGGAGTTAGTATCTCAGCTGAGATTATGGCAGAGGATATTTTAGCAACTAAGGAAGCTGTCCGAGCGAAGTTAGAAGCAACTGGTCAAAAGAATAAAGAAGCAGTAGTTAAGCGTAGAAGACTCAAGGTTTTTAAAGAAGGAGATGAAGTGATGGTGTTTCTACGAAAAGAAAGATTCCCAGTTGGCACATATCGCAAGTTACAGCCTCGCAAATATGGACCATTCAAGATTTTGCGAAAGATAAATTATAATTCTTATGTGGTGGCACTTCCAGAAGACATGAACATTTCTAATACGTTCAATGTAGCTGACATCTATGAGTACCATGCTGATGGTGTTCTTTATCCAGAAGAGAACTCGGGGTCGAGTTCTTTGGAGGTGGAAGAGACTGATGTAGGAGAATCTTAGACTTGTAGTGTTTTCTAGAAGTTTTCCTTTTATTTAGTGTTTTCCTTTTTATGTTTTAGTTTCCTTTTTTTTTATGTTTTAGGCGCTTTCTATATAAGAGAGTTTTAGGTATTATGTTTGAAACAATGATATATTTCTTATCAATAGAAGTTTTAAAGCTTTTATCTTTTCTGATGGATTCCAGAGCTTTATTGTCGAGTTCTTGCTTGAGAGCTTGATTTTGATATAAAGATTAGTGTTTGCTAACCTTTGTGATTTCCGAGGGTTGTCTATTGCTTTGGAAGGAAGCAAGTGTTGGTGACAAGTCGAATATGAGTCCATGACATGACAGGTGAGCGAATCTTTCAGCTAACTCCATTTTTATCAGACAACCTAACCGGTTTGTCTAGATTCCGGTACAGTTAACTCCCTTTCAGCTAACTCCCTTTTTATTAACATTTTGTAATATCCCATTTGATTGGATTAAGCCCATATATTAAAAAATTTCCCAAATAACCTAAGATAGAAAGAGGTAAGAATAATCAAATGAATTCCACTTGAATAAAATAGTAATAAACCGATAATTAGTAATCAAAAGTCACATATGTAATGAGATTCACTCTTCAATAAGAAGAGACTATCTTAACTCCATCATCTTCTTGGAAACAAGTTGGTCTTTCTTCCAAATTTCTTTGGTTTATTTTAGGTTATGGTTGTTAAGTGATATTCCAATGCATCTTTAAATTAATTAAAGAAAGTAACCTAGCTAGTTCCCACTACTAATAAACCTACTTGGTTGGACTCCCAAGCACTTAGGGCATCTTTAACCCAAGTGCTTATGGGTGGGTGCTTAACAAAAAATAATATAATAGTGGGTGGGTCCCAGGGTGGGACCCACAAAATTTTAAGCACCGGCTCTTCTGCAGCCTATTTAAACACCGCTGCTTGCACTGTTCACGGCCCTACTGACACGTGGCGGCCTGCGATTGTTCCATTTTTAATTTTTAATTTTTAATTTTTTTAATCAGGAAAAAAAAATATTTAAGCACCCCATTATGGGTTGTTAGGTTAACTAGAGGGTCTTCCGGGCTACGCCCGGATTTTTGCCTATAATATGATTAAATTGAATTAAACTTGGTATTCTGATGTTTTGGATTCAGCTATTGTTATATTTTTGGCAAATGGTTATATGCGCGGTTATATTTTCGGGTGCTGATATTCTCATCTGAGGTTTTGAATAATTTATATCTTTATGAAATAGTTGAAATAATTTAATGGTATTATGATCACCAGTATTAATTCACTACATTGTTTTCATTAGTTAAATATATATATAATTTTATT
This sequence comes from Brassica napus, assembly GCF_020379485.1. Classification (NCBI taxonomy): domain Eukaryota; kingdom Viridiplantae; phylum Streptophyta; class Magnoliopsida; order Brassicales; family Brassicaceae; genus Brassica; species Brassica napus. Next base: position 10,772,433 of record NC_063445.1, on the reverse strand, counting down.
AATTTCATTTAAAAAATCCCTATTTAATTCAGTAATATTAGGACTTTTAAGTAATATTTTCCTTTATTAGGTAATACAGATATTTAGGTTTCTAATTTTAAAATATATTTGTTGTAGATAAAAAATATTTGATTATAATGTATATAAATAATTATTATATTGTTAGAGTAATAGTTTTCTAATTTAATTATACATTACCTGGTAATAATATACATTACATATAATCTAATTGGGTTATTATAGTTAGTTAGACTTTTCTAGAAAATTATTACCTTATTAGTTTTAAATTTTTTATATAAATCTGAAATTGGGTTTTAAAAAATTGTGTTTAGTATTGAAACCTTGTGATAATATAAACTAATTTTCTGTCTAACATATTAGTTATGATTGTTTGTGAAGGAAAAGATGGAATGTTGGGTGCGCTTATACATAAATAGAAGCATAATACATAAATTGGTGGGACATGAATAGCATGAGTATATATGAAGAGGTTGAGATTTTATTTCTTCTCTCTATGGCTTGGGTTCGTCTTGATGGAGCTTGACATGTTACTCGCCCTTTGTAGTGGTTGATGTATTTGATTGAGCGGTCGAAGTAAAAACTTGTTGCTAGCGAGGAAGCTAGTGTAAAGAAACACGTTTTTGAATGGTAGGTACAACAATAAGTTGTATCAAGAAGGTGTTTGTTGATTAATTCAACAACACATTTCTTTTGTGTTCTTTTGGTAGGTGCAACAAGAAGTTTCACCAACTCCCCATAATCTCCTATAAATAACCACACAAGGAGAAGAAGAAGATCATCCCAAAACAAAGAGAAAACAAGAGAAGAAGAGAGTGAGCAAGAGAGAAAAAAAAAAAAAAAAAAAAATCTTTCTTGTGAGAAAATCTTTCTCTATAAGAAATTAAGTGTAATTTCTTGAGTGTATTTGGGGTCGGGTGTGAGTTGAGAGCTTGTAAAAATTTCCCGGGTTGATAATAAAAGATCTGTAGCAGGTCCGGAGACGTAGGCAAAAGTTGGCCGAACTCCTTTAACAATTTTGTATGTGTTTTCCCGCTCCCATAAATTCCGCAAATTCTGGTTTTCCGCAAAATTTGACCGCATATTTCCTAACAACTGGTATCAGAGCCTGAGTTACGGTGATCGGTCAAATTTTTTGTGGGGTTACTATTCACGTGAACAGTACTTCGTGAATAGTGAATTTTGTCAGTAACATCGGTTTGTCGACGAAGGTGTTCTAATACACGGTGGTTCCAGAAACGATGGGAGGCGAAGACGGTTTGGCGCATAGTATCGGGAAATTTGACGGTACAGATTATGCATTTTGGAGAATGCAAATTGAAGATTATCTGTATGGAAAGAAGCTTCATCAACCGCTGAGCAAGAAGCCTGAGAAGATGGATCAGGATGAGTGGGAGCTCCTTGACAGACAAGTTCTGGGTGTTATAAGGTTAACACTGTCGAAAAACGTTGCTCACAACGTTGCGAAGGAGAAGACCACGGAAGGGCTCATGAAAGTTCTCTCTGACATGTATGAGAAACCTTCGGCAAACAATAAGGTATTTCTCATGAAGAAACTCTTTCATTTGAAGATGGAAGAAGGTGGCCTGGTTGCCGCACATGTGAACGAGTTCAACACGATTGTCAACCAACTGTCATCGGTTGAAATCGAGTTTGATGATGAAGTGCGAGCACTGATTTTGTTGGCATCTCTGCCAAATAGTTGGGAGCCGATGAGGGCAGCGGTTAGTAATTCTGTGGGTACTCAAAAGCTCAAATTCAATGATGTTAGAGATCGTATCCTTGGTGAGGAAGTTCGAAGGATAGACTCTGGGGAGGCATCAACGAGCTCTGCTTTCAACGTGGAAAACAGAGGGAGAAACCCAGATAGAAATAACCGGAGTAATGGCAGATCGAAGTCAAGGAATGGATGGGGCCAGTCCAAATTCAGACAGCCTGCAGAGTGCTGGAATTGTGGAAAGACAGGTCACATCAAGAAGAATTGCCGAGCACCACCGAAGAAGGAAGACAACACTAGAGGCGGAGCCAATGTAGTGACACGTGAAATCGCTGATGCATTGGTAGTGTCTGTTGATTCCCCGAGGAAAATTGAAGCTCGTGATGCAGCTACAAGTACCACCAAAGCATTAATATCCTATGTTGATAGCCCAGTCGATTCATGGGTTCTTGACTCAGGAGCGTCATTCCACACCACACCGCACCATAACATTATGGAAAATTATGTTGCGGGAAATTACGGAAAGGTATATCTTGCTGATGGATTACCTTTGGACATAGTTGGTATTGGAGATATCAACCTGAAGATGTCAGACGGACGTGTGTGGAAGATTACGAAGGTCAGACATGTGCCAAAGTTGATGCGAAATCTGATCTCAGTAGGTCAACTTGATGATACGGGGCACGATGTCAATTTTGGTGGTGGAGCCTGGAGGGTCAGAAAAGGTTCCATGGTGGTGGCTAGAGGTCATAAAAGAGGCACTCTTTATATGACGACGAGTTATCAAGACACTGTTGCTGTTGTCGAGAATGCCAAACAGACCAAGTTGTGGCATTGTAGGTTGGGACACATGAGTGAGAAAGGGATGAAACTCATGGTGGAAAATGGCGCTCTTTCGGATCTGAAGACGGTGGATCATCAGATGTGTGAAAGCTGCATCCTTGGGAAACAGAAACGAGTTAGTTTCTCTAAAGGAGGAAGAGAGCCAAAATCTGAGAAGTTAGAGCTGGTGCACACTGACGTGTGGGGACCCGCTCCTGTTGCATCGCTGGGAGGTTCGTACTACTATGTGACCTTTATTGATGACTCCACAAGAAAAGTGTGGGTTTACTTCATGAAGAACAAGCATGAAGTGTTTTCGGTTTTCAAAATTTGGAAAGCCATGGTTGAGATTGAGACGAATCTCAAGTTGAAGTGTCTAAGGTCTGATAATGGTGGTGAGTACATCAGCGGCGAGTTCAAAAGATATTGCGCTGATAATGGGATCAAGATGGAGAAGACTATTCCTGGAACGCCTCAACAGAATGGAATAGCGGAAAGGATGAACCGAACCTTGAATGAGCGTGCAAGGAGCATGAGATTGCACTGTGGATTACCAAAGACGTTTTGGGCAGATGCAATCAATACTGCAGCCTTCTTAATAAACAGAGGACCGTCTGTACCATTGGGATTTAAGATCCCTGAAGAAGTTTGGAGCGGAAAGAAAGTAAACCTTTCTTATCTAAAGGTGTTTGGTTGCTTAGCTTATGTTCACATTGACGATGCTGCAAGAAGTAAACTTGACTCGAAGTCTAAAAAGTGTTACTTCATCGGTTATGGTGACACGGAGTTTGGTTACCGGTTTTGGGATGACGAAAATCGGAAGATCATCCGCAGCAAAAATGTTGTGTTCAACGAAGAAGCGTTGTACAAGGATAAGCTAAGAGAAGGCTCGGAGAAGAAAGAGCCTGGAGCTGTTGACTTAGAAGATATCCTGACACCGGAGTTGCCACAGGATACCGCAACAGCAGAAGAAGAAATCTCTCAAGACGAGAGTGGTGAGGCTGAAGAAAGTGATGATTCTGAAGTGGTCCCATATACACCAGTCACGGAGTTACGACGGTCAAGCAGAATCATCAGAAAGCCAGTAAGATTCTCTCCATCGCTCAACTACATTCTGCTCACAGACAGAGGCGAGCCTGAATGTTATGAGGAAGCTATGCAAGTTGATGAGTCGATCAAGTGGGAGCTTGCAATGAACGACGAGATGGACTCGTTGTTATCCAATCACACGTGGGAGTTAGCAGATTTGCCTAAGGAGAAAAAGGCATTGCATAACAAGTGGATCTACCGAATAAAAGAAGAACCTGATGGGAGTAAGCGCTATAAAGCGAGGCTTGTTGTGAAGGGATTCCAACAAAAAGAAGGCGTTGACTACACCGAAATCTTCTCTCCTGTAGTCAAGATGGTGACCATTAGAACAGTTCTTGGGCTGGTAGCACAAGAAGATCTGCATCTTCAACAGATGGATGTGAAGACGGCATTTCTTCACGGTGATTTGGATGAGGAAATTTATATGAAGCAACCCGAAGGCTTTGAGATCAAAGGGAAAGAAAGCCTTGTTTGCAAGCTGAAAAGGAGTTTGTACGGCTTAAAACAAGCTCCAAGACAGTGGTATAAACGGTTCGACAACTTTATTAAAGGCGTTGGTTTCTTGAGGTGTGAAGCTGACCACTGTTGTTACTTCAAGACGCTTGAAGAGTCCTACTTGATATTGCTCCTATATGTCGATGACATGTTGATAGTAGGAGCAGACTTGCACGAGATCAATAGTTTGAAGACGAAACTCTCAGAAGAGTTTGCGATGAAAGACCTTGGAGAAGCAAGACAGATTCTAGGGATGAGAATCAGTAGAAGCAAGGAAGGTCTTAAGTTATCACAAGAGGAGTATGTGAAGAAAGTCCTCAAGAGGTTTAACATGGATGATGCGAAGCCAGTTAGTACTCCCCTGGCAAGTCACTTTCGGTTATCCAGAGAACAATCTCCAAAGACGGAAGACGAGATGGCATGTATGGATAAAGTTCCATATGCTTCTGCTATAAGAAGCTTGATGTACGCGATGATATGTACAAGGCCAGACATTGCACATGCAGTGGGAGTCGTTAGCAGATTTATGAGCAATCCAGGAAAGGAACATTGGGAAGCCGTTAAGTGGATTTTCAGATATCTAAAAGGAAATCCAAGTTTATCGCTATGTTTCACGAAGTCTAAGACGGGATTGCAGGGATATGTTGATGCTGACAATGGAGGTGACATTGACAGCACGAAGAGCACAACCGGGTATGTCTACACCTTTGGTGGTACTGCAATTTGTTGGGTTTCAAAGTTGCAGAAAATTGTATCTCTATCAAGCTGTGAAGCTGAGTATGTTGCTGTAACGGAGGCAACAAAAGAGATGATATGGCTACAGTCTTTTCTAGAAGAGCTAGGCCATGACCAAGGGAAAGGTGTGTTGTACTGTGACAGTAAAAGTGCTATCGATTTGGCAAAGAATCCGGTTTACCATGCTCGGACGAAGCACATACATCGTCGATATCATTTCATCAGATCAGCGTTAGAAGATGAAATGTTGGTGCTTGAGAAGATCCCAGAAGCAAGAATCCGGCAGACATGTTGACGAAGGTCGTGCCGTATGACAAGCTGAGGTTGTGTGCAACCTCAGTAGGCTTGTTGGAGTAACAAGCTGGGAAGACCTGCTACATTGATCATGGTGTGAAGACAGATTGGAATCAGTCTTCAAGTGGGAGATTGTAAAGAAACACGTTTTTGAATGGTAGGTACAACAATAAGTTGTATCAAGAAGGTGTTTGTTGATTAATTCAACAACACATTTCTTTTGTGTTCTTTGGTAGGTGCAACAAGAAGTTTCACCAACTCCCCATAATCTCCTATAAATAACCACACAAGGAGAAGAAGAAGATCATCCCAAAACAAAGAGAAAACAAGAGAAGAAGAGAGTGAGCAAGAGAGAAAAAAAAAAAAAAAAAAAAAATCTTTCTTGTGAGAAAATCTTTCTCTATAAGAAATTAAGTGTAATTTCTTGAGTGTATTTGGGGTCGGGTGTGAGTTGAGAGCTTGTAAAAATTTCCCGGGTTGATAATAAAAGATCTGTAGCAGGTCCGGAGACGTAGGCAAAAGTTGGCCGAACTCCGTTAACAATTTTGTGTGTGTTTTCCCGCTCCCATAAATTCCGCAAATTCTGGTTTTCCGCAAAATTTGACCGCATATTTCCTAACAGCTAGTTCCAGTTTTCCTACAGTAGTGAGTATTTAGATTATTTGTATGAACAATGGACTAAATATAAATCAATTACCTTTGCATTGTTTTGGAATGATGCTTGTGAAGATAGCAACTTGAGTGTTTATAGTTTTGTTTCTACATATGTTCGAATGAGCCATTGTTCGGTGGGCCTCTTAATTTAATTGTGTTGAGATGAAGTTATATGTAATATTCACAATTTGGGATAGTAATCTGTGAATATTTCTCTATTATTCCGATTTCAAAACATAGGTATCAAAATTATAGCATTGGATGTAATTTCAAAGACGTTAGCATTGGATGTGATCATACATATACGTTGTTCAGTAATAATCACTAAATCAGATCCTAGTGACTTCCTTATTTTAAAGTCTGAATATATGCGTAGTAGTAAGGGAAAATAAAACTAACCATAATAGAATGAGTAAATTGCTTATAAAGATATAAAACCATAAAATGGGAAGTGTATTCAAAGAAACATAGAAAGCATGCAATGAACAAAAGTCTGAAGATAGAAATGGTAAACATAAAAACAGAACTTAAACTGCAGCAAAATCAATCACGGCATAAGAGGATTCTTAAAGCTGTATTAGCCACTCTTGGGACGTTTGGCTTCATCCGATTCCATACCAGCAGAGGCTTTTCTAACCCTCTCACCCACAGTACCATCAAGACCTCTGATAGGACCGGATTCCTCACGTACAGACTTCAAGACATCATCAGATGTTGATGGAACAGAGTGTTCTTCCAAGAGAGCTACATGATGCGGAGCCTCTGGTGGGAATACCTTCGTGACAGTAATGGTTTGGGTCTTTCCTGACAAATTATGATCGGAGATTTTCACAATGAATTTATGTATGTCTGCTCTATTTATCGAGTAGAGCCTGCGGTACCGGCACGCACTGATCAGCCTCTACGCCCTCATTACACTAACGTTCAAGAAAAATATATGTAAGTTCAACTAACTTGGAGCTATGTATAGACATGTTAAAAATTAACTCAAAGTATCTGGCAACTAATTCTGATGCATGCTTCCCAGTCAACTCTCTGCCGGCGTCACCAAGGATCACGAAAACTGCATGTTCACTCTTATCATAAACATTAATCCTCGTGAGGTATCTGCAATGAGAGGCGATTAGATATTAGTGGTGGAAAAAAAGATGAAACTGTGTATAGGACACTCACTGAGAAACGCCTGTAACAACACTTTTGTCACATTTCTTTTTGTTACAAATCAGTGAGGTAGGCCCTTTGACTGCTTTATTGTTACACCCACCGCATGAAATATAATACCAAGCGGAACCACGAACGACATCGTCTATAGTTGCTGTGCATTCAAACCACGCAACCTCCCATTTTGAAAATAAAATAAACTATATTAATACACAATGAAGCATAACACAATGAGTGTGAAACAGAACAACTATTGTACCTTAGCAGTTTCCAGTTTGATGTAGGAGAAAAGTTCCGCTAGAGTTGCTGTCTCAGGCTTAGTAACAACCTCTGCATTAATTTTGTTAGTAATATCTGAGTTGGAACTCAACCTGAAAAAACGGGGAAACCAAAAAATGTCAGTGCTGAGTTTGCATGAGATACCAAAATAGTAGTTCAATGAAAAATCTAACTGAATACCAAAATGCATACCAGCCAAGATAATCCCTGCTAGGCTGGACATCGGCATCCATAAACACTCGAGATGATGACATCGAAGTGAGAGCAAGGGTTCCTGTTCAAAACACATTAATTAATTACTACCATACAACACGTGAACGATGCCACAATAGGATTCAAATCGCGCACGAGCTATACCACGGTCTCAAATAACAGTAAAGATGTCTCAATAAAATTCAGTTTGAATTACCACACCTACGTTCTATATGAGCACACAAACAATTACGACGAATGATGAGAAACAATATAGTTTTAGTGACTTAATCCGGTAGTTTAGTGAAATGCTTACCTCCAAGATGTTTAGGGTTTACTGTTGTGACCAAAAGAACGCTTGGAGTGCCTCCATACGACTTGAATTTCTCGCAGAAGTCAGATGTGGCATGGTCCCATAGATAGAGTTTCATCACTGGCCCGCTGCACAAGGATAAATCATGTGTTAGACATAACACACAAAAACGCGTCTAATATTTGAACAAACTCACCCATGTGTCTGAACATGAACACATAGATGTCGCATCTCTGCTATGTCAACTCCGTCGAGGACCATACATTCAGTGATAGCATGCCCATTCACCATCTTCATGTGGCCAACATAGTCTGAGATAGAACAATTCAAAGGAACAATGTTATTTGGGTGAAAAAACCGAATGATTTAAGTATAAAGATCAACAGTGCTTACCGTAAAGATCAATTTTGCGGTCACAGTTGGCCTGAAACTCCTCGTAACTGTAGAACCTGAACCTATCTTCATGAAATGCAACCGGAGGGTTATCAATAACCGATAACTTAGAATTCCAAGCGAATGTGATGGTGGCGCTATGATCCGTAACCCGATACTGAGCTTTGTTTCTGGAGCCGAAAAAATTGCTTAGCTTATAAACAGAACCAGAAGCCAGCTCATATGTCCCAACCCGACCCGCTGGTACAAAACCTTGAATAACAGTCCCCTATAGATCATTTGAGATACTCGATTAATAGAAATCTAACAATATTAGAGCAATATTAAAAAGGGGATCAGTAGTAAATGAATCGCAAACGAACCTCTTCATCAATGAGGAGCATCTCCTGTCCAATGAGCGTTTTCGAGTTTGGATTTCGAGCCTCCCAGAAATAAATCAGTCGAAACCTCAAGTCGGCTTCGTGTGGGCCGAGTGAAACATCTCTAAAGAGCATCACTTGATCGCCAAGCGCGGAGGAGAGAGCAGACGAAACAGGAGACTTCCCGTGATCGCCACGCGCGGAGGAGAGAGCAGACGAAACAGGAGACTTCCCGTTAGGTTTCATCACGATGGCGGAGGAACCGGTAGACTTCCGGGTTGGCCTTGGAGTCGCGGAGGAAGCGACGGTCTTCTTGTTGGTCTTGAGATCACACTACAAGAAAACAGCAAGGATTATGAGGGAAAAAATCGTCGGAATTTCGTCGGAATATCGTTATTCCGACGACATACCGACGAAACAAGTCGTCGAAAATAATTCCTCGGAATTTCTTCTTTCCTCGGAAATCCCTCGGAATTTTCCGACAGAATTCCGAGGAAACAAACTTCCGAGGAAATTCCGAGGATCACTAGTTTGTCGGAAATGTCCTCGGAATATACCGAGGGAGAACTTCGTCGGGATATTTCCTCGGACGTTCATCGATCGATGCGTTTTTGGACATATATACATCCGATCGATAGGAATATACCGACGGACATATTCCTCGGAATATTCCGAGGAACATGTCCCTCGGTATATTCCGAGGAACCGGTTCCTCGGAATATTCCGAGGGAAATGTCCCTCGGTATATACCGAGGGAACAGTTCCTCGGTATATTCCGAGGAACAGGTCCCTCGGTATATTCCGAACGTTTTTTTGTAAACAGATCGATCGATGGATTTATGTCCAAAAACGCATCGATCGATCGAGTAAAAAATATAATTAATTTCCTCGGAATGTAAAAAATATTAATTTAAAAAAAAAAAAAAAAATTTCTGAAATTTAAATTCGAAAATATGAAATTAAAATTAAAATTGAAATCATATTAATTAATATTCAAAGTTTCACAAATAAAAATAAAACATTCCGAGTTTTTGGAAAAAAAAAAAAAACTACGGGTCTTGCACGTCCGGGAACACCTCGTTCGGGTACATCCTCTGCATCATCTCCATCATTTAAACCAAGAAATAAATGAATTGAACTTTAAAAAAAAAAGAACTTACGGATTCAACGATTTCGTTGATTCGAAACCGGGACAAGTTGGTCGAAGCCGTCGAAGCGTCATCCTCGGTTTGAAGCTGAGACACTTCGTCTACCACCAGAGTTTGGACCAGGTCGACCACGTCCCTCACAAGACCGTCATCAATCTGGCCGATCTTCTTGTTGGTATACGTCCTCCTCATTAGGGCGAGATCATCAACCGGCTCGCCATCATTTTCTTCCGCCTTGAAAAAAAACATAAATTAAAGAAACATTAGAAATTAGAAGAAATGCACAATAAATTAAAATTCTGAAACTCAAATAATTGAAGAAAAAGCGGTTGAACTTACCATGCGATCTCCCAGAGTGGCAATAGATTGAGCACCCAAGTAATGTTTGTAGATGCCCTTCCCTTTACGGTCGCTCCTGCGGTTGGTGGAGTTGGTGGAAGAAGTTTCTTTCGTCTCTTCCTTATCCCAATGCGCACACAACTCTTTCCAGACCGTGTCGTTCATCGACTTTGGGACCTTTTAATAAAAAAAAAAAGAAAATAGTTTAATAAATTAAAAAATAGTTTATTAAATTAAAAAATTGTTTAATAAATTAAATCGAACCTTATTGATTTCCCACTTCTTCTTCCACTCGTGGATCTGCTTCCCATAGTTGTCCATAACTTTATGGACGAAGTGGTGATAGATAAAGAGCGTCTCATCGGAATTCCAGTTGAACTCTTGCTGAAAAAAAAACAATTAGTAGAAAATTTATATTAAAGATTAAAAATATAAGTAAAAAATTAGAATACTTACCGCAAACTGACGAAACCACAGAACCTGCTTGTCGGTAGGGAAGTGAGTGAAAGTCGGATGTCCACTGTCGAGGGCTGAGTACATCATACGGTTGATCCATGCGCTGATCCTGTTCCCGGATCGGTTGAACCTAATAAAAAGAATAAACGGTTAATAATGAATCCAAATTTAAAGAAAAAAAATGTTTAATTACCATGTTTGACCCCGTCCATGTGGATACGGAGTGAGATACGGAAGATGGTCACGACCGGGCTGTTGAACCAACTCCGCAACACGCATCACTCCCGGAGGACCCGGAGGAACAGGAGCGGATGCAGCAGCGGGAGCGAGAGGAGCAGGAGCGGGTGCAGCAGAGGGAGATGTATGGTTGGAGCTGTGGGGCGAAGGGGAATCCTGAAAATGGCTGGAATCCCGAGACTGGCTCCCCGTACCACCACGACCACGACGCTGTCGAGGCCGGGTCTGATCATCATGAGACCTGTAAATTAAAAAAATATATTTAATAAATAGAGAAATATATAAATTAATTTTTTTTTTAAAAAATCCCAAATAATTTAATCACAAAAAAGATTTATATAAATTAAAAATATTTAATAAATATATAAAAATAGTTCTAATAAACAAAAAATATTTTTAATAAATAAAAATAGTTTAATAATTACAAAAAATAGTTTTAATAATATATATATATATATTAAAAATATTTTTAAATCCCAAATAATAGTTTTTAATCACAAAAAAAGTTTTATAGATATTTAAAATATTTTGTAAAATCCAAAAAATCGAATTTATATACAAATTTTTTCTTGTAAAATCCAAAAAATCGAATTTATATAGAAAAATCGATTTGTAAAATACAAAAATCGATTTTATATACAAAAATCGATTTTATAAATAAAAAAAAAAAAAAAATTCTAAATCAATTCAACAAAACAAATTATTCAACCAAATCATAATTCTAAACCTATTATACAACCAAATCACAATCCTAACCAATCACCCTAACAAAAATCTATCAAAACTACACAAAAACCTAACAAATAGAACCTAAGAGAGTGGGATAGGGTTCTTACATGATTTGTGTAAGAGAAGGGGGAGATCGCCGGAGATATCGTCGGATTTCAGGGGGAAATCGCCGGAAAGGAGAGAGGAGTCGCGCAGAGGAAGAAGAGAGAAATGGGGAAGAAGAAGCGGCTCGTGGTTATAAAACCTAGGGTCCGACGGATAATATCCGTCGGAATTTTAATTTCAATTTTCGCGAAATATTTGCCCGGTAAAATGAAAATATTCCGAGGAAATTCCGACGGATAGTAAAATATCCGTCGGAATTTCCTCGGAATATTCCGAGGAAATACCGAGGAACTAGTGTTTGGGGTTTCAAAACATCAATTTTTTTTGCCGTATTTCATTTCTTATACAATTGTAATGCATACCATTGAGGATTCTTTGTATAGATGAGCATAAACTATGAAATAACAAATTTCAAAACTAATTGAAAGTATTCTCTTTACCGTTCATTAAAAGGTATAAGTGTTTCTCTTATGTTGTGGGATTTCGTTCATACAATCGGAAAAGTGTTAATTATACGGTAAGGAACAAATATTTGACTTCATAATGAACGTAAGACACTTAATAAGGGTTATATAGGTGTTATTCAAACCGCAAAACGTTGTTTTCGGTTTAAAAACCCTATTTCCTCGGAATTTCCTCGGATTATTCCGAGGGAACTCCGAGGAAACCCTCTTCTTCCTCGGAATTTCCTCGGAATATTCCGAGGAAATTCCGAGGAACTAGTGTTTGGGGTTTCAATACGTCAATTTTTTTTTATAAACGGATCGATCGATGTATATATATCCAAAAACGCATCGTTCGATCACTAAGATGAACCGGACCGTAAGAATGTGATCGATCGATGAGATTATCCCATCGATCGATCGAGAATCTCAAGTGTTCCTCGGAATGTCCTCGGAAAATCTTGTAAGTTTTTTTATACACGGATCGATCGATGGATATATGTCCAAAAACGCATCGATCGATCACTAAGATGCACCGGACCGTAAGAATGTGATCGATCGATGAGATTATCCCATCGATCGATCGAGAATCTCAAATGTTCCTCGGAATGTCCTCGGAAAATCTTGTAAGTTTTTTTATAAACGGATCGATCGATGGATATATGTCCAAAAACGCATCGATCGATCACTAAGATGCACAGGACCGTAAGAATGTGATCGATCGATGATATTATCCCATCGATCGATCGAGAATCTCAAATGTTCCTCGGAATGTCCTCGGAAAATCTTGTAAGTTTTTTTATAAACGGATCGATCGATGGATATATGTCCAAAAACGGATCGATCGATCACTAAGATGGACCAAAGCGTAAGAATGTGATCGATCGATCCGTATTTGTTCAAAAACGCATCAATCGATGCGTGTGCGGGAAACATAATTATAAGGCAAAACCCGACCTTTTTTGGATCTAAACCTAAGAACTCTCATCCCCTCCGATTTCCCCTATAATTCGCCCCCCCTTTCTCTCTCTATAATCATCCGATTTGAACAATTTTGGGCTCTATTCCCCTTGATTTTTCGAGCTCTACCTGATTCCTACACTCGTTTTCACCCTAAGACAGGTATACTCCGCGAATCTCCACATTCTGAAATCGTGTTCTTGAGCAATTTTTTGGGTTTTGTGAATTTCTTATTTCCGTGTTGATTCCTTGATCAAATATGCATGAAACAGATGTTTAAACATGGAATAGAACACAATTGTCTGTGATCAACGAGTTTGGAACAGGATTTGAGATGATTTAGGAATTGAGAATTTTTTTCAATTTGGTTTTTTTTTTTATCACAATTCGATTTCGCCTTTCATTTTCATGTTGCTTTGAATTCTTAATTGATTATAACCATGTTGAGAGCAATGATTCTATTTTGTAGAGAATGAAGCGCACGAAAACATCAGCAAAGAAGAACACATAAGAAGAGGGTTCGTCTCAGCGAGAGAATCAAAGGCCAAAGAAGTGGGATAAGTCTGATACCACCCACTACAACAACATGAAGAAGGTAGCCGTTCCGGCTACACAACTAGCATGTCCTGAGACGATGACAATATTGGGAATCAAATCAGACATTGAAGGGCTGTTCCAGAACATGGGTCTAGGCCAACTATGCAACTTCAACGAACCCACTTATCCGGAGTTGGTACGCCAGTTCATAGCATCCGCATACGTCAGTCGTCCCGATGATAGCCATCAGGAAGGTTTTCTGGCATTCGTAGTGCAGAAAGTATACTTTGAGGTATCTTTCACAGACCTCTGCGGACTATTTGGATTGAGTGCAGGGGAGAGGACATCTGGTCTTTATTGGACTTCAGAGCTGTTGAACTTCTGGGAAACGATTGGCACAGGGGTTTATAGATCTTCTCAGGCAAAGGAGTCACTTATCCGGAGCCCAGTACTGAGATATGCCACACGCCTCATTGGCTCATTGCTATACGGGACAACCACAGCCGCATCAGTCACGCAATGGGAGTTGTGCCTCCTGTACCAAGGTGTGAGGCATTTGCTACTGACATTTGGAAACTCTACATTCCCACCTGCTACTGCCTTCAACATGGGAGCGGTGCTGGCCGCAAACTTAGCAGGATACAAGGGGAAAGTAACCAAATCCAAGAGCAATGCATGTGGATTTGGTGCAGTGATTACTCGGATTGAGTCTTGTAACAGTAACCCATGGATCACCTCTGTTCCTCACCCGGGGGTACTTGATATAACAAACCTGTAACATTTAAAAAAATTATAAATTAATACACATGATGATGAATCATTCTGAATAATTAACATTTAAATACCTGATCGGCCTGAGAAGCAAGAATGAAAGGATCATAATATTGCAGCTTTCGCCTCGAATTTACTGATGTAACACCAAATGCATTTGTTCTCACACCTCGATCTGGAGTGTTGTCGTGCCAATCACAATAGAAAACAGTACAGCGCAATCCAACCATGCCCAAATACTTGATTTCCAAAATCTCATGTATGTGTCTGTAGTATACATCATCTCCTGATGCAGAACAAACGCCAGCATCATAAGTCGTACTCGAACGTCTCCTCTTCTGAGTTGTGAATGCATATCCTCGAGTACAAAATCTTGGATATGACTTCACAACAAAGTTTGGTCCAACGACCATCTCACGTATCCAATCGTCAAATGTTTCACCTCTGGCCAAACCAGCAGACACCTATTAATAGCACATATATATATGTTATATCAATAAATGTGAATTAGTATAAATATGTGATAAAATATATTTTAATTTGTTTAAAGCATTCACATAAGTAAACATCCATCCAGTAAATTCTCTCTGCTTCATTTCTTCTAGTTCGTCCTCTGTGGCGTATCTATACTCGAACCGCTTTTCTGCCATGAAAATCCTGTATATGATGACAATAATGTAATTAATTAAGATTTAAATTTCAACTTGTTAAAATAAAAATTTGTAATCTCATTTATTTACCTCTCATATTGTAGAACGTCTTCGCAGTTGGTGAGCAAATATGTTAGCAAATGACTGCGCTCCTGCTCAGTAAGTCGACGGTCCTTTGGTTTTCCGCTAAGTCGTCCAACGTCTGTGAAAATGTCTGGAACCGTAACATGATATGTTGCCCGTTCGCCTCTATCATCATGCCGAGCAGGTCTTCTGTTTTTGGTCTGAACTTCTGCTGGAAAGTAGTACTCGGCAAAGTTTGAAGTTTCTTCATTGATCATCTGTGCGACTATAGAACCTTCCACCCTACTTAAATTTTTCACCATCTTCTTCAAATGGAACATATACCGCTCATACAGATACATCCATCTATACTGCACAGGACCACCAAGTTCCAATTCTCTTGCCAGGTGAATAACAAGATGCTCCATAACATCAAAAAATGAGGGAGGAAATATCTTCTCAAGGTTGCACTGAATCACGGCTATGTTAGTCTTCAAATTTTCAATACCTTCAAGAGTCACTGATCTCGTGCATAAATCGCGGAAGAAACCACTTATCCCTGCAATTGCTTCATGAACATTTTGTGGTAATAGTTCCTTGAAGGCGAACGAAAGGAGGCGCTGCATCATTACATGGCAATCGTGGCTTTTCAAGCCAGTAAACTTTCCTTCATTTTTGTCGATACAGTTACGCAAATTTGATGCGTAACCGTCTGGAAATTCCACATCGTTTGAAATCCAATCAAAGAACGCATCTTTTCCCGCTGCATCAAGTCGGTATATGGGAAAAGGAGCCCTACCATTCTCATCAACATGAAGTTCTGAACGAGCACATATATCGACTAAATTCAGTCTTGACTTCAAATTATCCTTTGTTTTACCTTGAACATTAAGGATCGTGTTCATGAGATTGTCAAAAAAGTTCTTCTCAATATGCATGACATCTAAATTATGCCTTAGCAGATGATCCTTCCAGTATGG
The DNA here is from genome assembly GCF_020379485.1 of Brassica napus. Taxonomy (NCBI): domain Eukaryota; kingdom Viridiplantae; phylum Streptophyta; class Magnoliopsida; order Brassicales; family Brassicaceae; genus Brassica; species Brassica napus. Next base: position 10,756,494 of record NC_063445.1, on the reverse strand, counting down.
CATATCCCAGAAAATACTTTTTTTGTGCCAGTTATGTAGTTATCCAACAGCATCTACCGGAAAACGCTCATGTCCAACGACGTCTGGCGTCCTTTCTGCACCAAAATCTCCGGAGGTGGACTGTCAAACACCCTCTTGTTCTTCGTAAACAAATTTCTACTCCTACGATATGGATGATCAGGTGGTAGGAATCTCCTGTGACAGTCAAACCAACATGTTTTCCTTCCGTGTTTTAGTTAGAAAGCATCAGTGTTATCTTGACAATATGGACATGATAGCCTTCCATGCGTTGTCCATCCAGACAACATACCTTATGCTGGAAAATCACTTATTGTCCACATTAGTACTGTCCGCATTTGAAAGTTTTCTTTACACGAAACATCGTATGTTTCAGCACCTTGAGCCCATAGTTGTTGCAACTCATATATTAGTGGCTGAAGAAACACATCAAGTGATCTCTTAGGATGCTCTGGTCCGGGAACGAGAATCGAGAGAAACAAAAACTCTCGTCGCAAGCACAAGTTTGGGGGTAGGTTTCATGGTGTAAGAATGACGGGCCATAGAGAATACTGTCTTCCACTCTTGCCAAACGGACTGAAACCATCAGTACATAATCCAAGGTAGACATTTCTTCTCTCATACGCAAAGTCGGGATACTTTGATTGGAAATGCTTCCACGCTTTTGCATCTGAAGGATGTCTGATCTCACCATCTGTTGAGTGCTCCGCATGCCATCTCATTGGTTGCGCTGTGCGTTCAGACAGATACAACCTCTGCAACCTTTCCGTCAAAGGTAAATACCACATCCTTTTATATGGCACTGGAACTCTTCCACTCGTATCTTTATAACGAGGCTTTCCACAAAATTTGCATGTAACCCGCTGTTCATCCGCCCTCCAATAAATCATGCAGTTGTCGCTGCATACATCTATTACCTGATACGATAAACCAAGACCAGCTACAAGTTTCTGAACCTCGTAGTATGAACCAGGAGCTACATTATCCTCGGGTAGAATACCTTTTACAAAATCAGCAATCGCATCCACACAGTCTTCAGCCAAATTATAATCTGTTTTAATGCCCATCAATCTTGTAGCAGATGATAAAGCTGAATGACCATCTCTGCAACCTTCGTACAATGGTTGCTTTCCAGCATCCAACATATCATAAAATCTCCTAGCTTCTGCATTGGGTAAATCTTCCCCTCTAAAATGATCATTTACCATATGCTCAGTACCTACACCATAATCTACATCCGTTCTAATTGGTTCTTCTAATCTAACCGCTGGCTGAGGTTCGCTAGTACTACCATGTTCATAATCAGTTTCCCCATGATGATACCAAATTTTGTAACTTCGTGTAAACCCACTCAAATATAGATGAGTCCAAACATCCCACTCTTTAATAATCTTTCTATTTTTACAATTAGAGCAAGGACATCTTAACATACCTGTTTTTTCTTCCGATTGTCGGTGAACTAACCTCATGAATTCGGTTATACCTCGTTGATATTCTTCTGTAAGCAATCTCGTGTTCGGATCCAAATGAGGTCGATCGATCCAAGAACAAAAATAATTTGAAGAAGACATATTTTTTATGAATCAAATTCGTGTGTAAATAGAGTAAGAGGGAGGATGAAGATATGGAGTGAATGAAGAGGAAGAGGAGTGCTTGTATTTATAGTTTAAATCCTGCCGACAGACCGAGGAAATTCCGACGGAATCCCGACGGAAAAGGCTAGTTCGTCGGAATTTCCTCGGAATTTTGTAAAATCCCCCAACGGCTCTCCAACGGCTATAATATTTCCTCGGAATTCATCGGTTTTTTCCGAGGAACCCATTTTTCCTCGGAATTTCCTCGGAATATTCCGACGGATTGATATTTCCTCGAAATTCCGTCGGTATATTCCGAGGAAATTCCGAGGAAACCCAATTTTGTGTTTCCTCGGAATTTCCTCGGAAATTCCTCGGGATATTCCGAGGATTTCATTTTCCGTCGGAATGTCCGTCAAAATACCGCTGTTTTCTTGTAGTGTCACCGGAGATCGATGAGTTTCCTTTAGGCTCCATCGGGACTTTTGTATGAGAGAGGAATATCAATTTTAATCGAGGAAAAGAGTAGATATTTATAAATAGACAAATGGAGAGGAAGATGAAAAGAATCCATTGAATGGGAGCAATCAAGGTGAAAGTATGTGTTGAAACGGTTCCGGTGAGAAGAGAAAGGGAAGATCTGGAAGACGAAAGGTGAGCGAAGAACGGCATGTTCATCGACGACAGAAGAGAGAATTGTGTCGACAGAGATAGGGGAAGAAGCCCTAATCGGAAAATAAAAGAATGCAAAATAAGAAACCCAAAACGAAATGCAAAATAAGAAAGACGAAGCCCAAATCGTCTAATGAACGGATGACATGTCTCATTGCTTGAATACTACTGGTCGAATTTCCAATCCTATGTGGCATACGTACGAAGGCTCCATATTGTCCTTTTAATAGAGTTAGATGGTGCTCTTACATTTTCTAAGAACAATGTTTACACATTTCACAATATGCAACTAAAGGATAAAAAGGTAGTATAAGTATTTTTAGTTTCATTAGTAGTTAATCAAGAGTTAATCAGTGCTTCTGAACTAAGAAATATAATTAAATTCGATTTTTAAAATTCGTGATATCTATAAATTATTGAAGGCAATTTAAAGTGAAAACACAATAAACGCCCTGCCTAGCTAGAGTGAAATAGAGTGGACTAGATTAAGACCCGCGTCTTGCGCGGGATAAACATTATATATATAAATTATTTTATGTATTATATGTTCTTACATATTATGAAATAATAAATATATATTGAATAATTAAAACTCAGTAACTATTACATATATAATTAAATTAGTGCGAATGTATAAATCAAATTTATTAATCCAAACAATTTTTTAAAAAATTTGATAGGATATGTAATTAAATTTAAATGATATTAACATACATATTATATTTTTAATATTAATGTCTATTAAATGATGTTTTCTACTCATATGTTTTTTTGATCATGTGTATCTTTTAATAGCAAAAACTTTAAATTACTGATAACAAAATTTTCATTGTAGGATTAATAATTTTAGTAATTTATAATTTAAAAAAAATTATCAATGTTAGTTCAAAACTTTTATCAAAAATAATTATTCAAAGTAAATTTTGAAATTAAAATATTTATTTATTCAATATGGTTTATAGTTTAATTTAGAATGATATATATACATTTATATTTTAAATCTTAATGATTAATTAAGTTAGACTTTTATTTATATGATTTTGTAATCATTTTTATTTTGTCATAACAAAAATTTTAAACCATGGATCGCAAAATTTGAATGTGAGACTTTTAACAGTTTTAGTAATTTATAGTCATTTTTTAAAATTCAAAATATAACATATACAGAAAAATCTAAATTTTTTATAATATGGTTATTGTGATTTTTTTAAATTATTTTAATAGTTTAAAATTAAACAAATTTGATAGAAGATACATTATTTTTTTATCAGATCTTTATTATTCAAAATCATTAATTGTCATATATACTTTAGCCACATTAGGCAATTCCGTAATCTTTATTTAAGGAAATAATAAATGACATTAATAATGAATTTATGGTTAGTTTAATAAAAAACTTATTATATAATTAGATGGACCAACATATTTCTCTAATAATTCTAAGAATCATCCTAGTGATGACACGTGGCTACAAAAAGAAGTTGTAATGTTTCACAAATAATATATAGGGGATTATATGTTTGTTAGGCAGCATAGAGTGAAATATTAGAATTTGATTTTTCTTTATAAGACTTCTCACTTCTTTATACGTATTACAGTTTGATTTTTCTTTTTCGATGTCTGATGTATGTTAGGCAGCATAGAGTGAAATATTGTGGATTATACACTGCCTAGCTATCGTATGAAAGTTATTTTCGTGTAAGTCAAGATTGCATTTTAAGAGTTCTTTTGTTCACTTCTTCATGCAGATTACTGTCTGGTTTTTCCTTTTCCGTGTCATATCTCATATGCATGATAATATAATACGATTGTTGAAGGAGAACATAATATATATTAGATCGATAGACAAAATAGTATTAATTAATAATCATCGAAATCGTCAGGATTGGGTTTAGGAGAGGTTAAGATGGCTGTATAGAGCCTCAATTTATCTTCTCCTAGTGACGCACATCTCGACAATGGTCTCCTCGGCCTTATGAACGACAGAGACGTCAAAGTAAACCTATGCTTGTACCTATCACATTAACAAGAACCATTTAATTATCTCTATTCACACATATAATTCCGATCAAAACAACAACAACAAAAACAGTTTTTTATTTTATTTTGTAATAGTAATATATTTCCTAAACTACCTTTTCTTTTTTATTTAGCTTCACAAGGTAATAAAATTCCAAAAACCAATAAATGTGGTTATCGTATTGTTTGGAATTTTTATCAAGTGCTGTATTTTTGGAAGACAATATTAAAAACGATTATTATCGAAAGCACATTTTGTCCTACATATAAAATTGTACATTTGATTGGAAATTTTTTTTGCAAATGATTTAAACTTCTTTTAAAGATGTATATATTTAAGAAATGAGACGTACCTCCTCCAAGCGAGCTGAACCGCAACCGCGGCCCAAGTTCGCCACCCAGGAGAATAATAGCGGGCACTGCGTTTGACTTTCTCGTTGACAAAAGTGTAACGGAAATGTTGAGTCACGTACTTAACGTCTTGAGCGTCGAGTCCAAATGCTTCGGTGGTCTCGAGCGTTACAAGCGTTGAGGAAGACGGCGGTAGCCTCTCCACGAATGGTCGTCGGAGACACCATGAGAGGAGCTCGTCACCGCTAAAATTACCTGGACCTAACATGCAACAGCTTTTGACTCCGTCTCTTAGTAACTGACTACTCTGAAGATGGCCTCTTACTACAAACAACATTCTCTGCACTGCATCTCCTTCTTTTTGGATCTGTATGCATTTTAACATGTTTACTTTGTGTTCAAAGTTGAGGGATTTTTTGGAAGCCACGCTAATCCCTTAATATACCGCTTGTATATTAAAAGAGAAACATCGTAATAAATGCGTTCACACTAAACTGAACATATGTCACGTGTAGAAGCATTGTAATAAATACGTACACACTAAAATGAACACATGTCACATGTACAGAGCTTTTCGGCCAAACTCTACATAAATATGTTCACACTATGTACTTTACGTTTTTTTAATATAAAACTCACATGCATGGTTCTTTTTTACGTTATAGAGTTGGACAAAATTATTCATAAATTTTGATTCGATTCGTTATCCATTTTGATTCGAACCGAAAAATCCGGATATCAGTTACTCTACGAAGCAAATCAAATACTAAAATGCAATATCCGTAGAAAAAAAAGCAAATCACAAATATCAATATTTATAGGAACGGATATCCAATTTATCCGTTATATGAATATATATATATATATATTATATAAGTTATATATTATAGTTTATATGAATTTTACAATATTTTGTTTTTTAATAATTCCATTTTAAGAATTTTATTTTCATGTATTATTTTTTAAAAAAAATGTCATTTAATATTAATTAACAGTATCTTTATATATTTATCAACCATCTTTATATACTTTTACATACACATATATGTGCACATTGACGTGAGCACCTTATAACTAAATATTTACCACAACTGAAAAATCTAATTTTTTTAAAGTTAAAATATTATTTTTCTTAATGCTTCTTTCACTATCGACCAAATCGTAGTAAAACGATTTGTCTTAATAATTTTCTTTTTTTTTTAACTATTATTCGTTTAGAAACTATAATATGAAACCATTGGTTCGACATCACGAATATCTAAGATTCATAACATGAAAACAAACAAATGATAGTAATTTTTGATTATCACAGAAAAAAAAACCAAAAACATCAAACATTTTAACCGAACAAACCAAATAAATATTGATTTAAAACAATAGTTATATTTTAGGAGATTAAAAACCAAAAAACAACCTAAAACCGAACCAATATCCAGATTAAACAAAATAATGTCTCTTTATTAAAAAATAACGAAACTAATAGTCAGATTGACATTCCGCGCAAGGCGCGGGTTATTACGCAGTAGACAACTAAACTAGATGGCTTCACGAATTGAAATAAATAATCTTTAAATTGGTTAATTAAAGATACTTACAGTTTCTCCTTTTGTGAAAATGAGAGACTTCACGCGATCGCATATATTCTCAAGCACCAAATCATCCATATGCTGAAACAACGGAACCTAAAAAAATGCATATACTCATCACATCAGTGATTATTAATTATTTAGCTAACTTCTTGTCTTTGATCAATGAATTTTAATCGTGATGATTAATCTGACCTGCCGGACTAAGTCTAAACAAAGATGGTACTTGATGTCTCTCCTAAGACCTTCTGGAAGGTTTTGAACCATCTCACACTCGTCTACCCCGCGCATGGCGGCCCATCGCTGCCGCTCGTAGTTGCGAACTCGTTGCCTAAACCCGAATGGTAAATGTCTCTTCTTCATCCACCACTCTATGTTCCTCATTTTTAGGTGCATTGCTTGCTTCTTTGAAGTTGTTGCGTGCAGAAACACCTACATTTGTAAATTAGAGACAAATTATAACTACTTGAGTTATGATAAGTAAATTACAAAAAAAAATAAGCTAGTGCAATTACCTTTATGTTACCGATCAACATGGTAACAAGAAGAAGACCACTTGTTAGAACTATTATATTGAAGACAACCTCAGACCATTCTGTTGTGCTCTCCAAATTCCCAAATGTGCTGATTAATTATATCGATCAAAAAACCAATTTAATGTTTTATTTGATTTTCTTTGTATAAGTTAAACTAAATTCACACAAACACAACTAAAATATGAACAATACCTGAGAGTCATGAGACCCCAAAAAATAGGGAAAAGGATTTTCTCCAACCGGCTTTCATTGCTCACAAGTTGAATGGTCCATTGATAAGCACCATATGTGTAGTTGGTGTCGCTATCTAAGCAAACGGATCGTGCTTGGTGGTTTCGTGCCCAAGCCAGTCTAGCCCTGTCAAGGACCATCTCGGTCGTGCCATAGTACACTGGTTCCTTACATGACAACATCCTTAGGTCGCAACCCATTGTGTTTTCACATTGTTCTTTAAGACATTTCGCTGATCTTTGGACCCCTAACAAGTACCAACAGGCTCCTGCTGCCTGCAGTTCATATAAAAAGTAAATGGTAACGAACAAAATTTGAAAACTAATAGATTTTTTCGGATCTTACTAGTTGATAATTGATCACAATATTATACGGTTATGATTGAGTTGGAAGATCTACGAAATTCTCATACGATGTTGATTAAAATTTGATGAATCATTGAGGGACAAATAAAAGTGAAATCGTAAAATATGTATTTGGAAAAGGAAGCTAATGATTGCATAATTTATTATTCTAACCTAGTCTTTCTTTTTTAATCATACCTAAAAACCAATGCAAGTTGTGTTTATTTTTACTAAATAATTTGATTTCTACTTATGTGCTTCAGAGAATCATACCTTCCCCCTAACAAATCTTTTCTTATTTTGGCATTTTCTGATATATTTCTCTTTCAAAAAGACTCCCATAGCAAAGGAAAAGGTCCATGTGAAACTATTTTAGGTAACAAATAAATAAACTCCAACAAAAAAAAACTAAAATATAATTACCTGGCACCTGAAAACCAATACTTTTCCAAAAATTAGTAGTCTATAAAAGAAATTACACACTCACACTCGCACAGAAAAAAAACTGAAGTTTATAAAAGGAAAATCGTAAACATGCATTTACTATATTACTGAAATTTGTAATCTATTGATGAACATATAGAATACAGAGCATATAACGACACTTGTTAATAACTACTCAAAACGTTTAGACACAACAATAAAAGCTTACATTGAGATTCACTTAGGCCTAAACTTGTTCTTTTTTTTTTTTTGGTCCAGGCTTAAACTAGTTCAATTATGTTATCTCAATCGTTAAAATGGTAGTCAGAAATGAAATCATATTTCTAAGCAAGAAATTTGTTTTTATCAAAACACTTACATGAGCGGCGACGAAATAAGCGACCATGTTGAGTGCGATTCCCCACCAGACGGTACCGAAAATGTAACCTGACAGAGTGGCATTTTGACGGAGATGGCGAATGGAGTGGTAGATCTTCGGTAGATATTGGAAGAGGAATGTTAAAAGCAAGATTGAGACCACCAAAGTCACAGATCCTCTCTTTAGAAGAGAAGGTATCACCACCCACAACACCACCTGCTCTCATTTTAAAAATAATAATTTGTAGCTAAATTATTTAAACAAAAGAACAATAATGTACCATACGAAAAGAACTGAAAACGAATATGTATTCTCATTTGGTCCACACACGAACATGATTAGGTCAGTCTAAGTGAGACTTATTTCAGACCATATAACTATCTGGATTTAAGTTTTTTTTTTCCTAGATTAGTCTATTAATTTTAGTTCAGTACAAGATTTATTACTATGTTTGTGCTCATTAACCAATGTTAGTAATTGTCACAAGAAAAGCAAAGAAATCATAAAAAAAACTGAAAAACAAAAAAAATCATCATTACCTAATTGTATAAAGTATTATTACTCGCTAATCGCTATGTATAGAAACCTCTGCATTTGCATTGACTAAAACTGTTTATATAGCATTAAACATTGGTCTTGAGTCCTCGACGACTAACATAATAATATAACCCAAATTTTAGCAAAAAAGAAATAGTAAAATAACGAAGGTACTATCACATTATAACTATGTTATAAGTATAAATTAGTAACTGGATAAGAAAAAATACGGTATATATATATGATCTTCCAACTAAAGCTTAACATATACTTTAATTTGCGCGATTTCTTTGTTTCTTAATAGCTCAGAAGAAGTTCATCACCACGTTTACATCTATGAGTTATCTCTCTAGCGCATTTAATTTCTTGTATATACCAAAGTAAAAATAATATAATTTGCTTAATAAATAAGAAGAATTAAAATATTGGTAATATTTGTTTCTTTCTGTAAATAGGAAGAATTAAAATATTGGTCTAGTAACCTGAGGTAATGGTAAGATGACGAAGAGATCGAAGAAGAACCCATTCTTCTTAACGTAAGGTGGAGCAACTCTCGTACGTACACGTGTCCCATCTCCTTTGTTAATATCGCCGTCGCTCTCTCCGCCGGGATAAGGCCACCGGCGAGCAATCTTGAACTGAATCAAAATGTTCCATAAGTGCAAAAGATCGGTCATGGAGCGTAACGCAGTGACGGTGAGAGCGAGCCAACCGTCGACGAGCAGACACATACACGCGTCGTTTACCGAGAGGGTGTATAGAAAAAGTGGGTCCACGAAAAGGCCCGTCGCGCAGACGAGGAGAAAGACTCTGTTCCATTCTTGAACCAGTTTGGATCTCGGGTCAAGTATTCGACCCAACATCATCCATTTATTATAGGAACCTGGTGACCCGTTTCTTCTTCCTCCGCACGTAACCCGCACACGTGGTTCTTCTTCTTCTTCTTCATCTTTCTCAGTTTCTTCCATCTCTTCTTCTTCTTCTTCTTCCTCTTCTTCCTCGTCCTTGTAATCTTCGTCTGAGTAACATCCTACGCTGCTTGAAGCACCTGAGACGCGTGATGCGCGTGTGAATTCTTGCTCGGTGGCCATGGTAAGTACTACCGCATGCAACACAGAGAGAGAGATTAATAGCTTAATGTGATTGCGAAGCTCTTCAATGGAAATAAGTTGTGGAGAGACATACGTTGCCTTAACTGGAGAAGAAATGACAGAGTGCTGCTCAATTTACTATTATACCCTCGTGTTTTTGTTTCTTGTAATTTTTTTTTTTTTTTGTAACACCTTGTTTCTTGTAATTTAATCACGTTATTTATGGGTTATATACTTTTTTTTTGAACATTTATTTATGGGTTATATACGTACTTATTACATTTAACAATAAATCAGTACAGTGGCTTAGTATGATGCGGAAACAAAGATTATACGTTTTCTACGTAGCTAATTTATGGACACAAACCTGTAATATTCATATATCAAACATGAAAAACGATTTATAGAGTAAGTTTTGTTATTTCATTCTCCATCAAAGTTTTATTTCCCTTAAAGATTTTGAACTCTATTTTCTCAGAGGTCTCTGTAGTTTGTACTGTACTAGAAGCAAACAAAGATTTAGATGGGGACTATATATATCCTTGTCGATTCAATAATTTATGATAGCATTATTGACCCTGTTATATTAGTAATAAATGGAAATACAATGGAAGCAAGATAGACTTGCACCATAATTAAGATGATAAGAAATGCATGTGAATTGGAGAAAAGCTATATATAAATGCATGTCAGTATGTGTGCATATAAATAAAATGGGTCAGCTAATTTGAATGGAATAACACAATACGTTACTCTCTTGCCCTCTCTCAATGTTATTGAATTTTCTACTAGTAGACGAAAAAGGTAAACCAATTATATAGTTTCAATGCATAAGCGATTCGTAGTCATTATTGTATTTTTGTGTGATCCTCTCTCTTTAGGCTTACTAGAGTCTTTGTCCGCGCTACGCGCGGAAAATGCTTTTAAATATTTTAATTTTAAATAATAATCTACAATAATTTGTAGTTAGCTTATATTATTTAATATATCATTTATTTAATTTAAATCTTTATACATTTTAGGATTAATACTCTTTGTTTGATTTTCTTTTCCACTTGCTAATGTTCAATAATTTTATAAAAAAAATATTCTTTCATCCTATATAATTACTCTCACAAATGTGTATTTCCAATAGAATTTAATTTATTAAACCTTCAGTTTCATTGCATTGCATGTTTTCTATTGTCTTTGTAGTTAGGTGTAACCTCCTTCTTACTTCATTTTTATTCTCGATTTAGAAGTTTATCTTTGTATAATGTAAATTTTGTCATTTATGTTTCCAATCTTTTTTGGGCCATCTTTTTTATATGTTTAATTATATTCAGCTTTTAGGTATTTTTTACCCAAGAGAAAGATGAGTTTTTGGGAGAGTTTGATTTTTTTTAAAAAAATTATTTTCCCTTTTAAAGGATATAGTCAAAGATCGTAAATGTTGGTTTAGCGAAATATATTACCTTCCTTTTCAGCTGAAGATTTTTGTAAATATGGGATTTTATATAAAGATTCCTTACAAAGTTAGTAACCACGTATCCTTAGAAAATTTTGTGAGTCGTGATTTTTTTAAAAATCTAGAAGAATTATTGTGTTGGGTTTTAACTTTTAAAACAGCTTCATGGGCTGAGGAGAGAATTATTGGTGGTCAAATATTTAATTTTTTCCAATCACAACCTGTATGCTTATTATGGTGCATAAGAGTTAAATATGGTTTGTGTGTGTGTTCCTGACTCTCTATTAGTGTTGTTGTGAAACTACAGTGTTCAACAATCTTATAGGCTTGTTTTTTGGTGGTCATAGACCTCATGCAACTCCATATATCTGCTGGAAATTGCTTCTATCTCTGCTATTGAGATTGTCAAATCTAGAAATTTTAATCCTGAAAAAATGTTGCAAACAATACAAAAAAAAAGTTAATGTAAGTAATGGTTTAATGTTGTAGTTTTTAATATGTAATAACCCAAAAAATTCAGAACATGAAAAAAATTATGGAAATGAAAGTTTAATAAAACTTTGATTGATAGAAAATGAAATATTTTTTTAAGAGATGAGGAATATAGAGAGAATTATTGTAGTAGACTTCAGCTCAAAGTTTAGATGACCACTTCATGAGTGATTACTAACTTTGTATGAGATTAATAGTGCTGTCACACTAAAATCGAGTAGCAGGAGTTGTGGCGAGTATCAGTTTTCCTGTAGTCATGTAAGAATAAAAAGGGTGTTACAATTTAAAGACAATTTTATGTTCTATCAAACAGAGAAGCCATTGTGAACCACAAAGTAAACCAATAATCCATATAAATATATAAAAAACATGTTGAAGTGAAAGTTTATTCATTCTAATAACTAAACAATATCTATATATCCCTAAAATAATTGATAATTATTACCTTTAAATACTCTGGGATTGATGCTTGTAATGATTACAACTTTGTATTTCATGATTGTCATGCTATGTAAGTCTCTAAACTGGGCAAGCAGACCATTTTTGACCTGCAGGAATTGTGTGAATATATATAAGTTGGCCTTACGCAAAATTTTAAATAAACGGTTGGGTTTAATGTACATTTAAAAAAAAAAAAAAGTTTGGTACCTGTTTAGTAGTAGACCAATTCTGACCTCCGTTGTTGCCCTCGGAGATCGTTACCTTGAAACATTCTTATTTGTCCAACTACATCTGGGATAATGTTTGTCTTTCATGTCAAATTTTACTTTTTAAGAAATAATCAAAATAAGTGGTTGTTTACCTGGTAAGTTGTTGGTACCAGTGGCTATGTCAATCAACTGTTTGTATCGGAGGGGATGGAATGTGGTAAGAGGCATCATCGGGATCATTTTCCTCTATTTGTATAACCGTTGTGAACCTTGTTGCTGAAAAAATAAGAGAAAATACATTACTTATATGGAGAATAATTTTAGATTATCGGATCACCCAATTTGATATTAGATGAGAATAGCACATTTCTTTCAAATATTTCATAGAATACAGTTTTATGAACAACAACTTCATGAAACTCCTAAAGTTTTTGCTTAATACAAAACCTAACTAAATAAGTCTCTATTTTCTGTTAGACAACAGATGGTTGACCGTTTTGTCATTTAGTTACATTATCTTTATATTGGCTAAGACGCAACTTAGTCTTCCAAGTTAAAAAGAAAAGCCTGAATACAGATTGCAATACGCTTTGACATTCATGGGTAGCACTATCTCTAGGTTACCATTTTAACTTTCTTATGATTGAAAGATTATCAATGTGTATGAGTCAGAGACTGATAAATGATCCAGAATTCTCACCTTTTGTACATAATATATAATTCTCGATGAAGACCTTAGCCATCCTTTAACAAAAGCTAATGCAAATCCACCGACGAATGTAGATACCAGCTGAATAAACTTCCCAACCTGCAAGATTCAAGAAAATATAATCTCTTTGTTAAAAAAAAAAAATTTAAGCTTCAAAGTTTTATTATTTTAAGCTTCAAAGTTTTATTTATTGTGGTATTACCTTCTCACCCATGGCGTCTTGTATAAGAACAGTATCTCCAGACATTCTACCAACAACCTCTCCTGTGTTTGTTTCCACATTGAAAAATCCAATGTCTTGTCTGAGAATTGTTTTCAGATACATACTCCTTATCCTCGCTGCTTGTCTCTCTACCGTGACATCCAAGAAGCCACCTCTGCAGCAACAACAACAAAATAAAAACTTGTGTAAAAAGCAACGAAGAAACAAAAAAAAATGATAAAAACTTGATGAGCTCATCCATGGACGGGAGTATAACGGAGCTAAGCGATTCTCGAAGCATCAAACGGTGGGAGAGGTTGTTGATGTCCTCAGAGGTGCAAGCGAAATGGAAAACTCAAGAACCTTAGCAAACTCTGGATGAGATTCACATTTTTGTTTCAAGAAGTACTCCACTGCCTTGACATCGTGGTTGGTTACTTTCTCGATCTTCTTGACTTCCAACGCGGCTTCCACGTTGAACCCATCGATGATCGCTTGCAAGTAAGCCTCAGCTTCTTTACTAAAGCTTGGAACTTTGGTGAGTTCGGGAATTTTTGAAAGCCTAAGAAGCCATTTAATCTAACAAACACAAGAACATGGGTGCATTAGGACCTATCAAAGATCTCTCAAATATTTGTTTTTCACTTTCTGATTCAAGAAGCAAAACCATAAAAAGGTTAAAAAGGAGATTTGTACGTGAATGGACCAAAACCAAGAAAGCTGGAGTTTTCTAGATTCTAACAAACAGAGCAATGGAATGAAATATCATAATTTCCACCTTTAAAAACAAAGCAGAACATGATAAGATCTCATCAAAATCCTTACACTCTGGTGAAACCAAGATTCACAGATGAGTAATGAATGACCAAAACAGAGAAAGCTCAAGCCTTTCATATTATAAAAACAGAGCAAAATCAAATGAAAATCATAACTTCACCGCATAGAAACAGAGCAGAACATGATATAATTTCATCAAAAGCCATACACTACGGTGAAACCAATCTACACAAAACTGACCAATCTGAGACTGAACAAATATTACTGTAACAATACCTGTTGGGAGCAGGTGAGAACTGGAGAGAAGCGTCTGGTTGAGGGAGGTGTTGAAAATTTATTGGTTAATAAAATTAGTTAGGTTAAGTGGTTCTTTCTTACTAAGCAAAAGAAAATTTCATACCCGTAATTGTGGTTTCATCGCCATGGATTGAGCTTTGAGTGGTTCTAGGGTTCTGGTTTGTACGAAAGAGAGAAGATCAGTACATACAGAAAGAGGAAAAGAGGAAGATGAAACGGAATCATTATTGAATCGAAAGTATTGATTGTGTAGAAGTGGTTCTCGGCTTCTTTGCTCTTGATTGGAGAAGACGAAGTGGTAGAGGTGAGGTGAAGGATTTCAACGTTTTTTTTTTATCTGTGAGGTCTGTCTGACGTGTCCAATTACATCGTTCCTGATTTGTTGATTAAATTGTCCTACGTGGACACTCTCCCTAATGCTCATATAACCCTTTTAGTATAGGTTAGATTGTATTTTTGTGTAATCCTCTCTTTAAGTTTGTAAAAGAAGATAGATTATTAAACATGGAGTTTTTTTCTTTTTTTTTTGAAACTAACATGGAGTTTATTTCAGCATAGAAAATCAATAAACAATAGAAAAAATGGAAGATAGAAGTTATGTGTTTGGCTAGAGTCACATGAAAATGTTCATATATTTTTTTTGGTTGTTTAGTGTTTTTTGAATTGAGCTTTCTTTGTTCACTAGATTCCAACTTATTAATTTGTCATTTCTTATAATATGTACATCTCTCGCATATGGTAATTCTAACTATCACACTTTCTAACGTATACCCACCTCAAATTCTCTTCTCACCCTTATCTTTCTTTCATTATATAAAAAATATTTTGGGAACGTTGATCTATATATATTAGCTGTATTTTACAAATTTTAGTATTTTTATTTGTAAATAAACAGTTGACGTATATTCTCTTGGGCATATCCTTGTTCCCTAAATTATTGTAAATGTCCATCAGTTATTAATTATATTGGTGGCACTGGCACAATTAATACATATATATATATATATATAATAAAATTGTTTGACAAAAAAAAAATATATAATAAAATTATGATTTATAATGTTTAAAAGTTATATAAACATTTAAATATATGGTAAATGTTAAAAATATTAACCATTAAATCTTTAAAATAATATTAAAGTATATAAAAGTTAAATCACCATCAAGCTCTAGTTAACAATTTAAAGTACATGTTTTGTATTTGATGACTTGCTTACCATGTTTGAACCAGCAAAACAAAATAATGTACACAAATATATACATACAGTATATGGGGCAAAAAATCCTTTACCAATATTATTTCCATGAATCTACTCCACAAATATAGAAAATATGATAACTTGGTGTGCAAGGCCGCCTCATACATGTAGTAATGGAGGGTTTTACTTTTTTTTCTCTCTTTAATTCCTTTTGCTATTCGCTTTACTAATATACATGTCTCTGTTTCTGAGTCGGCTCCGCCTTGGGAAAGAAGGGTTGGTGAGAAGATCATCTCTTCTGATTCTCTCTAATGGCTTGTCATCATCATCCTTACATCAAACCCCTCCTTGTAATATCCTCGGCGCTAAACCTTGTGGAGAGGGTCTCGGGAAACTCATCATCAAGAATGCTAACGAACGTGATCCTACTGAACTGGAAAAGAAAGTGCCTATGGAGTTGGTGTATAATAATCATGGTAACGATACCATCGTTGGGGCATCTCATGGCTGGATAGCTACTCTCAAGAACGACGGAATCCTGCGTCTCCAAGACGATCTCAACCCATATGCATAGGGATGTTAACTAGGGGGTTAGGGCCCAACCCTCTTTTGTTTATTATAAGCCCATCCCAATTTTAACCCGGCCCGATTTTAACCCTATTATAATTAAGGATTAGGACTGGTACCAGGGTTACCTCATTTAATTGAAAATAATATTTTATTTATTTTTGTTCTTAAATTTTAAAGATAAAACTAGAAAAATTAAGATATGATATGATTCTTTCCTCCAATTTGTTGAGCATCAAAATCAAAAGTTTTCCTCCCAAAATCGCAAAATCGAGTTTTTGCTCCACAACTAAGAATAAAGTTTTTCCGTTAAAAAACAAAAATTGTGTTTTTTTCCGCCAAAACCTAATTTGAGCTTTTCCACCAAAACCACAAAATCAAGTTTTCCCGCCAAAACCGCAAAATCGAGTTTTCCCGCAAAAACCACAAAATCGAGTTTTCCTGTCAAAACCGGCAAATCGAGTTTTCTCGCCAAAACTGTAAAATCGTGTTTTCCAACCGAAACAGCAAAATCAAGTTTTCCGCCGAAACCGGCAAATCGGGTTTTCCCGCCGAAACCGCAAAATCTAGTTTTTCCCCTCAAAACCGCAAAATCTAGTTTTCCCGCCAAAACCGCAAAATCGAGTTTTCCCGCCAAAACCGCAAAAACCGCAAAAACGAGTTTTCCCGCCGAAAACGGCAAATCGAGTTTTCCCGCCAAAACTACAAAATCGTGTTTTCCCGCCGAAACAACAAAAACGAGTTTTCCGCTGAAACCGGCAAATCGGGTTTTCCCACCGAAACCGCAAAATCGAGTTTTTCCGCCGAAACCGCAAAATCGAGTTTTTCCGCCAAAACTAAAACCGCAATATCGAGTTTTCCCTCCAAAACCGGCAAATCGAGTTTTCCCGCCAAAACCGTGAAATTGAGTTTTGCGGGTTTTCCAGAAAAACTTAATTTTACGTTTTCACGGGAAAATTCGATTTTGAGGTTTTAGCGAAAAACTCGATTTTGAAGTTTTGACGAAAAACTCGATTTTGCGTTTTTGGAGAGAAAACTCGATTTTGTTGTTTTAGTTGAAAACTCGATTTTGTGGTTTCGACGGAAAATTTCGTTGTTTAGTTTTTGGCGAGAAAACTCGACTTTAAGTTTTTTTGGTGAAAAAACATTATTAAATATTGTATAATAGTTGTGTGAATCAAAATAAAAGGGTTAGAATTTAAACCCTGGTCCTATTAGGGTCCGCCTTGTTTAAAAAATGAGGGTTAGGGTTACAAATGGATTTGCAGCGTTAGGGCTAACCCTGTTAGGTTGAGCCAATATTAACATCCCTACATATGCATCGTATACAGAACCGAAACACATCCCTCTGCCTCCCCTTGTAACCATGAGACATTGCGAAACCAAAATCATCACCAACGTGTCAATGTCCTCATCTTTTCCGGATGATGATGAGACCTGTGTTGTAGCTGCTAAGTTCTTGGGAGCTCAGCTCAGCTTCTGCAAACCAGCCTCTCAGAGTAGTAAACCAGAGTGGACCAAAATCAGGATCAAAAACCCCTGTCTGTACTCCTCACGTGTCGTGTTCTCCAAGAAAGAGGAGATGTTTCGCATTCTTGGATCTCATCGGGTCATGGGATCCCTGCAAACCCAGCGAGGACCCCAAGTTGCAGATCTTGCATTTCCAAAAGCTTCCTAAGCTGGCGAAGGCCACACGCGAGCTTATGGATTCGTGTTGCAAGAGCGAGCACTTGGTGGAGTCACCAGCTGGTGAGACTTTCTTGGTTAAGATGTACAGGAAGACATCCGAGATCAGCAAGGGTGGTATTGCAAAAATGAGGACGAGAGCTTTAATGGTGTTCAAGATAGATGAAGAAGGAAACGCTGTCTACACTCAAGACATAGGAGATTTAGTCATTTTCCTCTCGGATTCTGAACCATTCTGTGCCCCTGCTGCTTCCTTTCCTGGCTTGCACTCAAACCACGTTGAGTTCTTGGAAGCTTTCAACGAAGTCGCATATATCGATCTGTCTGGTCACGCCTTCATTAGCTATATTGATTCTCACTTCCCTGCTTACTATATTCCTCCTCAAAATATTGAAAAGCAGTTTGGAATTGATGGCTGAGTCTTCCATCCAAAAATGAAAAGTTTTATATCTTTACCCCTAGACTCGTTAAACGTGATGACAAAAACTACCTTTTAGAACCATCGAGAGTAGTTTGCTTTATCGCACTTGAGGCCTTACCTCGGCCTTCTTAGAAGCTTTGGAGAATATTAAAATGTCCTGGAACCTGAAAGTGTTTGAGAATTTTGTCATAAGTTAACCAAGATTCAATAAAGGATTGTGAACATCACATCATGTTACATTATGTTTACGTACCTTTCCCACATATTTCTGCCCAAACATTTTGAGGATTTATCGTCATAAATCCAGAGAAATCTACCTGAAAGATTTTTAAAAGATCTCAGCCTTTCTTTGTGGTCACTCAATATTCTTATATAGCAAACACATTATGACTTTGTGGCTATGGGTGTCTATGCATCAAACTGGAAAAGCCTAGCCTCTACTACTACAAACGGGCAACATCCAGAAGATGAATTTAGGAGACTGAAGCTAATATTTGAGACATGGAAGAAAGATTACAAAGCTGGTTTGAGATAGACTAAAGCAAGACTCTATAGTGATAAACGTCGTCACCGGAATGGTGGGGCAAATGAGTACTAGAACTCCAGCACTTGCTTAGGTTTGTTGTATTAGTTAGATTGAGAGCATTGTAGATTCAGCTGAGAGATATGTATTTTGTTCTTTATAACTTTTTTTCTGTGTATAGAAGCAAATAGAGTTTTGTAACTTGAGAGGAACAAGAAAGATTATGTTTATATCATTTCAAAGGATCACATCAAATCAAGCTCCAGGTACAAACTTTGTTGCGAAAGCCCATGCACTGTTAGCAACCGGGTTATCAAGATGGTCAAGGAGATTCTCCAAAGGACCTTTCCCGGTGACAATGGCTTGAACAAAGAAGCCAAACATTGAGAACATAGCCAACCTTCCATTCTTGATCTCTTTCACCTTTAGCTCAGCAAAAGTAGCCGGATCGTCTGCAAGACCCAGCGGGTCAAAGTATTGCCCGCCCGGGTGCAAGTCATTGCCTTTGCCAACACCATCAAGACCATTGATGCGGAAACCTTCAACTTATCCCATTAGGATAACTTGGAAGCCAGGGAAAATGCTCTGAGCGTGTACTAGGTTTGGGTTTCCTAAGTAGTCCAAACCGCCTTTGGAGAAGATTTGTGAACCGGCTTTGAACCAGACCAGCTCTTTGAAGTCCACACGGACCCATTTCTGAAGAACTTCAGGGGTTATGCAACCAAATGCTCCCAACATCCCCCATCTCCCATGGATCACCTGTGAAATGATCATTAGTGATAAGTGTTTACACTTGTTTTTGTCTTTACCTATTAAGTTATACAGACTATTAGTTTTATACATGATAAAAGAATACAAACATTTTAGTAATTTTACATCGCATATATCAATAGAGACATTATAAATAAAAATAACATCTTTTAGAATATAACAAGAATAAATAAAATATCTTGATGTAGTTGTTAGAATGATGCTTATCCCAGTCGTATATGTGATATGCATGCATATGGATATATTGCTTAAGACATCTGTCTTGAAAAAACATAAGATTTGGAGATAGAAATAGTACCCATAATTTGATAAACTGATCAAGATCTTCTTAGAACATAAACATATTGAATATAAACTAACCCCGTACTATCAAGCCTTAATAAACTTACATCAGGCCTTGGCCATCTCCAAAGATCAATTTGAGTCCCACCTGCCAAATCACACACACAAAATCACTCTTAACTCTGCCTAACAATAAATCAATGAACCCCAATAACTTATTCTTCTCTGAAGTTTTGAAAAAGTGAGAAGTGGCCTTACAGCAGTGGATATAATCAAATAACAATCTGTGATTCTGAGATGCTCCAACGCGGAAAACCTCTGCGAAGTTGAAAAGTTAAAGGTCATAGGCGATCCAGAAGACCTCAAATAAAACAAATGCTTTTCCTAAACTTTAACCCAAAAGGACAAACGATTAATTGCAAAATCACTGAAACTTGGAGAAAAAGAAAAGAGGAAAAATCTCGGAAGAATTGAAAGTAAGACGACGTTAGAATCAGAATCGTGAAGGTGAGAAGACCAAGGGATATCACGATTTCACAATTAAGAGTTAAAGACCAAAGCTCATTCAACATAACTCACGGAGAAATAGCATTTGACGATTGAGTAGGAGAATTTGCTCTCTCCTTGCAAGTGACGTGGCAGAATGAATGGTTGAGAATATTTTGCCCATATGGCATCCTTTAGAACATCCAAAATTAGTCCCTTTTATATAGTGGGATGTTTTTCTTTTTTTTTGGTGTGAAATCAAATACCAAACAAACAAATAATGCGTTTTCATCTATTTCATATCAACAGTGTTTAATTTATCTTATTATGAATAATGATTAATTTCAAGTTTCACGACTTATTTTTTATTAGATTTTAGGTTTGTTTTTGTTGATAATTTATAGTAAAGCTTTTATATTATATAATTTCACTGTGATGATTATTCAACTTTTGATTTTTTGAAAATTTAGTTTTTAAATTATAAAAGATCTTATAATTTTAATTTATTCTTATTTTTTGTTAAGTAATAATATGCATTAATTATGCATAACGAATTTAAAAGTTTTTGTTATTATTTTCATCTAATTATATGTTGATATCAAAAAGCATGAAAATACTATCAAATCTACAGAAAAAGTATTTGTTTTAGGCTCCGATTGTTTGCAACTGTGGTGGCTTAGGCTTTACAAAAAAATTACTTTAGGAACTTTAGATTTAAAAAACTGCCAGTATTGGCTTTAGAAACACTACAAGAAAACAGCAGCATACTGAGGGAAAAAATCGTCGGTATGTCGTCGGAATAACGCTATTCCAACGACATACCGACGAAAAAAGTCCTCGGAAATTCATCTTTCCTCGGAAATCCCTCGGAAATTTCCAACAGAATTCAGAGGAAACCCTATTTCCTCGGAATTTCCGAGGACCACAAGTTTGTCGGAAATTCCTCGGAATATTACGAGGAAGATGTCGTCGGAATATTCCGAGGGATAAACTTCCTCGGAATATTTCCAAAATTAAAAAAAAAATTATAAATTTATTTTTTTAAATTAAAATTCGAAAATATAAAATTAAAATTGAAATAGAAAACATATTTAAAATACAAAAAATAATAAAATAGTTTTTATAAATAAAAAAAAGTTTTATAAATAAAAAATTAGTTTTAATAAATATGAAATCATCTTTTTATAAATACAAAATAGTTTTTATAAATATAAAAAATAATAAAATAGTGTTTATAAATCAAAAAATGTTTTATAAATACAAAATTAGTTTTATAAATATAAATATTTTTATAGATATGAAATCATCTTTTTATAAATACAAAATAGTTTTTATAAATACAAAAAATAATAAAATAGTGTTTATAAATCAAAAAAAATATTTTATCAATACAAAATTAATTTCAAAATATGAAATCATCTTTTATAAATCCAAAAAACGAATTTATATACAAAGAACGGTTTGTATATTTAAAAATAGTTTTTATAAATACAAAAATAAAAAAAATAGTGTTTATAAATCAAAAAAATGTTTTATAAATACAAAATTAGTTTTAATAAATATAAATATTTTTATAAATATGAAATCATCTTTTATAAATCCAAAAATCGAATTTATATACAAAAAACGTTTTGTAAAATCGAATTTATATAGAAAAAACGTTTTGTAAATAAAAAAATAATGAACAATTTATAAAAAAAGTTCTAAATCAATTCAACACAACCAAATCACAATTCTAAACCTATTACACAACAAATCACAATCCTACCCAATCACCCTAACAAAAATCTATCAAAAACCTTCTAAAATCATCAAATCTACTTAAAAACCTAACAAATAGGATCTAAGAGAGTGGGATAGGGTCCTTACATGATTTGTAAGAGAATGGAAAGGATTCGCCGGAGAGATTGTCGCGAGAGAAGGTGGAGAACGCCGGAAGGAGAGAGAGATCGTCGGAGAGGAAGAAGAGAGAAATGGGGAAGAAGATGCGTTTCGAGTTTATAAAACCTTGGGTCCGACGGATATTTTCTGTCGGAATTCCCTCAGTATTTTTAATTTCAATTTTCGCGAAATATTTGGCGGCTTGTTTGCCCGGTTAAATGAAAATATTCCGAGGAAATTCCAACGGCCACTTAAATATCCGTCGGAATTTCCTCGGAATATTTTCATTAATTCGAGGAAAAAAAATATCCTGTGCATGTATTTATATTAATTTATATTGTTCCTCAGAATTTCCTCGGAATATTCCGAGGAAATACCGAGGAAATACCGAGGAACTAGTGTTTGGGGTTTCAAAACATCAATTTTTTTGCCGTATTTCATTTCTTATACAATTGTAATGCATACCATTGAGGATTCTTTGTATAGATGAGCATAAACCATGAAATAAAAAATTTAAAAACGAATTGTAAGTATTCCCTTTACAGTTCATTAAAGTGTATAAGTGTTTTTCTTATGTTGTGGAGATTTCGTTCATACAATCGGAAAAGTGTTTATTATAGGGTAAGGAACAAATTTTTGACTTCATAATGAACGTAAGACACTTAATAAGGGTTATATAGGTGTTATTCAAACCGCAAAACGTTGTTTTCGGTTTAAAAACCCTATTTCCTCGGAATTTCCTCGGAATATTCCGAGGAAACCCTTTTCTTCCTCGGATTTCCGTCGAAATATTCCGAGAAAATTCCGAGGAACTAGTGTTTGGGGTTTCAAAATCTCGAATGTTTTTTTATAAACGGATCGATCGATGGATTTATGTCCAAAAACGCATCGATCGATCACTAAGATGGACCAAAACGTAACAATGTGATCGATCGATGAGATTATCCCATCGATCGAGGATATCAAGTGTTCCTCGGAATTTCTTCGGAATATTCCGAGGAAATTCCGAGGAACTAGTGTTTGGGGTTTCAAAATCTCGAATGTTTTTTTATAAACGGATCGATCGATGGATTTATGTCCAAAAACGCATCGATCGATCACTAAGATGGACCAAAGCGTAACAATGTGATCGATCGAGGATATCAAGTGTTCCTCGGAATTTCCTCGGAATATTCCGAGGAAATTCTGAGGAACTAGTGTTTGGGGTTTCAAAATCTCGAATGTTTTTTTATAAACGGATCGATCGATGGATTTATGTCCAAAAACTCATCGATCGATCACTAAGATGGACCAAAGCGTAACAATGTGATCGATCGATGGGTATATGTCCAAAAACGCATCGATCGATCACTAGTTCGTCGGAATTTCCTCGGAATTTTGTGAAATCCCTATAATATTTCCTCGGAATTCATCGGTTTTTTCCGAGGAACACATTTTTCCTCGGAATTTCCTCGGAATATTCTGACGGATTGATATTTCCTCGGAATTCCGTCGGTATATTCCGAGGAAATTCCGAGGAGGAAATTCCGAGGATTTCATTTTCCGTCGGAATGTCCGTCAGAATACCGTTGTTTTCTTGTAGTGAAAGAACTAAAGCCATAAATTGTTGGCTTTTGAAATGCACTTACGTAACAAGAGGAAAACAATAAAAATGGCTTTAGGGGCTTTAGA
Organism: Brassica napus; assembly: GCF_020379485.1. Classification (NCBI taxonomy): domain Eukaryota; kingdom Viridiplantae; phylum Streptophyta; class Magnoliopsida; order Brassicales; family Brassicaceae; genus Brassica; species Brassica napus. Next base: position 10,732,672 of record NC_063445.1, on the reverse strand, counting down.
ATTAACAAAAGTCATTAAAGCTTGATTGCTAAATTTTGGCTGTAAAAACTTTAGACTAACCAAAAGCCTCAACAGCTTGATCTCCAATCGGACCTTAGTTTAGTAATATGAGTATCCAATTCTTTTGATCATTGCTAGTATTAAATTTTTCTTTATTATTTATTGTAATAGAAAATGAGCCGAGCTAGTTTTTTTCTTCTTCATTTTTTTCAAAATCTGTGCATTTTTCTACACCTGTCTAAAATAAAACAAGAGTTTTCATATGTTAAATTTGTCTTTTGTGTAATCTTTTCGCAACCTCACTTTACTCACTCGTTAACTATTTGATAACAAAACATAATAATGTTAATTACAATGTTGGGCGGTGGTGGTGACGGGACCGGTGATGGAGATGTGAGCAGAGATGGAGAGGTGGGAGGTGGTGGCAACTGACTGTGTTCTCTGCTTATTAGTTCTTGTTTTATGTTTTCTTAAGACACTGATGGTATTATGAATGGTTAATGAAGTTGGATGTGTTTGAAAAGTGATTAATTTAGTTGGTTTTTACAATTAAGTAATGAAGTTTTTTAAGAAATCTTAATTATAAATACAATATAATAATATTATTATAATGTAAAAAGTAATATTTCCTTATTTATTATCATTTTTTCCTCTCAAGCTAAATAGCACTGAAAAAAGCAACCAAAATACTAGTCTGTTGTGGAGTGGATTTTGTAGTCTACTTGCCTCTTTAACAGGTTTTGTTTTTGATGAAGACCCAATCACTTCTATTTCTCTTTGATTATTTATTCATTATAAGCCTTTTGTAGTGTACTAAGTGTACTTGCCCAAGGTTTTGTTGTTTGATGCCGATTACGATTTATATAAATGAAAGGCATAAAACCAACATTTTGTATATGTCAATTTAAATGGAAAGTTTGCATTCTAGTGGATAAATTGGTATTACATGAACTTAAATCACAAAGTTAAACAAATCAGGAAAATAATTATGTTGGCATTTGTAAGTATGTCGCAAATGCTAAAAAAATCACATGTTTGCTTCAATGAATATACAACCTTGAGTTTTTTGCTTTATTTATGGGACCACCTTATTTTTTATATGGTAAATTTAATTTAAGATAATAATATACTTTGTCACCAAATCTATAATTTCGACCATTGAAAAAACTTGCGAAATATGTTTTTGGTAGTTATTGAAAGCTTACATAAATATTTGTTCAATGTATCACACTAAAATACGGTTTCTAGATAATTAATGTTAATTATTTTAACTTTCCAAACAATCTGAAAACCTACATATGTCTACTATATATATACGGTTGAGTTTACCTTTAGAAATACCATCAAACTTTTTCACAACTCTTAATTTATGATTACAGGAGTATCAATGATATCACATTTTAATTTTTGATTTGGGTTTCTATATTTTTTCTATTTGTACCAAATATTTATAGTTAGTTAATTATTCCATATTGAGAAAAACATAAATATCAAATATATTTTGACCACAAGAACACATATATTCAGAAATCATCAATTTTTACAATATGAAAACATAATTTTTTTAATAAATATTTCACCATGCGCAAGGCGCATGTCTTATCCTAGTATTAATTAAATTGGCACTGACATATAAATTAAAATAATCACTCTTTTTATTTACAATGTGTTTATGATAAATAAATACAATCATATTTACCTATTTTAAATGGTATATAGTTAAATTTAAAACATATTAACATACATATATAGTATACTTTTTAATATGGTTATCTATTAAATAAGACTTCGTACTCATAAGATTTTACGATCATTTGTATTTTTTATAACAAAAAATTTAAACTGCTGAAAACAAAATTTTTAATGTGGACTTTTAATAACTTGTGTAATTTATAATCGTATTTAAAAATTTAATACAAATTGCAAAATTAAAATATTAAGTTTTCAGTACTTTTTAAATGAAAATTTAAGACCTAAAATATATATTTTGATATGGTATATAATTTAATTTAAACAGTATTACAATATTTATATTTTTAATATGAATATCTATTAATTGAGAATTTCTATCCATATAATTTTGTGATCATTTGTATATTGTGATAACAAAAACTTAATACCGTTGATCACCAATTTTTAAATGTAAGACTTTTAATAGTTTTAGTAATTTAAAACCGTTTTTTTAATTCAAAATATAACATATACTAAAATCTATTTTTATTATATAGTGAATATGATTTTTAAGTTTATTTTAATAATATAAAATATAAAATGATATATAAAAATTGTTATCAAATTTTTATTATTCAAAATCATTAATTGCAATATATATTTTAGTCATATTAGGTAATTCCGTATTTTTTATCTACGAAGCAACTGATTGGTAACAGTGGAAATGAAGTTACAAAAGCTTATAATTGTGGATGCATGACTCTATTACATACAAACATTTACTAATCTATATGTTGTGGTGGAATAAGGTAAGGGGCCAAGAATGGACGAAAGCCTCTAATAACTAAGTAGTCAGCCAGTTCGACAGTTACATTTTCCCAGTAATCCAAGCTTTCAACGCTGTTCGGGAACAGGACAGGAAAAGAACTAGCCCGGAGACAAAAAGGTTCAGACATTGAGAGGAAAATGACAAGATCTCCTATGTCTTCAGTGTGAACCGCGTTGCCTTCACCGTCTAGTTTGAACACCATTAAATATTCTGTTCTCATTTTGGCAACACCATCATCGATCTCAACAGTCTTCTTGTACTGCTTAACCAAGAAAGTTTCGCCGGTGGTTACTGACTCCACCAAGTGCTCGTACGTGCAGCACGAATCCATAAGCTCGTTTGTGGTCTTGGTTAACTCGGGAATGTTTTTAAACCGCAGCCTCTGAATCTTGTGTTTGTGATTCTGGAGATCCCATGCGAAACATGCCCTCTTTCTTGGAAAACATTGTTGGAACTCGTTTTTGACAAAATGGTTTTGGAGCATTTATTGATAAGTTTTGGGACGAAGACGTTCGTCAGAATAACCGAATGTTTGAAACTATGAAATAGTGTAATCATATGTTAAAAAACGAAATTCGTTTGAATGAGAAATGAAAGTCTAATGTGGATTATTTGTAAAATATATCACATTAGAAATATGAGGTTTAATTCCTCTTTTATTTAAAGTGGAGAAAATACATTAAAGTTTAAGACTTTGATTGTATAAGAAAAGATATTTGGACCATACATAAATTTCATGTTTTGAAATTTAGTAAATGGGTCAACAGAATAAAAGAATTTATCTTTTATATTGAAATGGTCAACATGAGTTCACTACGAGAAAACATCGGTATTCTGACGGACATTCCGACGGAAAATGAAATCGTCGGAATATCCCGAGGAATTTCCGAGGAAATTCCGAGGAAACACAAAATTGGGTTTCCTCGGAAAAAACCGATGAATTCCAAGGAAATATTATAGCCGTTGGAGAGCCGTTGCGGGATTTTACAAAATTCCGAGGAAATTCCGACGAACAAGCCTTTTCCGTCGGAATTCCATCGGAATTTCCTCGGTCTGTCGGCAGGATTTAAACTATAAATACAAGCACTCCTCTTCCTCTTCATTCACTCCATATCTTCATCCACCCTCTTACTCTATTTACACACGAATTTGATTCATAAAAATATGTCTTCTTCAAATTATTTTCGTTCTTGGATCGATCGACCTCATTTGGATCCGAACACGAGATTGCTTACGGAAGAATACCAACGAGGTATAACCGAATTCATGGGTTAGTTCACCGACAACCGGAAGAAAAAAACAGGTATGTTAAGATGTCCTTGCTCTAATTGTAAAAATAGAAAGGTTATTAAAGAGTGGGATGTTTGGACTCATCTATATTTGAGTGGGTTTACACGAAGTTACAAAATTTGGTATCATCATGGGGAAACTGATTATGAACATGGTAGTACTAGCGAACCTCAGCCAGCGGTTAGATTAGAAGAACCAATTAGAACAGATGTAGATTATGGTGTAGGTACTGAGCATATGGTAAATGATCATTTTAGAGGGGAAGATTTACCCAATGCAGAAGCTAGGAGATTTTATGATATGTTGGATGCTGGAAAGCAACCATTGTACGAAGGTTGCAGAGATGGTCATTCAGCTTTATCATCTGCTACAAGATTGATGGGCATTAAAACAGATTATAATTTGGCTGAAGACTGTGTGGATGCGATTGCTGATTTTGTAAAAGGTATTCTACCCGAGGATAATGTAGCTCCTGGTTCATACTACGAGGTTCAGAAAGTCGTAGCTCGTCTTGGTTTATCGTATCAGGTAATAGATGTATGCAGCGACAACTGCATGATTTATTGGAGGGCGGATGAACAGCGGGTTACATGCAAATTTTGTGGAAAGCCTCGTTATAAAGATACAAGTGGAAGAGTTCCAGTGCCATATAAAAGGATGTGGTATTTACCTTTGACGGAAAGGTTGCAGAGGTTGTATCTGTCTGAACGCACAGCGCAACCAATGAGATGGCATGCAGAGCACTCAACAGATGGTGAGATCAGACATCCTTCAGATGCAAAAGCGTGGAAGCATTTCCAATCAAAGTATCCCGACTTTGCGTATGAGAGAAGAAATGTCTACCTTGGATTATGTACTGATGGTTTCAGTCCGTTTGGCAAGAGTGGAAGACAGTATTCTCTATGGCCCGTCATTCTTACACCATACAACCTACCCCCAAACTTGTGCTTGCGACGAGAGATTTTGTTTCTCTCGATTCTCGTTCCCGGACCAGAGCATCCTAAGAGATCACTTGATGTGTTTCTTCAGCCACTAATATATGAGTTGCAACAACTATGGGCTCAAGGTGCTGAAACATACGATGTTTCGTGTAAAGAAAACTTTCAAATGCGGGCAGTACTAATGTGGACAATAAGTGATTTTCCAGCATATGGTATGTTGTCTGGATGGACAACGCATGGAAGGCTATCATGTCCATATTGTCAAGATAACACTGATGCTTTCCAACTAAAACACGGAAGGAAAACGTGTTGGTTTGACTGTCACAGGAGATTCCTACCACCTAATCATCCATATCGTAGGAGTAGGAATTTGTTTACGAAGAACAAGAGGGTGTTTGACAGTCCACCTCCGGAAATTTGTGGGAAAGATTTGAAGATACAACTAAGAGATTTTGGTGCAGAAAGGACGCCAGACGTCGGTGGACATGAGCGTTTTCCGGTAGATGCTGTTGGAGAACTACATAACTGGCACAAAAAAAGTATTTTCTGGGATCTGCCATACTGGGAGGATCATCTGCTAAGGCATAATTTAGATGTCATGCATATTGAGAAGAACTTTTTTGACAATCTCATGAACACGATCCTTAATGTTCAAGGTAAAACAAAGGATAATTTGAAGTCAAGACTGGATTTAGTCGATATATGTGCTCGTTCAGAACTTCATGTTGATGAGAATGGTAGGGCTCCTTTTCCCATATACCGACTTGATGCAGCGGGAAAAGATGCGTTCTTTGATTGGATTTCAAACGATGTGGAATTTCCAGACGGTTACGCATCAAATTTGCGTAACTGTATCGACAAAAAGGAAGGAAAGTTTACTGGCTTGAAAAGCCACGATTGCCATGTAATGATGCAGCGCCTCCTTCCGTTCGCCTTCAAGGAACTATTACCACGAAATGTTCATGAAGCAATTGCAGGGATAAGTGGTTTCTTCCGCGATTTATGCACGAGATCAATGACTCTTGAAGGTATTGAAAATTTGAAGACTAACATAGCTGTGATTCAGTGCAACCTTGAGAAGATATTTCCTCCCTCATTTTTTGATGTTATGGAGCATCTTGTTATTCACCTGACAAGAGAATTGGAACTTGGTGGTCCTGTGCAGTATAGATGGATGTATCTGTATGAGCGGTATATGTTCCATTTGAAGAAGATGGTGAAAAATTTAAGTAGGGTGGAAGGTTCTATAGTCGCATAGATGATCAATGAAGAAACTTCAAACTTTGCCGAGTACTACTTTCCAGCAGAAGTTCAGACCAAAAACAGAAGACCTGCTCGGCATGATGATAGAGGCGAACGGGCAACATATCATGTTACGGTTCCAGACATTTTCACAGACGTTGGACGACTTAGCGGAAAACCAAAGGACCGTCGACTTACTGAGCAGGAGCGCAGTCATTTGCAAACATATTTGCTCACCAACTGCGAAGACGTTCTACAATATGAGAGGTAAATAAATGAGCTTACAAATTTTTATTTTAACAAGTTGAAATTTAAATCTTAATTAATTACATTATTGTCATCATATACAGGATTTTCATGGCAGAAAAGCAGTTCGAGTATAGATACGCCACAGAGGACGAACTAGAAGAAATGAAGCAGAGAGAATTTACTGGATGGATGTTTACTTATGTGAGTGTTTTAAACAAATTAAAATATATTTTATCACATATTTATACTAATTCACATTTATTGATATAACATATATATATGTGCTATTAATAGGTGTCTGCTGGTTTGGCCAGAGGTGAAACATTTGACGATTGGATACGTGAGATGGTCGTTGGACCAAACTTTGTTGTGAAGTCATATCCGAGATTTTGTACTCGAGGATATGCATTCACAACTCAGAAGAGGAGACGTTCGAGTACGACTTATGATGCTGGCGTTTGTTCTGCATCAGGAGATGATGTATACTACGGACACATACATAAGATTTTGGAAATCAAGTATTTGGGCATGGTTGGATTGCGTTGTACTGTTTTCTATTGTGATTGGCACGACAACACTCCATATCGAGGTGTGAGAACAGATGCATTTGGTGTTACATCAGTAAATTCGAGGCGAAAGCTGCAATATTATTATCCTTTCATTCTTGCTTCTCAGGCCGATCAGGTAATTAAATGTTAATTATTCAGAATGATTCATCATCATGTGTATTAATTTATAATTTTTCTAAATGTTACAGGTTTGTTATATCAAGTACCCCCGGGTAAGGAACAGAGATGATCCATGGGTTACTGTTACAAGACTCAACCCGAGAGGCCGAGTTCAGGGAAGTTCTGAGCTGGAAGACCCATTACAACCAAGCACATCCGGCAACTTAAGTGCAGCAGAAGATTTAGCTGGAGTTGGCCTTGTTGTCGATTTAACCGACTTTGGAGAGGAAGCCGTCGTTCACGTAGAGGATGAACCAGTGATTGGAGAGTTTCACCAAGATCCAGATTCAGATTCATCTGGTGATGATGACTCGGAAACAGACTACCATTGATTTTTTTTTTTTTTTTTAAGAAATACCGAGGAAATTCCGAGGAACACTTGATATAACCTCTTTCCACGGATATTAGTTATTTGGTTTATCTAGCAAGGCAAAGCTGAATACGAATTAAAAACTACTCAAAACACAACCAAATAAAACGAAGAAACCATGTAAAAGAAATACGAACTCATAATTAAGAAAAAAAAAAAACTAAGTTCAAAATTAACAGAAAATAAGACCATAAAACGTTAGAATAGAAAAGAAAATAAAATAGCGCGGTCAAAAATCAAATGGCAATACTGGCCGGTGATAGCTCCTACTCCTCGTCTCCTGCTCCAGATGTTCCTTGATGTCTCGAGTTTTAACCCGATTATCTAACTGCAAGTGCACAGTAAAGTACGCAGTAGTAATGCGGGATCGAATCCACAGGGACCGATGATCACACGTAGAGTTGCAGACAAGTTAATAGCTACAACGAATCAAGATATGTTTTTGATGGTTTTTATTTAATTTTCTCTAGTGTCACAAAGTGTAAACAAGCATGTAAAAAGATGATTTAAACGATTTGAAAACTATTTTAAAACAAACGTTGGGCATTGGGAATTCTCAGGGATTTCTTTTTAATCAAGATACAATTAATGGAAGACACAGGGATATATTAAGAACCGTCTAGAACTCAAACACGATATTAGAATTAACCTACTTCCGTAGCGCTAATTCTCTATGTTATAGAAATCTCCACACTAACTTCCGCTGAGTTTCAATTTCTAAACAAGCATTAAGGACAGGTTCAATATGTTCACAAAGCGCAATAACATCAACTTCCGAGGGTTAAGGACACTTTGCTCATCTAAAGTATTTTCGGATGTTCAAACAATCACTTTCGGTGCATCAAACAATCTGAAATCATGAACTAAGTGATCAATTCAGTTCAGGCAGTAAGAAATCCATTAGATGAAGAACCAAAACGTAATCCCTTAGTCTACACACGTTTTATGGATCAAAACATCAAGAAATCCCCTATGAGAACCCCTAAACCCAACTAGATGACTACTCACACATAACTAAGCAAGAACAAAACGATTTTGATGAAGAAAACATGATAAGATTGTATTAAAACAGAGTAAAGGTTCAGAAGATCTTCTCCAAATGGTTTTGAGATGAACTCCTTTACAAATCTTCACAAATCACACCAAAACAAGTACAAAACACTCAAATCTTCTCTCTAGAACTTGTAAATCTCCTCCTTGGTCGCCCCTGGTCTTTTCTGAGTCTCAAAGGTCGAGTTCTTTTTTTGAATTATTGAGGGGAGTGGGTAAAAAGGAGTGAAAAGCTCGTTTGTGCGTGTGGAGCCCGTAGCGCCTGAGATCGGTCGATCCACATGGCCCGGATCGGTCGATCTCGTGTATGAAAGCCTAGGATCGGTCGATCCACATATCCCGGATCGGTCGATCTAGTGCTCTGTGCGATCAATACTTCATTCGGTCCATTGTTCGGTCCATCTTGCTTCTGAATAAATCCCGAATGCGTTCTTTTCTTTCAAGCTATCTAGTAACCTGCATATTACACTTAAGAACACCAAAACGCATCAAATAGACCAAAACATTAATTAAAACCGACCATTTAATTGCTCCAAAACGAGTTTAAAACCGTTAAAAACACGGAATATCAACTCCCCCAGACTTGAATCTTTGCTTGTCCTCAAGTAAAGAGGATTAAAATTTGGGAGCTCACTAACCCTCAGTAGACCTTACCTTGTGATTTCGCTAACCACTTGAATCAGAGACTTTCAAGGCTTTCATTCCAAATCCCTACCAAGACCTCGCAAACCTTCCCATATTTCAGACCTGCAAGTCTCAGTTTCAAGTAATCAACTCTTTACATTCGTTAAAAAGGGCGTGACCTTTCCACCAAAGATATCTCCATCAGGTATAACGGGCTCGGTGTATGGGAGGCTGTTTTAGTGTTTAATTAGGTCAGGCTCAAGTGTTTGTGGGTATCAGCGATAACAAAAAAAAATGCAAAACATTATGCAAAATCGCTGGAGATACCGAGTATATTGATAACCATGTTTTCGAACTGCTCAAGTCTCAAATGATCAAAACCCAACAAATCTCAAACTCTAACCCCAAATTAAAACAAAGCATTATCTCTAGTACATAAAATAAAAATAAAATGTCTAAATCAAATATACTGAATGAGATATAAACATGAACTTTTTTTTTTTTTTTTTTTTTTTTTGGACCGATTACTTGCAAATGTTTTGTCGTAATCGATCGAATCATTTTTTTTTTTTTTTTTTTTTTTTTTGAAGAAAACATATACAAACCGAAATCGAATATATACACTGCGATGCAATCACACACTTACAACACCCAATTTTTCCATTTACACCTCTAGACACACAGGTCCGTGTCTAACCACCTAAATGTTCCGATCCTACCTAAGCAGTCGGATGAACCATGTCTACCCTAATCTCTCCATTGTTTTTGCACATGTATGCACATATGATCAGTGTGTAAGAATGCATGGAGATGAAATAAAAGGGTAAGGTGTAGGTGAGGTACCAAACTATTGATGAGTCTGGCCATTCAGGATTATTAAAGAGTGGTAGAATGTGGTAAAGAAAATCCTGAATGTGTATATGGTGTACCGTTTCCTGATGTTGATTCCTGGTCAAAAGAAATTAAATTCATTAATGGTCAAAAATATTTGAGTCGATTACAATTCACCGAGACTTGATAAAAGATTTAAGGAGAGGTTGCTTGGTCAAGTGGTTCCTCGGTTTGTCTGCGCTAACAGTCCTGAAAAATGGTCAATATGAAATGTAATGCACAACACACAAGGAAATAGTCTAATAATCATCACAGGGTCTGAGAAAAATACGTAGAGAGTTTTTTTTTTTTTTTTTTTTTTTTTTTTTTTAAAACACAATCAAATCCGATAAACTAAGAAAATAAAAGAAATAAAAGCAATATGGTACATAAGTAGCATCCTCCCCCAGACTTACTTCACACCGTCTCGGTGTGAAAATAATTCCAAGAGAGATTACCGATCAGGCGTTGCGGTCAGTACGCCTCTTGGAGCGCCTCTCCAAGGCTCCATCATCATCAGAGTCCTCCGCTGCCTCAGGTCCAGCAGCGGTGTCGTGAGCGCCTGAGTCGTCATCGCTATCTCCAGAAACAGCTGGCTGTGATGCGCATCCCTTCTTAATGTTGCAGATTCCCTTCCACATCTTCAGCAGTATGGAGTTGTTGGTTTGATGGCTCTTGATCGACCAAGCGTTGATCTCAGCAGCGGATGCAGTAGCGGGAGGTGCTGGTGGCAGCATATACGGAGTGAAATCCGTGGGGAAAAGACTTTCCTCATCTTCAGGTTCCTCCTCTATATCATCATGTGGTGTCTGCTGGTGTGTCGATGATGATGCGACTCCTTTCTTCTTCAGTGTCGCGGGTCTGGTGCAGAGAGATGCAGGCGGTGGTAGAAATATGATAGCACCTGGATCAGTCAGCTCGGTGATGGCGGTATCGGGTAGCTTGACAAATTGCTCTCTCCCTTGTTGGTTCTGGAACTGGTAGATATGAGGGGCGGACTTGTCGATGCTTCCTCGCCAAGGGCCGGTGAGGTAGTGGCTGCTAATGAGTGCTCTCATGTCGAAAAAGGTCTGATACATCCCCTTCTTATCCACCACTCTGTCAACAGGTGGAAGAAACACTCCACAATGCCTTAAGATCTGTGTGATAACCGCTCCAAACCCACATCTCTTCGTATCTGAAACTTTGAAGTACGCAAGCTTCTCCGCGATCACAGCTCCTATGTTTATGTCCTTCCCGCTAACATAGGTAATGTCTGCGCCTTGAGGCCATAGGTGTCCAGCCCCGATGAACAGAAGAGCTAGCTCATCTTTTGTCACTGCAGCGGGTTCCGTCTTCCCATAGATAACACTGCTGATCACTCTCACTGCATATCGCAGAACAGGGCTACGTATTCTCGCTTGCTTGGCCTCTCGAGAGATGAAGTTTCCTGAAGCGATGAATGTCCAGAAATCATTGTGTTCCGGGAAGTCAGGAACACAAGATTGACGTCCTTTCCCGAACCCAAAGACGTCGCACAGCTGAAAGATGGTCATGGAGTGGAACTGCCTGTTCACAATGAAGGAGAACATCGCCTTATCAGCAACTGGGTTGTCCTCGTCAGGATGGTAGAGGCGGGCTGATGCGAGGAACTGCCTGGTCAAGTCAGCATAGCAATCACAGTGAAGATCGAAAATGTATCCCATGCCAATCTTCTCGAACAAGGCTTCAATATCCTCGGTTATCCCCAATGCATCTGTAGTGTCTCTGTGAGCGAAGCGCGACGGACATATTTCCACTCCCCTCATCTGCTCATAGAAATCATCATCATGTATATCCCACTGCTGGGTTATCTCTCGATTCGCAGGATGAGACCTATCCGTCTTTCGGAACTTGCCCTTTGTGCTGAGCCTAGCAGTCTGTACCGAGGAATCCCCACGCTCACTCTGCTTCTTCTGTCTCTTAGGCATTATCTGCAAAATTAATTCATCAAAACCCAAGTAAGAGACATATAGAAAAACACTCTTATATAATCATTTCTGATCAACCTCCTAAACATGTTAAAATTTAGCACACATCTCTTCTCTAAACTCAAAATAACACATCACACTCCATTCCAATTTTCGTTTTTCAATTAAACTCGAAAATTAATTTTTTTTTTTTTTTTTTTTTTTTTTTTAGGAAAAATCGCAATTCATCCTACAAATTGGCAATCTAGGTAACCCATGAGTATAATCATCACAAATAAACCATCCTAGATGCTATTCCATTTAAAATTCGGAGATTCCCCTAAATCCAACCGTAGGGCGATTTTTGATTCTAAAATTAGAGAGTCATACCTGTGTCTTGATGAAAACTGATGGTAGAAATGGATAGAGCTTGAAAAACTAATGAGTTTAGCACCAAGAATTACAAAAATCGGTTGAGATAAGATGAAAATCGATTTGCATGTTCTTTAGAGGTTTGAGAGAGTTTGAGAGGAGAGGAAGATGAAATTATGAGTGTTTTGATCTGATTTTCGCGAGTTGGTTGTTTGTATGGGTGTTTTCCGGTTTAAATTGAGTGAAATCAAACCGGACATGCCTTACCTTGGATCGACCGATCTTAGTTTCCCGGATCGACCGATCCGTGACATGGATCGACCGCTCTTCGTATCGTGGATCGATCGATCTATGCCTGATCGTGATACATGCCTAAAAATCATCTAAAAACACAACCAAAAATCAATTCACACAAGAAAACATAATCACAAAAGAGAAAGAAAATCAAACCATGTGGGTTGCCTCCCAGTCAGCGCTTGTTTAAAGTCGCGAGCCTGACTATTTTGTTGTCCTTAGGCGAGATCGGGTTCCGTTAAAGGAATGTTGGTTCCTTCTTCGGGTTTTGCATCTGTGAAGTAAGGTTTTAGCCTCTGCCCATTGACGGTGAATTTCCTCCCATTGTCTTCCAAGACAACAGCTCCATAAGGTCTAACCTCTGTGATGGTGAAAGGTCCGGACCAACGAGACTTAAGCTTTCCAGGAAATAGCTTGAGTCTAGAGTTGAACAGAAGGACTTTGTCTCCAGCAGCGAAGTCTCTCGGGATTATCTTTCTGTCATGCCATGCCTTAGTTCTTTCCTTGTAGATTTTGGTGTTCTCATAGGCGTTCAACCGAATCTCGTCCAGCTCGTTCAACTGAACCATCCTCCTTTCTGCTGCGGTTTTAATGTCGAAGTTCATCAACTTCGTTGCCCAAAAACCACTGTACTCCAATTCCACAGGTAGGTGACAAGACTTTCCATAGACCAGATTAAAAGGAGTGGTGCCCAAGGGAGTCTTGTAGGCGGTTCTATACGCCCATAAGGCGTCATCAAGCTTCACAGCCCAGTCTTTCCTTGTTTTGCCTACAGCCTTCTCCAAAATCCCCTTGATTTCTCGGTTCGATATTTCAACCTGCCCACTTGTCTGAGGATGATAAGGTGTAGCTACCTTATGCTTTACTCCATGTTTCTTCAGCAGTTTATCGAACGTCTTGTTGATGAAGTGAGAGCCTCCATCACTAATAACCACTCTCGGGATCCCGAATCTTGGAAAAATGACTGTCTTGAACATTTTCTTGACAACACTAGAGTCATTTGTCTTGCTGGCTACTGCTTCCACCCACTTGGAGACATAATCAACCGCAACCAAGATGTACTCATTTCCATAAGAAGATGGGAAAGGGCCCATAAAATCAATTCCCCATACATCAAAAACTTCAACTTCAAGGATGAAATTTTGGGGCATCTCATTTCTCTTACTGATGTTACCCTTCCGCTGACATGCATCACACTTTGAGACAAACTCATGGGCGTCTCTGAAAAGTGTAGGCCACCAGTAACCAGCCTGCAGGACCTTAGAAACCGTCTTGAATGTTGCAAAATGGCCTGCGTATTCTGAACTGTGGCAGTGGAAAAGAATCCCTTGCATCTCATTCTCCAGAACACATCTCCTGAATAAACCATCTGAGCATCTCTTGTAGAGGAAGGGATCATCCCAGTAATAGTGGTTCACATCTCTCATGAACTTCTTCCTCTCATATCCCTTCAGGTTCGGTGGTTCAATTCCAGCACATAGGTAGTTTGCAAAGTCTGCAAACCATGGGAGATCATCCTGAATTTGTCTCATGGCACAGCAATCAGCCTGATCCAAATACTCATCCTCCAGCAAGGTGATCACATAGACATTCTCCTCGGGTAATGTATCATCCAGTGGTGTTTCAGCTTCCACTCTCATTCGGGAAAGATGATCTGCCACTCCATTTTCTGCTCCTCTCTTGTCTCTGATCTCAATATCAAACTCCTGTAGGAGTAAGATCCACCTTAAGAGTCTCGGTTTAGCATCTTTTTTCGTCATCAGGTACTTCAAGGCTGCATGATCTGTGTGCACAATTACTTTCGAGCCCACCAAATAGGACCTGAACTTCTCGAAAGCATAAACTACTGCCAGCAACTCCTTCTCAGTGGTAGCATACTTGATTTGAGCATCATCAAGCGTTCGGCTGGCATAATAGATCACATGGAGTTTCTTGTCTTTTCTCTGCCCCAAAACAGCTCCAATCGCGTAATCACTTGCGTCACACATTATTTCAAATGGCAAGTCCCAATCTGGTGGCTGCACAATGGGAGCACTGACTAGAGACTTCTTGAGAATCTGAAACGCAGCGAGGCAGTCAGCATCAAAAACAAACTTCGCTTCTTTGCACAGCAGACGGGTGAGTGGCCTCGCTATCATAGAGAAGTCTTTGATAAACCTCCTGTAGAAACCGGCATGTCCCAGAAAACTCCGAATATCCCTCACTGTCCTGGGAGGCTGTAGGCTGGTCATAACTTCAATCTTTGCTTTGTCAACCTCGATACCCTGCTCTGATATCCTGTGACCCAAAACAATGCCATCTTTCACCATGAAATGACACTTCTCCCAATTTAACACCAAGTTCTTCTCCTCACATCTTTCCAGCACCTTGCACAGATTAGCAAGGCAGTCGCTAAATGAAGAACCGTAGACTGAGAAATCGTCCATAAAAACCTCCATAATGTCCTCAATAAGATCAGTAAAGATCGACATCATGCATCTCTGGAAAGTGGCAGGAGCATTGCACAATCCGAAAGGCATTCTCCTGTAGGCAAAAGTACCGTATGGGCAGGTGAATGTTGTCTTCTCTTGGTCGTCTGGATGAATGGGTATCTGAAAGAACCCGGAGTAGCCATCGAGAAAACAGTAGTAGGGGTGGTTGGCTAGTCTTTCCAGCATCTGGTCAATGAAAGGAAGTGGGAAGTGGTCCTTCCTTGTGGCTGAGTTTAGCTTCCTGTAGTCAATGCACATCCTATGCCCTGTGACTGTTCTGGTAGGAATCAGCTCATCCTTCTCATTTGTGATGACAGTGATGCCACCCTTCTTAGGAACCACATGAACCGGGCTCACCCAAGTGCTGTCTGAAATTGGGTAGATCACCCCTGCACTCAACAGCTTTAGAATCTCCTTTTTCACAACTTCCATCAGTTTGGGATTCAGTCTTCGCTGGTGCTCTATGGACGTCTTTGACTCATCCTCCAAGTGAATCTTGTGCATGCAAAGATCTGGAGAAATACCTGTAATATCATCCAAAGAGTACCCCAATGCTTTTCTATACTTTCGCAATTTTGAAAGAAGCAAAGCGGTCTCCACATTATTCAGGTTAGCACAAATAATAACAGGATATGTGGAATTCGGTCCCAAGAATGCATACCTCAGCCCAGCTGGGAGGGCTTTAAGTTCCACCTTTGGAGCATTCTCCTCACTCCAATCTGGTTGGGAGGATGACGGTTTGACGGTTTTATCGGTGCCTGAGTCTTCAAGGCTGACATAGGCGACATGCTTCTCAATCGGTGAGGCTGAATCCAAAATCTCAGAAAATCCAACCACTTCTTGGTTCATGAACCCGAACTCACTCTCCCTTTGGGTCAATGCGACTTGTAGAGGATCATCAGTGTGCAACTCTTCATCCATTTCCTCCACCAGTTCAGTCAATGTATCAACCCAGAAAGTCTGTCCATCAATAGTCGGATTTTTCAGCACCTTCTCCACATTGTATCTCATCGCCATGTCTCCTAGACGTAAGTCTATATGCCCATTCTGTACATCAATCATGGCTCCAGCAGTAGCTAAAAACGGTCTGCCCAAAATGAGAGGATCTTTAGGTTCCTCTTCCAGCTCCAGAACTACAAAATCGGTAAGCACATATCCCTTTCCAACACCAACAGGGATGTTTTCTAGTACACCGACTGGTCTTCGCACTGATCGGTCAGCAAGGACCAAGGAGATCCTTGTAGGTTTGTAGTTCGTCATGCCTAGCCTCTCAGAGACAGAGAAAGGCATTAGGCTCACTCCTGAACCCAGATCGCAGAGACTCTTCTCAAAAGTAAGTGATCCAATGCGGCATGGTAGAACAAATGCTCCGGGATCTTCACGCTTTTTAGGCATGACATTTTGTAGAACTGCGCTACATTCCTCATTGAGCATCAACACACCACGCTCTAGGCTCATCTTATCGGTAAGAATCTCCTTCATGTACCTTTTAAGAGAAGGTACCATCTTCACCGCTTCAACGAATGGCAATCTCACATGTAACTCCCCAACAAGGTTCTTTAGCTTCTCGTACTCACGTTCTTTGATCTTCTGCCTTGGTCTGGATGGGTATGGAGCCTTAGGAACATAAGCAGGAGGCGCCACATACACCTCTTCAGGTTCAGAGGAATTTGGCTTCGTCGACACGGGATCGGTCGATCCAGATGGACAGGATCGGTCGATCTCCTTCCCCTTGGATCGGTCGATCTGTTCTTGAGATCGGTCGATCTCTTTCTCTTTCGATTCCTCAATCGTTTTTCCACTCCTAAGTGTTATAGCATTCACAAACTCCTTGGGATTCGTCTCTGACTTCCCTGGTAGAAATCCAGGTGCTGTTCTGCTGCTGGAGGCGGTTTGAGCAACTTGCTTTTCCAAAACTTTCAAATGGGTGTTCAAAGCTTCGAACTTCCCATTAAGCTCTCCATACATGTTATCCACCTTGGTGTTTATCTCTGCAGTGCTATTCTTCTGACCTTCTAGCACCATTTGCAGCATCTTCTTAATTTCGTTATCCTGAGAAGGTTGTGACGAAGAGGCATTCCCTTGATTCTGATAGTTGTTGTACTGCTGCCTTTGCTGAAATCCTGAGTTGCCCGAGTTGTTCCCCTGATATTGATTTCTGTTCTGATATCCTTGGTTGAACACACTCTGGTTCTGATTCTGGTTCTGCCTGTTTCCTGCCTGAGGGTAGGACTGATGTTGTGGATTCTCCACATTGTTGCTTCGGTAAGACAGATTATTTTGCTGATTTTGATTCCATCCAAGGTTCTGATTGTAGCCTCTGTTGTAGTTTCCTTGACCACCAATGTAGTTCACATCAGCTTGCATATCATCTGAATCATCACCAACAGTTTCTTGTGAGGAACGATAGCCTTGCTCCTCCACAAATTTCACAGATTTCTGATCTCTCTTGAGAAGCATCTCAATCTTGGCATTCAGCTCATCTATCTTCTTGGATTCATAACCAACACCCTTCTGGCTGGTGTCAAACCTTGACTTGCGGTTTGCTTTGCTGGATGACAGGTTGTTCAGCAAGGTGTAAGCTTCTTCAACAGTCTTGGTCATGAAATCACCATTACTTGCTGTGTCCATGGCATCTTGACTCTCTTCATGAACTCCATTATAGAAAATGTTCAGCAAACTCACATCAGTGTAGCCATGGTGAGGGCAGTCCTGTGTGTACTCCTTGAAACGCTCCCAAGCCTCATGAAAGCTTTCTGAATCAAGCTGCTGAAAGCTTCCAATTCTGCTTCTCAGATATGTGGACCTTGACTTGGTGAAGAAATGCTGTAGAAAAGCAGCTCTTGTCTCTTCCCATGTAGTAAGAGATCCTGGAGGGATGGACTTTAACCATCTGATAGCTTTATCAGCTAAGGAAAACGGGAACAACCTGCATTTCAAAGCGCCTTGAGGAACTCCATTATGTCTGCTGGTGTCACAGACTCGCTCAAAATGCTCCAAGTGATACATCGGGTCCTCAGACGGGTTTCCATGAAACGGATTTTTCTCCACCAAATTAATGAGACCAGTCTTGATCTCAAAGTCTCTTCTCTCAATGGGAGGTGGGCGAATCCCAGAACGATCGGCATAGAATGCATCTGGTGTATCATAATGTGCAAGCGTCATCCTAGGCATGCCATAGTCTCCAGCCTGTTGTCTTGCAGCTACACCAGCCTGCTGATTATCACCAGCATTGTTGCCTTCTCGTTCATTTACAGGAATTGGATTTTGCGGGTTGTCCTGAAATTGGTCTTCTTGGTGTTCAGCCATTTCAACCTCTTCAGCGGACTCAAGTCTTTTCTTTTTCACTTGTCTCTCTAGGCGGCCGAGCTCTAACTCCAAAGGTATTAAATTCGATGATCCTTTGCTTCTAGTATGAAATCCGCTCATTCACCTGAAAACACAAACAGAAAGAGAAAGACAGAAACATTAGACAAAATAAAGAAAATGCTATAGTCTTAAACTGATCATTAACTCTAGGGTGACCAAATGGTCCCCGGCAACGGCGCCAAAAACTTGATGTCTCGAGTTTTAACCCGATTATCTAACTGCAAGTGCACAGTAAAGTACGCAGTAGTAATGCGGGATCGAATCCACAGGGACCGATGATCACACGTAGAGTTGCAGACAAGTTAATAGCTACAGCGAATCAAGATATATTTTTGATGGTTTTTATTTAATTTTCTCTAGTGTCACAAAGCATAAACAAGCATGTAAAAAGATGATTTAAACGATTTGAAAACTATTTTAAAACAAACGTTGGGCATTGGGAATTCTCAGGGATTTCTTTTTAATCAAGATACAATTAATGGAAGACACAGGGATATATTAAGAACCGTCTAGAACTCAAACACGATATTAGAATTAACCTACTTCCGTAGCGCTAATTCTCTATGTTATAGAAATCTCCACACTAACTTCCGCTGAGTTTCAATTTCTAAACAAGCATTAAGAACAGGTTCAATATGTTCACAAAGCGCAATAACATCAACTTCCGAGGGTTAAGGACACTTTGCTCATCTAAAGTATTTTCGGAAGTTCAAACAATCACTTTCGGTGCATCAAACAATCTGAAATCATGAACTAAGTGATCAATTCAGTTCAAGCAGTAAGAAATCCATTAGATGAAGAACCAAAACGTAATCCCTTAGTCTACACACGTTTTATGGATCAAAACATCAAGAAATCCCCTATGAGAACCCCTAAACCCAACTAGATGACTACTCACACATAACTAAGCAAGAACAAAACGATTTTGATGAAGAAAACATGATAAGATTGTATTAAAACAGAGTAAAGGTTCAGAAGATCTTCTCCAAATGGTTTTGAGATGAACTCCTTTACAAATCTTCACAAATCACACCAAAACAAGTACAAAACACTCAAATCTTCTCTCTAGAACTTGTAAATCTCCTCCTTGGTCGCCCCTGGTCTTTTCTGAGTCTCAAAGGTCGAGTTCTTTTTTGAATTATTGAGGGGAGTGGGTAAAAAGGAGTGAAAAGCTCGTTTGTGCGTGTGGAGCCCGTAGCGCCTGAGATCGGTCGATCCACATGGCCCGGATCGGTCGATCTCGTGTATGAAAGCCTAGGATCGGTCGATCCACATATCCCGGATCGGTCGATCTAGTGCTTTGTGCGATCAATACTTCATTCGGTCCATTGTTCGGTCCATCTTGCTTCTGAATAAATCCCGAATGCGTTCTTTTCTTTCAAGCTATCTAGTAACCTGCATATTACACTTAAGAACACCAAAACGCATCAAATAGACCAAAACATTAATTAAAACCGACCATTTAATTGCTCCAAAACGAGTTTAAAACCGTTAAAAACACGGAATATCATTCCTGCATCGTTGGGTCTCTTGGACCTCTTTCTTACCCTGTGTGTACCACTCGAACCCGAACCAGAGCTGGATGGAGAGTTGTCCCGATGAACTACATCATCCTTTTGGCAACGACACGGCCTGATACGTGAAATGGCAGCCCAGATCTTGTGTAGCATGTCGTTGTTTGTCTTTATGCTCTGATCTCTCCAATGTTGTTGCTGGCGCGAAGTGGCATTCGGTGGAAGCTCTTGCAGCTTGTACTGGCTGGAGTCTGATGGGAGTAGCTGATGGGGTTGTGAATCATCTGGAATGGCTTGTGCAGCCTCATCTTCTCCTTCTTCATCAACCACGGCCTTGCCTTTGGTCTGATATTTTGGCGTGAAGAAGGATGGCTTGTCTACTAGTGCGGTAGCAGGGGGTAGGAACTCACCTGCAGCCTCTGAAAGTAGAGCAGTCAGGCCGATCTGAGGCAGGTGGCAGTAGAGTGTTTTCTTCGCTCGGTCCTGGAATACGTAGACGTAAGGACCATCCCGATCGATCCTCGAGTGGGGACCAGCTATGAACTCCTTACTTATAAGATTTTTGACATCCAGGTAGTTCCAAGCAATGTTGTTCGATCTGTCCAGTGCTACCTACTGGTTCTCGCAGTCTACACCCACATGTCTAAGGATCCGAGTAATCACTGCACCAAATCCACATGCATTGCTCTTGGATTTGGTTACTTTCCCCTTGTATCCTGCTAAGTTTGCGGCCAGCACCGCTCCCATGTTGAAGGCAGTAGCAGGTGGGAATGTAGAGTTTCCAAATGTCGGTAGCAAATGCCTCACACCTTGGTACAGGAGGCACAACTCCCATTGCGTGACTGATGCGGCTGTGGTTGTCCCGTATAGCAATGAGCCAATGAGGCGTGTGGCATATCTCAGTACTGGGCTCCGGATAAGTGACTCCTTTGCCTGAGAAGATCTATAAACCCCTGTGCCAATCGTTTCCCAGAAGTTCAACAGCTCTGAAGTCCAATAAAGACCAGATGTCCTCTCCCCTGCACTCAATCCAAATAGTCCGCAGAGGTCTGTGAAAGATACCTCAAAGTATACTTTCTGCACTACGGATGCCAGAAAACCTTCCTGATGGCTATCATCGGGACGGCTGACATATGCGGATGCTATGAACTGGCGTACCAACTCCGGATAAGTGGGTTCGTTGAGGTTGCATAGTTGGCCTAGACCCATGTTCTGGAACAGCCCTTCAATGTCTGATTTGATTCCCAATATTGTCATCGTCTCAGGACATGCTAGTTGTGTAGCCGGAACAGCTACCTTCTTCATGTTGTTGTAGTGGGTGGTATCAGACTTATCCCACTTCTTTGGCCTTTGATTCTCTCGCTGAGACGAACCCTCTTCTTGTGTGTTCTTCTTTGCTGATGTTTTCGTGCGCTTCATTCTCTACAAAATAGAATCATTACTCTCAACATGGTTATAATCAATTAAGAACTCAAAGCAACATGAAAATGAAAGGCGAAATCGAATTGTGATAAAAAAAACCAAATTGAAAAAAATTCTCAATCCCTAAATCATCTCAAATCCTGTTCCAAACTCGTTGATCACAGACAATTGTGTTCTATTCTATTTTTAAACATCTGTTTCATGCATATTTGATCAAGGAATCAACACGGAAATAAGAAATTCACAAAACCCAAAAAATTGCTCAAGAACACGATTTCAGAATGTGGAGATTCGCGGAGTATACCTATCTTAGGGTGAAAACGAGTGTAGGAATCAGGTAGAGCTCGAAAAATCAAGGGGAATAGAGCCCAAAATTGTTCAAATCGGATGATTATTGAGAGAGAAAGGGGGGCGAATTATAGGGGAAATCGGAGGGGATGAGAGTTCTGAGGTTTAGATCCAAAAAAGGTCGGGTTTTGCCTTATAATTCTGTTTCCCGCACAGGCATCGATCGATGCGTTTTTGAACAAATACGGATCGATCGATCACATTCTTACGCTTTGGTCCATCTTAGTGATCGATCGATCCGTTTTTGGACATATATCCATCGATCAATCCGTTTATAAAAAAACTTACAAGATTTTCCGAGGACATTCCGAGGAACATTTGAGATTTTCCGAGGACATTCCGAGGAACATTTGAGATTCTCGATCGATCGATGGGATAATCTCATCGATCGATCACATTCTTACGGTCCGGTGCATCTTAGTGATCGATCGATGCGTTTTTGGACATATATCCATCGATCGATCCGTTTATAAAAAAACTTACAAGATTTTCCGAGGACATTCCGAGGAACACTTGAGATTCTCGATCGATCGATGGGATAATCTCATCGATCGATCACATTCTTACGGTCCGGTGCATCTTAGTGATCGATCGATGCGTTTTTGGACATATATCCATCGATCGATCCGTTTATAAAAAAACTTACAAGATTTTCCGAGGACATTCCGAGGAACACTTGAGATTCACGATCGATCGATGGGATAATCTCATCGATCGATCACATTCTTACGGTCCGGTCCATCTTAGTGATCGATCGATGCATTTTTGGATATATATACATCGATCGATCCGTTTATAAAAAAAAATTGACGTATTGAAACCCCAAACACTAGTTCCTCGGAATTTCCTCGGAATATTCCGAGGAAATTCCGAGGAAGAAGAGGGTTTCCTCGGAGTTCCCTCGGAATAATCCGAGAAAATTCCGAGGAAATATGGTTTTTAAACCGAAAACAACGTTTTGCGGTTTGAATAACACATATATAACCCTTATTAAGTGTCTTACGTTCATTATGAAGTCAAATATTTATTCCTTACCGTATAATTAACACTTTTCCGATTGTATGAACGAAATCCCACAACATAAAAGAAACACTTATACCTTTTAATGAACGGTAAAGGGAATACTTTCAATTAGTTTTGAAATTTTTTATTTCATAGTTTATGCTCATCTATACAAAGAATCCTCAATGGTATGCATTACAATTGTATAAGAAATGAAATACGGCAAAAAAAATTGATGTTTTGAAACCCCAAACACTAGTTCCTCGGTATTTCCTCGGAATATTTTCATTTTACCGGGAAAATATTTCGCGAAAATTGAAATTAGAATTCCGACGGAATTCCGACAGATATTATCCGTCAGATCCACGAGTGGAAGAAGAAGTGGGAAATCAATAAGGTTCGATTTAATTTATTAAACAATTTTTTAATTTATTAAACAATTTTTTAATTTATTAAACTATTTTCTTTTCTTTTTTTATTAAAAAGTCCCAAAGTCGATGAACGACACGGTCTGGAAGGAGTTGTGTGCGCATTGGGATAAGGAAGAGACGAAAGAAACTTCTTCCACCAACTCCACCAACCGCAGGAGAGACCGTAAAGGGAAGGGCATCTACAAGCATAACTTGGGTGCTCAATCTATTGCCACTCTGGGAGATCGCATGGTAAGTTCAACCGCTTTTTCTTCAATTATTTGAGTTTCAGAATTTTAATTTATTGTGCATTTCTTCTAATTTCTAATGTTTCTTTAATTTATGTTTTTTTTCAAGGCGGAAGAAAATGATGGCGAGCCGGTTGATGATCTCGCCCTAATGAGGAGGGCGTATACCAACAAGAAGACCGGCCAGATTGATGACGGTCTTGTGAGGGACGTGGTCGACCTGGTCCAAACTCAGGTGGTAGACGAAGTGTCTCAGCTTCAAACCGAGGATGACGCTTCGACGGCTTCGACCAACTTGTCCCGGTTTCGAATCAACGAAATCGTTGAATCCGTAAGTTCTTTTTTTTTTAAAGTTCAATTCATTTATTTCTTGGTTTAAATTTGTAAATTTGGCTATTTTCTATTCAGTCGGTTCCAAAGAAGAAGGGACGTTTGGTCGGTTTGGGTCGTCGCACCCGGTCGGTTCCTCCTTCTTCTGCACCACTGCCCTTTGTTGATCCAGAAGTACTTACGGCTCAGTTGAAGGACAAAGATGATCGTATATCTTTGTTGGAGACCCAGATGACGGCTCAACAGGCGGGCTATGAGGCACAGAGGAGGCTGAACCAGCAAATGATGGAGATGATGCAGAGGATGTACCCGAACGAGGTGTTCCCGGACGTGCCAGACCCGTAGTTTTTTTTTTTCCAAAAACTCGGAATGTTTTATTTTTATTTGTGAAACTTTGAATATTAATTAATATGATTTCAATTTAAATTTTAATTTCATATTTTCGAATTTAAATTTCAGAAATTTTATTTTTTAAAAAAATTAATATTTTTTACATTCCGAGGAAATTAATTATATTTTTTACTCGATCGATCGATGCGTTTTTGGACATAAATCCATCGATCGATCTGTTTACAAAAAAACGTTCGAAATATACCGAGGGACCTGTTCCTCGGAATATACCGAGGGACCTGTTCCTCGGAATATACCGAGGGACATGTTCCTCGGAATATTCCGAGGAATATGTCCGTCGGTATATTCCTATCGATCGATGTATATATGTCCAAAAACGCATCGATCGATGAACGTCCGAGGAAATATCCCGACGAAGTTCTCCCTCGGTATATTCCGAGGACATTTCCGACAAACTAGTGATCCTCGGAATTTCCTCGGAAGTTTGTTTCCTCGGAATTCCGTCGGAAAATTCCGAGGGATTTCCGAGGAAAGAAGAAATTCCGAGGAATTATTTCCGACGACTTGTTTCGTCGGTATGTCGTCGGAATAACGATATTCCGACGAAATTCCGACGATTTTTTCCCTCAGAATCCTTGCTGTTTTCTTGTAGTGGTTATGGAATGAATGCAAAGTTAATTTTGTATTTGTAATATCTCCATGAATGCACGTCCATGTTGTAATGAGAAAATAATTCTCAATCTCCTTATTGAATACCACGTTTTGGTCGGAGGCAAACGTAAGGTTTGGTCAGTAGACTATGGGATAATCTCATCGATCGATCACATTCTTACGGTACGGTGCATCTTAGTGATCGATCGATGCGTTTTTGGACATATATCCATCGATCGATCCGTTTATAAAAAAACTTACAAGATTTTCCGAGGACATTCCGAGGAACACTTGAGATTCTCGATCGATCGATGGGATAATCTCATCGATCGATCACATTCTTACGGTCCGGTGCATCTTAGTGATCGATCGATGCGTTTTTGGACATATATCCATCGATCGATCCGTTTATAAAAAAAACTTACAAGATTTTCCGAGGACATTCCGAGGAACACTTGAGATTCACGATCGATCGATGGGATAATCTCATCGATCGATCACATTCTTACGGTCCGGTCCATCTTAGTGATCGATCGATGCATTTTTGGATATATATACATCGATCGATCCGTTTATAAAAAAAAATTGACGTATTGAAACCCCAAACACTAGTTCCTCGGAATTTTCTCGGAATATTCTGAAGAAATTCCGAGGAAGAAGAGGGTTTCCTCGGAGTTCCCTCGGAATAATCCGAGGAAATTCCGAGGAAATAGGGTTTTTAAACCGAAAACAACGTTTTGCGGTTTGAATAACACCTATATAACCCTTATTAAGTGTCTTACGTTCATTATGAAGTCAAATATTTGTTCCTTACCGTATAATTAACACTTTTCCGATTGTATGAACGAAATCCCACAACATAAGAGAAACACTTATACCTTTTAATGAACGGTAAAGGGAATACTTTCAATTAGTTTTGAAATTTGTTATTTCATAGTTTATGCTCATCTATACAAAGAATCCTCAATAGTATGCATTACAATTGTATAAGAAATGAAATACGGCAAAAAAAATTGATGTTTTGAAACCCCAAACACTAGTTCCTCGGTATTTTCTCGGAATATTTTCATTTTACCGGGAAAATATTTCGCGAAAATTGAAATTAGAATTCCGACGGAATTCCGACAGATATTATCCGTCGGACCCTAGGTTTTATAACCACGAGCCGCTTCTTCTTCCCCATTTCTCTCTTCTTCCTCTGCGCGACTCCTCTCTCCTTTCCGGCGATTTCCCCCCTGGAATCCGACGATATCTCCGGCGATCTCCCCCTTCTCTTACACAAATCATGTAAGGACCCTATCTCACTCTCTTAGGTTCTATTTGTTAGGTTTTTGTGTAGTTTTGATAGATTTTTGTTAGGGTGATTGGTTAGGATTGTGATTCGGTTGTATAATAGGTTTAGAATTATGATTTGGTTGAATAATTTGTTTTGTTGAATTGATTTAGAATTTTTTTATTATTTTTTTTTTTTTTGTATTTATAAAATTGATTTTTGTATATAAAATCGGTTTTTGTTTTTTACAAATTGATTTTTCTATATAAATTCGATTTTTTGGATTTTACAAAAAAAAATTTGTATATAAATTCGATTTTTTGGATTTTACAAAACATTTTAAATATCTATAAAACTTTTTTTGTGATTAAAAACTATTATTTGGGATTTAAAAATATTTTTAATATATATATATTATTAAAACTATTTTTTGTAATTATTAAACTATTTTTATTTATTAAAACTATTTTTTGTTTATTAGAACTATTTTTATATATTTAATAAATATTTTTAATATATATAAATCTTTTTTGTGATTAAATTATTTGGGATTTTTTTTTAAAAAAAATTAATTTATATATTTCTCTATTTATTAAATATATTTTTTTAATTTACAGGTCTCATGATGATCAGACCCGGCCTCGACAGCGTCGTGGTCGTGGTGGTACGGGGAGCCAGTCTCGGGATTCCAGCCATTTTCAGGATTCCCCTTCGCCCCACAGCTCCAACCATACATCTCCCTCTGCTGCACCCGCTCCTGCTCCTCTCGCTCCCGCTGCTGCATCCGCTCCTGTTCCTCCGGGAGTGATGCGTGTTGCGGAGTTGGTTCAACAGCCCGGTCGTGACCATCTTCCGCATCTCACTCCGTATCCACATGGACGGGGTCAAACATGGTAATTAAACATTTTTTTTTCTTTAAATTTGGATTCATTCTTAACCGTTTATTCTTTTTATTAGGTTCAACCGATCCGGGAACGGGATCAGCGCATGGATCAACCGTATGATGTACTCGGCCCTCGACGGTGGACATCCGACTTTCACTCACTTCCCTACCGACAAGCAGGTTCTGTGGTTTCGTCAGTTTGCGGTAAGTATTCTAATTTTTTACTTATATTTTTAATCTTTAATATAAATTTTCTACTAATTGTTTTTTTTTTTCAGCAAGAGTTCAACTGGAATTCCGATGAGACGCTCTTTATCTATCACCGCTTCGTCCATAAAGTTATGGACAACTATGGGAAGCAGATCCACGAGTGGAAGAAGAAGTGGGAAATCAATAAGGTTCGATTTAATTTATTAAACAATTTTTTAATTAATTAAACTATTTTTAATTTATTAAACTATTTTCTTTTCTTTTTTTTATTAAAAGGTCCCAAAGTTGATGAACGACACGGTCTGGAAGGAGTTGTGTGCGCATTGGGATAAGGAAGAGACGAAAGAAAATTCTTCCACCAACTCCACCAACCGCAGGAGCGACCGTAAAGGGAAGGGCATCTACAAGCATAACTTGGGTGCTCAATCTATTGCCACTCTGGGAGATCGCATGGTAAGTTCAACCGCTTTTTCTTCAATTATTTGAGTTTCAGAATTTTAATTTATTGTGCATTTCTTCTAATTTCTAATGTTTCTTTAATTTATGTTTTTTTTCAAGGCGGAAGAAAATGATGGCGAGCCGGTTGATGATCTCGCCCTAATGAGGAGGGCGTATACCAACAAGAAGACCGGCCAGATTGATGACGGTCTTGTGAGGGACGTGGTCGACCTGGTCCAAACTCAGGTGGTAGACGAAGTGTCTCAGCTTCAAACCGAGGATGACGCTTCGACGGCTTCGACCAACTTGTCCCGGTTTCGAATCAACGAAATCGTTGAATCCGTAAGTTCTTTTTTTTTTAAAGTTCAATTCATTTATTTCTTGGTTTAAATTTGTAAATTTGGCTATTTTCTATTCAGTCGGTTCCAAAGAAGAAGGGACGTTTGGTCGGTTTGGGTCGTCGCACCCGGTCGGTTCCTCCTTCTTCTGCACCACCGCCCTTTGTTGATCCAGAAGTACTTACGGCTCACTTGAAGGACAAAGATGATCGTATATCTTTGTTAGAGACCCAGATGGCGGCTCAACAGGCGGGCTATGAGGCACAGAGGAGGCTGAACCAGCAAATGATGGAGATGATGCAGAGGATGTACCCGAACGAGGTGTTCCCGAACGTGCCAGACCCGTAGTTTTTTTTTTTTCCAAAAACTCGGAATGTTTTATTTTTATTTGTGAAACTTTGAATATTAATTAATATGATTTCAATTTAATTTTAATTTCATATTTTCGAATTTAAATTTCAGAAATTTTATTTTTTAAAAAAATTAATATTTTTTACATTCCGAGGAAATTAATTATATTTTTTACTCGATCGATCGATGCGTTTTTGGACATAAATCCATCGATCGATCTGTTTACAAAAAAACGTTCGAAATATACCGAGGGACCTGTTCCTCGGAATATACCGAGGGACCTGTTCCTCGGAATATACCGAGGGACATGTTCCTCGGAATATTCCGAGGAATATGTCCGTCGGTATATTCCTATCGATCGATGTATATATGTCCAAAAACGCATCGATCGATGAACGTCCGAGGAAATATCCCGACGAAGTTCTCCCTCGGTATATTCCGAGGACATTTCCGACAAACTAGTGATCCTCGGAATTTCCTCGGAAGTTTGTTTCCTCGGAATTCCGTCGGAAAATTCCGAGGGATTTCCGAGGAAAGAAGAAATTCCGAGGAATTATTTCCGACGACTTGTTTCGTCGGAATAACGATATTCCGACGAAATTCCGACGATTTTTTCCCTCAGAATCCTTGTTGTTTTCTTGTAGTGGTTATGGAATGAATGCAAAGTTAATTTTGTATTTGTAATATCTCCATGAATGCACGTCCATGTTGTAATGAGAAAATAATTCTCAATCTCCTTATTGAATACCACGTTTTGGTCGGAGGCAAACGTAAGGTTTGGTCAGTAGACTATGGGATAATCTCATCGATCGATCACATTCTTACGGTACGGTGCATCTTAGTGATCGATCGATGCGTTTTTGGACATATATCCATCGATCGATCCGTTTATAAAAAAACTTACAAGATTTTCCGAGGACATTCCGAGGAACACTTGAGATTCTCGATCGATCGATGGGATAATCTCATCGATCGATCACATTCTTACGGTCCGGTGCATCTTAGTGATCGATCGATGCGTTTTTGGACATATATCCATCGATCGATCCGTTTATAAAAAAAACTTACAAGATTTTCCGAGGACATTCCGAGGAACACTTGAGATTCACGATCGATCGATGGGATAATCTCATCGATCGATCACATTCTTACGGTCCGGTCCATCTTAGTGATCGATCGATGCATTTTTGGATATATATACATCGATCGATCCGTTTATAAAAAAAAATTGACGTATTGAAACCCCAAACACTAGTTCCTTGGAATTTTCTCGGAATATTCTGAGGAAATTCCGAGGAAGAAGAGGGTTTCCTCGGAGTTCCCTCGGAATAATCCGAGGAAATTCCGAGGAAATAGGGTTTTTAAACCGAAAACAACGTTTTGCGGTTTGAATAACACCTATATAACCCTTATTAAGTGTCTTACGTTCATTATGAAGTCAAATATTTGTTCCTTACCGTATAATTAACACTTTTCCGATTGTATGAACGAAATCCCACAACATAAGAGAAACACTTATACCTTTTAATGAACGGTAAAGGGAATACTTTCAATTAGTTTTGAAATTTGTTATTTCATAGTTTATGCTCATCTATACAAAGAATCCTCAATGGTATGCATTACAATTGTATAAGAAATGAAATACGGCAAAAAAAATTGATGTTTTGAAACCCCAAACACTAGTTCCTCGGTATTTCCTCGGAATATTTTCATTTTACCGGGAAAATATTTCGCGAAAATTGAAATTAGAATTCCGACGGAATTCCGACAGATATTATCCGTCGGACCCTAGGTTTTATAACCACGAGCCGCTTCTTCTTCCCCATTTCTCTCTTCTTCCTCTGCGCGACTCCTCTCTCCTTTCCGGCGATTTCCCCCTGGAATCCGATGATATCTCCGGCGATCTCCCCCTTCTCTTACACAAATCATGTAAGGACCATATCCCACTCTCTTAGGTTCTATTTGTTAGGTTTTTGTGTAGTTTTGATAGATTTTTGTTAGGGTGATTGGTTAGGATTGTGATTTGGTTGTATAATAGGTTTAGAATTATGATTTGGTTGAATAATTTGTTTTGTTGAATTGATTTAGAATTTTTTTATTATTTTTAATTTTTTTTTGTATTTATAAAATCGATTTTTGTATATAAAATCGATTTTTGTATTTTACAAATTGATTTTTCTATATAAATTCGATTTTTTGGATTTTACAAAAAAAAATTTGTATATAAATTCGATTTTTTGGATTTTACAAAACATTTTAAATATCTATAAAACTTTTTTTGAGATTAAAAACTATTATTTGGGATTTAAAAATAATTTTAATATATATATATATTATTAAAACTATTTTTTGTAATTATTAAACTATTTTTATTTATTAAAACTATTTTTTGTTTATTAGAACTATTTTTATATATTTAATAAATATTTTTAATATATATAAATCTTTTTTGTGATTAAATTATTTGGGATTTTTTTCTTAAAAAAAATTAATTTATATATTTCTCTATTTATTAAATATATTTTTTTAATTTACAGGTCTCATGATGATCAGACCCGGCCTCGACAGCGTCTTGGTCGTGGTGGTACGGGGAGCCAGTCTCGGGATTCCAGCCATTTTCAGGATTCTCCTTCGCCCCACAGCTCCAACCATACATCTCCCTCTGCTGCACCCGCTCCTGCTCCTCTCGCTCCCGCTGCTGCAACCGCTCATGTTCCTCCGGGTCCTCCGGGAGTGATGCGTGTTGCGGAGTTGGTTCAACAGCCCGGTCGTGACCATCTTCCGTATCTCACTCCGTATCCACATGGACGGGGTCAAACATGGTAATTAAACTTTTTTTTTCTTTAAATTTGGATTCATTATTAACCGTTTATTCTTTTTATTAGGTTCAACCGATCCGGGAACGGGATCAGCGCATGGATCAACCGTATGATGTACTCGGCCCTCGATGGTGGACATTCGACTTTCACTCACTTCCCTACCGACAAGCAGGTTTTGTGGTTTCGTCAGTTTGCGGTAAGTATTCTAATTTTTTACTTATATCTTTAATCTTTAATATAAATTTTCTACTAATTGTTTTTTTTTTCAGCAAGAGTTCAACTGGAATTCCGATGAGACGCTCTTTATCTATCACCACTTCGTCCATAAAGTTATGGACAACTATGGGAAGCAGATCCACGAGTGGAAGAAGAAGTGGGAAATCAATAAGGTTCGATTTAATTTATTAAACAATTTTTTAATTTATTAAACTATTTTTTAATTTATTAAACTATTTTCTTTTCTTTTTTTATTAAAAAGTCCCAAAGTCGATGAACGACACGGTCTGGAAGGAGTTGTGTGCGTATTGGGATAAGGAAGAGACGAAAGAAACTTCTTCCACCAACTCCACCAACCGCAGGAGCGACCGTAAAGGGAAAGGCATCTACAAGCATAACTTGGGTGCTCAATCTATTGCCACTCTGGGAGATCGCATGGTAAGTTCAACCGCTTTTTCTTCAATTATTTGAGTTTCAGAATTTTAATTTATTGTGCATTTCTTCTAATTTCTAATGTTTCTTTAATTTATGTTTTTTTTCAAGGCGGAAGAAAATGATGGCGATCCGGTTGATGATCTCGCCCTAATGAGGAGGGCGTATACCAACAAGAAGACCGGCCAGATTGATGACAGTCTTGTGAGGGACGTGGTCGACCTGGTCCAAACTCAGGTGGTAGACGAAGTGTCTCAGCTTCAAACCGAGGATGACGCTTCGACGGCTTCGACCAACTTGTCCCGGTTTCGAATCAACGAAATCGTTGAATCCGTAAGTTCTTTTTTTTTTAAAGTTCAATTCATTTATTTCTTGGTTTAAATTTGTAAATGTGGCTATTTTCTATTCAGTCGGTTCCAAAGAAGAAGGGACGTTTGGTCGGTTTGGGTCGTCGCACCCGGTCGGTTCCTCCTTCTTCTGCACCACCGCCCTTTGTTGATCCAGAAGTACTTACGGCTCAGTTGAAGGACAAAGATGATCGTATATCTTTGTTGGAGACCCAGATGGCGGCTCAACAGGCGGGCTATGAGGCACATAGGAGGCTGAACCAGCAAATGATGGAGATGATGCAGAGGATGTACCCGAACGAGGTGTTCCCGGACGTGCCAGACCCGTAGTTTTTTTTTTTCCAAAAACTTGGAATGTTTTATTTTTATTTGTGAAACTTTGAATATTAATTAATATGATTTCAATTTTAATTTTAATTTCATATTTTCGAATTTAAATTTCAGAAATTTTTTTTTTTTTTAAATTAATATTTTTTACATTCCGAGGAAATTAATTATATTTTTTACTCGATAGATCGATGCGTTTTTGGACATAAATCCATCGATCGATCTGTTTACAAAAAAACGTTCGGAATATACCGAGGGACCTGTTCCTCGGAATATACCGAGGAACTGTTCCCTCGGTATATACCGAGGGACATTTCCCTCGGAATATTCTGAGGAACCGGTTCCTCGGAATATACCGAGGGACATGTTCCTCGGAATATTCCGAGGAATATGTCTGTCGGTATATTCCTATCGATCGATGTATATATGTCCAAAAACGCATCGATCGATGAACGTCCGAGGAAATATTCCGAGGAATATGTCTGTCGGTATAAAAAGATTAAAGTTTCAAATATGGTGATACCATAGATATAAAAAACATTCTGATCTTTGAGAGATCAAATAGTATGGATGGAAATAGATTTTGTGAGTCGACGCTCCAAATTAAGTTTGGAAGAGGTCTGCCACATATAAATCTGTTTGCCATAGGAAATAAAATGTTTCTTGATAGTGATCAAAACATTTATATTTCGTTATTGCATAAATGCAAGTTGAAAAAAATATTGACCAAGCAAAAACAATGAGAATTTTCAGACCAAAGTGACTGAAACTGACATGTGTATTGTAGTTTCTAAAGTCAATATGGTTGAGAATAATCATATAGAATGGTGGTTTTGATAGCAAAAATAATATCTTGTAATGATATGTACATTTGGTAAAAAAAAATCAAAATATGTGTTTGGAAAAGATCCAAAACATACAAGTTAGATTTATAAATCAACTTGAGAGAACTATGAAAATAGTTGTATGAAAAATGTGAATTTCTAAAAATGAAATACATTTTTTAAGAAAATTGTAATAATTTTCAAAAGTGCTTTTTATTCATTTAAATCTAAAAGAGTTGTAGATTAATTTTCTAAACTCTTAAGAGATGTTAAATGTAAATGTGCATGTTTTTTGAGTTATCTCAAAAAATGTGGGGAAGCTTTGCTTACCATATAAAGTTGTTGGCAAGAGGCCAAATGAACTTAGTGATTGTTATCAGAATATGTTTTTTTTTTCAAAAAAAAAAACAAAAAAAACTAGTGTCATACACTGAGTTTTGTGTACAATGATTAATTGTATCTTAAAAAAAAAAAGATGACAAAATCATTAGACAATTGACCTCGACTAATCTCAAGTGATTATGTTCATTATGATGACAACCTAGGATCCTTATATTAAAGGTGTGTCATGAGATCAAGTTGTTATATCATCTAAAGGAATGGGCAGCGTATGAATTAAGATGAGATTTTGCGGTAACTCTACCTAACTGACTGGAGATCCCAAGAAATAGGTTCAAGGAGACAACTAAGTCAAACTTAATCTGCCCAAAGCACTGTAAGACTTCGGTCTATACCCAGTTCCTATGATAACTAAACAGTGCTACATGTAAGGATTATAGGATAAGCATTTGCTTTTAATGATTTGTGTCCATAGCTTTGAGAAATGAATGGAGTAGTACATGATACTCCTCTAAACAAAGCTAATGGCAAATCACCTTGTGAGGGTGAAATGGGGCCGTTTCTAGGAGAATGAAGGAAAGACTATATTCTCC
This sequence comes from Brassica napus, assembly GCF_020379485.1. Classification (NCBI taxonomy): domain Eukaryota; kingdom Viridiplantae; phylum Streptophyta; class Magnoliopsida; order Brassicales; family Brassicaceae; genus Brassica; species Brassica napus. The sequence continues at coordinate 10,698,708 of NC_063445.1, read as the reverse complement.
AAGTTCACTCATGATTACCAGGACTGTTCACGGCCAAAATGAACACAATAGAGAATGAAGTTGTGTTATAGCTATTGTCTAGGTTTACACCAAAGCCCGGGAGGTTCAAGACATCATGGCCACCTCCTGGCCGAGTAAATCTGATAGCTATTAACAATGACTGGTTCAAGGCTGAAAAATTGCTACCAACTCATCATGCAGTGGATTTTTCGTTTGTACTCTCAAAAGTCCTTAGGTCGAATCTTGTCTAGGAAGTCAAGTATGTCGAGTCGTCTAGTGTCTAGAGTCATTTCTATTCATGTGGGGGATTGTTGGAACTCGTTTTTGACAAAATGGTTTTGGACCATTTATTGATAAGTTTTGGGACGAAGACGTTCGTCAGAATAACCGAATGTTTGACACTATGAAATAGTGTAATCATATGTCAAAAAACGAAATTCGTTTAAATGAGAAATGAAAGTCTAATGTAGATTATTTGTAAAATATACCACATTAGAAATATGAGGTTTAATTCCTCTTTTATTTAAAGTGGAGAAAATACATTAAAGTTTAAGACTTTGATTGTATAAGAAAAGATATTTGGACCATACATAAATTTCATGTTTTGAAATTTAGTAAATGGGTCAACAGAATAAAAGAATTTATCTTTTATATTGAAATGGTCAACATGAGTTATGGAATGAATGCAAAGTTAATTTTGTATTTGAAACATCTCCATGAATGCAAGTCCATGTTGTAATGAGAAAATAATTCTCAATCTCCACATTGAATACCATACGTTTTGGTCGGAGGCAAACGTACACTACAAGAAAACAACGGTATTCTGACGGACATTCCGACGGAAAATGAAATCCTCGGAATATCCCGAGGAAATTCCGAGGAAACACAAAATTTGGTTTCCTCAGAATTTCCTCGGAATATACCGACGGAATTCCGAGGAAATATCAATCCGTCGGAATATTCCGAGGAACTTCCGAGGAAAAATGTGTTCCTCGGAAAAAACCGATGAATTCCAAGGAAATATTATAGCCGTTGGGGGATTTTACAAAATTCCGAGGAAATTCCGACGAACTAGCCGTTGGCGTCGGAATTTCGTCGGAATTTCCTCGGTCTGTCGGCAGGATTTAAACTATAAATACAAGCAGTCCTCTTCCTCTTCATTCACTCCATATCTTCATCCTCCCTCTTACTCTATTTACACACGAATTTGATTCATAAAAATATGTCTTCTTCAAATTATTTTCGTTCTTGGATCGATCGACCTCATTTGGATCCGAACACGAGATTGCTTACAGAAGAATACCAACGAGGTATAACCGAATTCATGGGGTTAGTTCACCGACAACCGGAAGCAAAAACAGGTATGTTAAGATGTCCTTGCTCTAATTGTAAAATAGAAAGGTTATTAAAGAGTGAGATGTTTGGACTCATCTATATTTGAGTGGGTTTACACGAAGTTACAAAATTTGGCATCATCATGGGAAAACTGATTAAGAACATGGTAGTACTAGCGAACCTAGTGTATACCAAGCCCCAAGAAGATCGATCGATGCGTTTTCTGACATATATCCATCGATCGATCCATTTATACAAAAACTTACAAGATTTTCCGAGGACATTCCGAGGAACGCTTGAGATCGATCGATGGGATAATCTAATCGATCGATCACATTGTTACGCTTTGGTCCATCTTAGTGATCGATCGATGCATTTTCTGACATATATCCATCGATCGATCCGTTTATACAAAAATTTACAAGATTTTCCGAGGACATTCCGAGGAACGCTTGAGATTCTCGATCGATCGATGGGATAATCTAATCGATCGATCACATTGTTACGCTTTGGTCCATCTTAGTGATCGATCGATGCGTTTTCTGACATATATCCATCGATCGATCCGTTTATACAAAAACTTACAAGATTTTCCGAGGACATTCCAAGGAACGCTTGAGATTCTCGATCGATCGATGGGATAATCTAATCGATCGATCACATTGTTACGCTTTGGTCCATCTTAGTGATCGATCGATGCGTTTTTGGATATATATACATCGATCGATCCGTTTTATAAAAAAACGTACGAGATTTTGTTCTCGATCGATCACATTGTTACCCCAAACCCTGTTTCCTCGGAAAAGCCTCGGAATATTTCGAGGAAATTCCGAGGAACACCTGATATACTCTATCGATCGATCCGTTCAAAAAAAAAATTGACGTCTTGAAACCCCAAACACTAGTTCCTCAGAATTTCCTCGGAATATTCCGACGGAATTCCGAGGAAGAAAGGGTTTCCTCGGAATTCCCTCGGAATAATCTGAGGAAATTTCGAGGAAATAGGGTTTTTAAACCGAAAACAACGTTTTGCGGTTTGAATAACACCTATATAACCCTTATTAAGTGTCTTACGTTCATTATGAAGTCAAAAATTTGTTCCTTACCGTATAATTAACACTTTTTCGATTGTATGAACGAAATCCCACAACATAAGAGAAACACTTATACCTTTTAATGAACGGTAAAGGGAATACTTTCAATTAGTTTTGAAATTTGTTATTTCATGGTTTATGCTCATCTATACAAAGAATCCTCAATGGTATGCATTACAATTGTATAACAAATGAAATACGGCAAAAAAAATTGATGTTTTGAAACCCCAAACACTAGTTCCTCGGTATTTCCTCGGAATATTTTCATTTTACCGGGCAAATATTTCGCGAAAATTGAAATTAGAATTCCGACGGATAATATCCGTCGGACCCTAGGTTTTATAACCACGAGCCCCTTCTTCTTCCCCATTTCTCTCTTCTTCCTCTGCGCGACTCCTCTCTTCTCTCCGGCGATTTCCCCCTGAAATCCGACGATATCTCCGGCGATCTCCCCCTTCTCTTACACAAATCATGTAAGGACCCTATCCCACTCTCTTAGGTTCTATTTGTTAGGTTTTTGTGTAGTTTTGATAGATTTTTGTTAGGGTGATTGGTTAGGATTGTGATTTGGTTGTATAATAGGTTTAGAATTGTGATTTGGTTGAATAATTTGTTTTGTTGAATTGATTTAGAATTTTTTTATAATTTTTCTATTTTTTTTTGTATTTATAAAATCGATTTTTGTATATAAAATCGATTTTTGTATTTTACAAAACGATTTTTGTATATAAATTCGATTTTTTGGATTTTACAAAATCTTTTTTGTATATAAATTCGATTTTTTGGATTTTACAAAACATTTTTAATATCTATAAAACTTTTTTTGTGATTAAAAACTATTATTTGGGATTTAAAAATATTTTTAATATATATATATTATTAAAACTATTTTTGGTAATTATTAAACTATTTTTTATTTATTAAAACTATTTTTTGTTTATTAGAACTATTTTTATATATTAATTAAATATTTTTACTATCTATAAATCTTTTTTTGTGATTAAAAACTATTATTTGGGATTTTCTTTAAAAAAAAATTAATTTATATATTTCTGTATTTATTAAATATATTTTTTTTAATTTACAGGTCTCATGATGATCAGACCCGACCTCGACAGCGTCGTGGTCGTGGTGGTACGGGGAGCCAGTCTCGGGATTCCAGCCATTTTCAGGATTCCCCTTCGCCAGCAAATGATGGAGATGATGCAGAGGATGTACCCGAACGAGGTGTTCCCGGATGTGCCAGACCCGTAGTTTTTTTTTTTCCAAAAACTCGCAATGTTTTATTTTTATTTGTGAAACTTTGAATATTAATTAATATGATTTCAATTTTAATTTTAATTTTATATTTTCGAATTTAAATTTCAAAAATTTTATTTTTTTAAAAAAATTAATATTTTTTACATTCTGAGGAAATTAATTATACTTTTTACTCGATTGATCGATGCGTTTTTGGACATATATCCATCGATCGATCTGTTTATAAAAAAACGTTCGGAATATACCGAGGGACATCTTCCTCGGAATATACCGAGGGACACCTTTCCTCGGAATATACCGAGGGACATGTTCCTCGGAATGTACCGAGGGACATGTTCCTCGGAATATTCCGAGGAAGATGTCCCTCGGTATATTCCGAACGTTTTTTTATAAACGGATCGATCGATGGATATATGTCCAAAAACGCATCGATCGATGAACTTCCGAGGAAATATCCCGACGAAGTTCTCCCTCGGTATATTCCGAGGAGATTTCCGACAAACTAGTGATCCTCAGAATTTCCTCGGAAATTTGTTTCCTCGGAATTCCGTCGGAAAATTCCGAGGGATTTCCGAGGAAAGAATAAATTCCGAGGAATTATTTCCGATGACTTGTTTCGTCGGTATGTCGTCGGAATAACGTTATTCCGACGAAATTTCGACGATTTTTTTCCTCAGTATCCTTGCTGTTTTTTTGTAGTGGTAGGGTTTGGTCAGTGGACTATATAATAGTCACTGCTCTTTTCATTCTAAAACACACAGCAATATCTAGAGAAAAGAAACAATTCTCCTACTTGACATAGTTATGTTATTTTATTTTTTATTTTTTGTATTTGAGAGTACATCACATAAGGTTCGATAGATTCTGTTTTTCGGTGATGGTAAACAGAAACAATGATGCAGTTGTATCCTGGGAATCTGAGCACCATGCAACCGTCACACTACGGGGCGTTTAAAGATTTAAGGAAAGAGATTAACCATCTCGACTCTGCAATTCTTTTTTATTCTTTTATTTCGGTATCGTAATTTTGATTTATGTTCTTATTATCTTTACAAATATCAGTTGTTCCCAATGTAGTAAAATAAGGTTCCTGCAAACATAACACGAGAAGAGAAGAAGCATGAGTTTTCGATCGTGATATTGGTCCATTCGGGTTTACTCTGAGCTGGTCTGCAAAAACTGAGCTGAGGTCCCAAAAACTTGACAGCCACAACACAGTCTTCATCCTCTGGAGAAGATGAGGACATTGACACGTTGGTGACGATTTGGGTTTGGCAACATGGCAGAGTCACAAGAGGAGGCAGAGGAATGCTTTTTGGATCTGTATACGATGCATACGGGTTTAGGTCATCTTGGAGACGCAGGATTCCGTCGTCGCCACTCAAAGTAGCTACCCATCCGTTAGATGCGCCGATCGTTACCACTTTATCAAAAATATCATTATAAAGCAACTCCAGATGTACCTTCTTTTCCAGATTAATCATGTCATTATGAACCTCTGAAATGACGAGTTTTCCGAGACAGGCTTCATAAGGTTCACAAAGTTCAGCTGAGACGACGAAACAGGGAGGGGTTTGCTTTTTCCTCGAGGAAGATGAGAATCCGTTAGAGAGAAGTAGAAGAGTTGATCTTCGAGATTTCCCAAGCCAGAGCTTCGAGAGCCGGTTCAGAATTAGAGACATGAATATAAATTACTCAATATGTAAGAAACCCTAAATGAAGCCTTCATTTAATATAAAAGGAATAGCCTTGCCCGTCAAGTTTCTACCTAACACAGTTGTTTCCATAAATTTTACCAATATATTTGTGGAAACTTAATGTTATTTTCCTTTGTTATACTCCCTCCGTCTTTTAATATAAGTCGTTTTAGAAAAAAATTTATGTTCCAAATTATATGACATTTTCGGTTTTTTATGTAAAATTTATAAACACTTAATGTTATATGACCAATGATAATATACCTTCTATTTTATAATTGGTTGATTTGTGGTTAGGTAAATAAATAATGATATTTTTGTTAAAAAAATATAAAAAATTAATGATTTCTTAATCTATGTGCACAATTTTAAAACGATTTATATTAAAAATATGGAAGAAATATATTATTATAAAATAATTAGCATTTGAGTCTTTCTATATATAATTCAAAAAGTAAATACTTCTTTGTAAAAAAGAAAAAACTTAATAGACAAGACAAATTATTACTAATTACAAACACTTTTTTTATTAGAAATTAATAATAAACACTTCCCAATCTATTACAAACAGTATTTACTAATTTATATTTTGCGGTGGAATATATTGTAAAGCAAGACACAATCATCAATATTATTAAAAGAGGAAAATTCCTATTTTACACCCTTAATAATCATGAAAAACTCAATCTTACCTAAATGGCCCCTATTTTTACAAAAAAAAATCATTAATGGAATTACATCTAATATTGGACCAATTTATTCCACATATCAATTAAATTACATTAAAAATTTATCAAAATGACCAGGAAACAATATGTTTAAAACAGTTTTTTACTTATTACATCAAATATAATATGTCTGATTTCTATAATCAACCCACGTATTATATCATCATTACTAAAATCAAACTACATCAGATATTTTCGTATATTAGGTGTCATTTAATGTTTTAATTTTCTAATATGACTGCAATATTATTTATTTCCTACTATCTATCACTAAGGGATATCCAATAGGACCGATACTAACATTTTAATAGGATTTGTGATGGTTTCAAAAATGATTTCTATGTAAATACGTCGTCGTTACTAACATTTTAATAGGTTTTGATTAATATTTTTAAACTCAGAAAATATTTGAAATTATTTAAACAATATATTCTAAACATATGGAAATTCATTCAGCAAAAAAATAATGAAATAATTTCCTAATACTTTACACGAAAAGTTAAAAAAAAATATATATATTTACTATGTCAATTCGTACATAATATTGATATGACAATTTTGAGTGTTCAAAAATATTTTTAAATTTATTAAAAAATTAACTTTAAAATATAAATAAACAAAAATACAAAATTATAATAGGTTAGTAATAACAAAAAAAAATATTTTCGTATCAATAAATTTCTTTAATAAAAATTGCATCAAAGTCTAAGAAATTATAAATTTATTCAATTTTATGTAATATTAAAAATATATGAGTAATTTAATAAAAAAAATTAAAAATATTATCAGCAAATTTTAACTAATTTTTTTTTTATTAAACCCGAACCGAGTTGTATATGGATGGCCGGGTCTACCGGGTTTTTTTTTGAACGACTACTTCATTAATAAGAAGAAAAACATTACACAGATAGCAGAGTAATATCAGAAGCAAGCAGAGCCTCCTTAGCAAGGGCATCAGCAGCTATGTTGTCTGAGCGAGGAATAAAAACAAAGGAGATCACATGGAACTGTAGAGACAATTTGAGAATATCATGAAATATTCCAAACATTTCTTTAAGAAGTTTCCTGTCGTTGATAGCTCTGACTAGAGTCTGAGCGTCCGATTTCACTTTCAAGGTGGAGATGCCCATTTGGCGCGCATGAAGCAAAGCTTCACGAATGGCCAGGCTCTCAGCCATGAGGGGGGAAGGAACAAAAGTTTCCGATCTACTTTCCGACGTAATGGTATCGCCTGCATGGTCTGTGAAGATCCAGCCAAGGCCTGCTCTATTTGATTCTTCTTTCCACGCCGCATCCGTGCAAATGGTAGTTCCACCAGAGTTGTTCCGAGAAGTGATCTCGATAGGGTGGACTACATTCAGTGGAGGAGTAGTTGTAGTCTGCGATTGTACCTGACATTGAGCTTCTTGCCATTCCCGCGCTAGTTTTATTGCTCGTGTCAGTGTTTCCTCCGGAGTGACTGCTCTGTTTTCAAAGATTAGCTGATTTCTTCAAGTCCAGATGGTCCAACAAATCCAAGGAAACAGAGGGCCAGACGCCAATCCTGACGGTGGGAGATTAGTGATCTTCTTTGAGTTTTTGAGGGCCGTTTCAAAGTCTGGTGTAGAGGTGATGAGTTCCGGATGTAGCAGTGGTGCCATCGCCCAAACTCTTGTTGCAAACCGACAATGTAGGAACATATGTGATGCTGTCTCTCGCAGTCCACAGTGAATACACTTAGAGGTGGTTAGAATACTTCTCTTTTCTAAGTTCTCTCCCAGTGGCAACGCTCCCTTAACAATTTTCCATAGGAAAACTCTTAGTTTTGGTGAAAATAATCCCCTCCAGATATCGGCGTTCCAATTGCAAGGTTGTGGTGGTGCAGGCCGCAAGTGGGTTGTCTCCTTCATTGATAGGGCGGTGTAGTAACCGGTTTTCGTGTTGTATGTCCCATATTTTGTTGGAAGCCATACCAGAGCATCAGGCTTGCCTAATTTGCTTGGTTTTATGCTGAGGATCTCCTTGACAGCATGAGGCAAGGTGCGCTCTATTAACGCTTTGTTCCACTCTCCCGACTCCCTACTAATAAGATCTGAGACCCGCCAATGCTTAGTCTCATCCGTTGGCGGTCCCATTGGACGGGTTGGCGTTTCTGAAGAGAGCCACGGTTCCTCCCATAACGAAGTGTCTCTGCAATCCCCGATCGCTTTCCCAGTATTTGCTAGGAGGAGGTCTCTACCGCAGAGGATGCTTCGCCAACCGTGTGATATTGAGGATGAAGCTGAGACACTGAACAATGGTTGATGATTGCAGTATTTCCCAAGTAAGACCCTTGAGAGCAGGCACTCAGGGTTTGTGGCAATTCTCCAGCTTTGTTTTGCTAGTAAAGCCACATTAAACATCTCTATATCGCGGAGACCTAGTCCCCCTTCTCCCTTTGATTTAGCCAGCTCCGAGAAAGCAACCCAACACATTTTCCGCTCATCGGGATTAGCATCCCACCAGAATCTTGTTAGCGCTGATTGGATTCGCTTGATGAGACTGAGAGGGAGTTTGAAACAGGTCATGGCATATGTTGGTTTGACTGATAACACCGACTTGAGCATGACTAGTTTTCCAGCACTAGATAACTTCTTGGAGCTCCAACTCGCGGCTCTTTGTCGAATGCTGTCCACAATTGAAGTAAAGAGGTCTTTCTTTCGCCTCCCGAAGTGTTCAGGCAGGCCTAAATACTTGCCCACGCCTCCTACCTTTGTGATTCCCAAGCTAGCTTGTACTCTGATCTTCACCTCCATGGGAGTCTTCTTCGAGAATGTGATGGAAGATTTCAAGGGGCTTATCGTTTGGCCTGATGCAGTCTCATATTTGATCAGGATGTCCTTTAGCGCGTCCACACTTCACTGCGATGTCTTAACGAAGAACATCGTATCGTCAGCGAATAGAAGGTGATTGACGCGCGGACTGCCCCGAGCCACTCTGATCCCTGCGAGCGTGCCCCGGTTTTGAGCCACAGTACACAAGCCTGATAGCACCTGGCTGCACATGATGAAGATATAAGGAGATAACAGATCTCCTTGCCTAATCCCCCTCTTCGGAATTATATGGCCCTGCGCTTCTCCATTAAACAAGATCGAGTAAGAGACTGAAGTGATACAGCTCATTACTCTGTGACAGAAGCTGTCGTTGAAGCCGAATCTCCGCAAGACCGCTTCTATAAAATTCCACTCTAGGCGATCGTAAGCTTTGCTCATGTCCGTTTTCACCGCCATAGAGCAATGTTTGACCGCTCCCGATCGTTTCAGAAAGTGCAGCGTTTCGTGAGTAATCATGATGTAATCATGATGTTATCCGCTATAGCTCGTCCTGGAACAAAAGCCGACTGGTTTTCTGAGATTATCAAGTCCAAGATGGGTTGTAGCCATTTGGTGATAATCTTAGAAATGATTTTGTAGTAAACGCTGGTCAGGGCGATGGGCCGGTAGTCCGCCACAGTCCTAGGGGCAAGGATCTTTGGGATGAGCCGGATGTGAGTATGGTTGATGTTGCTTGGCAGGACTCCTGTGCTGAAGAACTGTTTGATCTCTCTTGATACTGCAGGTCCCACTGTGTTCCAGTTTGTCCGGAAGAACCCTGCAGAAAACCCGTCTGGGCCCGGGGCCTTATCCGGATGTATGGAGAAAGTCGCGGCTTTGATCTCTTCATCAGAAGGTACAGCGGATACTCCCTCGTTAAGCTCCTCGGTTATGGCTGGCGAGATTGCTTCCTCAACTATTCCGGTGTTGGTAGAGTTGTTAGTCTTGAACAGGTTCTCAAAATAATCTGAGATCACTCTCATGATTTCGTGTTCTTCAAAGACTGCAAGGCCTTGACTATCTTCCATAACTGAGAACTTATTTGTCGCCCATCTTTGTCTGGTTGTTGCATGAAAGAACCCTGAGTTCCTATCCCCTAATGCAAGCCATAAGGTCCGGCTCCTTTGCCTCCAATACTCTTCCTCTTTGCTGTAGGCCTTTCGTAGTCGGGCATTGATCTCAGAGAGGAGGATATCATTAGGGACCGAACTGGTCATTGCTTCCTCAAGTCGAGCTTTTTCCATGTTGATTTGTAGCTGACTGTTAACATGATGAATTCGATTCCACTTGGAGATGGCTCTCCTGCACGCTGCGATCTTGCTTTCGACTGATTCACCATCCTCGAGCCATGCTTTAGATGATCTTCTTTACCTCCTCGTTTTTGCATAGTTTCCGGTCGTATCGAAACAGACCTTTCTTCTTCCTCGTATCCGGCTCTAAGAAGGTGATGACTGGTCTGTGATCCGAGCCTCCAAAGTTGAGATAAGAGCACCATCCAGAGGGGAATATCTCTGCCCAGAGGCTGTTTGACATTGCTCTATCCAGATGGCAATGAACGGTATGAGAATGGCGTACTCCCCGCCATGAGAGGAAATTGCCAGAATGCCTGAGATCATAGAGATCACACTCAGACATGAAAGTTCTGAAGTCGATGAATGTGCCTTCTGCTCTAGTCGGTCCGCCGTCTTTTTCAGAGTTATCAATGATATCGTTAAAATCACCGGTAAGAAGCCAAGGGCCGGTCCTGGATAGAGAGATTTCGGTTAGGCGTTGCAGCACTTCTCTCCGTCGTGCCTGTTCCGGTGCTCCATATGTAAAAGTTTAAAAAAACATCTTGTTCTTGTATTCGATCTCGGTATCAAAGTAGTTATCGCATAACTGAAGAACTCGAAGTTTAATAGATGCATTCCATAACAGAGTTAGACCTCCTCCTCCTGGACTATGGTGAGGAACATGAACTTGTGATGTAAAATTTAGTACAGTCAGTTTATTGGTCACAACATCTGGGGGATTTTTTTGTCTCCATAAGAAATAGAATGTCGGGATCAAAATCTTTCTTCATCTCCCGCAATCTCTGGACTGTTGTGGGATTCCCCAACCGACAACAGTTCCAGCTCAGAACTTTTAAGGAAGAGAGCTGGGTGGATTGTGAAAATCCGCCGTTTTCGGTAACGGGGATGGTCCGCTACCTTTTCCCTTCTTTCTTGTCTTTGACGCTTCTCTAGATGTTCCCGCTATGCTTGCTTCTGGTATCTTTGAAGAAGATGGTTTTGGAATTGGTGGCTTCCTCCTCTGCGTGGTTCGTTTGCTCTCCTTTGCTCCTTCATTATTGTTCTGAGAAGCATAGGACTTGCGCACTCTTGGTGAGTTTTGAATTACTAACTTCCGTTTCTTGGACCCCGCTCCTTTTAGTGCCTGTTGATTGATGTTTGTGGATCTCCTCCCTGGGGGTCTACCCCTTTTTCGCGGTTGTGTCAACTGAGAACGTTCTTCTATAGCCTGGCCCGAAGTTGGGGCAGCTATCTGCTCTGTTGCTTGTGCAGGAGATTCCTCGTTTTGTTCCAGAGCTGCATAGAAAGCATGGTTGCTTGCGTTCTGATTTCCAGTGTTAATAGCTTCAGCCAGAAGCGTAGCCGCTGTTTTGGCCATCAGCTCTTGGGTTTCGCATTCTAGTACCCTTTGTCTTCTCGCAGCGCTCTCCACGGGGTCTGAGACATTGACATATTGAAATGTCACCTCCTGAAGCTCAGTCATGATGTCGTCATGTAGTTGTTGAACTGTTTGGGTCTCAATCTCAGGTTGTTGCACTGGAGTAGTAAATGGAGTATTGATGTGATCTCCGTCATCTTCATTATCCTTTTCTTTCCATACCAATTGAGCACCGTTGGAGTTGTTTCCAAAAGATAGGGAGCGTCTCCTTGAACCATCTCTGAGTTGGGTGGTCTGTCTCTTGTACTCATTGTTGGTGTTTCTGAGTGGAGGGGAAATTTTTCGATCTCTTATGTAGGAGTGAGAATCGCTGGGAGAGTTCCTGATTTCAATTTGTTTGTCTTCCTTTAAAGCGTGTTTTGGGGGGCCAGCTGGCGGTTTCCTCACGTAACTCATAGATGTTGATTTAGCTGACGGTCTTGTTCCAAACGGGCGTCCGTATCTATCTAAGCGCTCGCTGTAGTTCCTCTGATTCCGCAGGTCTCTGTGTCTGTTGAGAACCATTGGGTGGTTGACTTGTGTAGTGGGAGGAGCACTTGGGAGTGGTGGTGGACCAGGAAGAGTAGCCCGACCCTCTCTCTGGCGTTTGTCAGCACAAACTGGGACTTGGTGCGAAGACTCTTGATCACTTTGATTTTGGCACTGATATTCATCATGTAGGAGGCTGTTGCAGAGTTGGCAATGGTTTGCAAGCTTTTCATATTCCAACGAAACTATAGTTTCATCTCCAGAACCAAACTCGACAATGGTTTCCTTAATCAGTGGCTTCAAGCCATCTATTGTAACCCTGATCCTTGCTGCCAATGGGGTTACTTCGAAGCTATCAAGAGAACCTAGTTCCTTCCCAATTTTGTGAAGCATTTCTTTATTCCAATAGTGAAGGGGTAGCCCCTTTAACTCTATCCAGAAAGGTATTTGAGACGGATAGTTTGGAGCAATAATTGGTTCCCATTGTTGTATAATCACCATCCATCTTGCGTAGTGGTACGGCCTGTGCGCCAGAACATAGTCGAGATCCTCCTTGCTCTTGAATCTCACTTTGAAGCAACTCTGACCTAAGTCAGAGCAGGAAACGGCTCCTTTTGCACTCCATCTCCGAGACAAGAACGGGATTAGATGCCAGATCTTTTGTTCACTGGGGTTGGTGAGTCGTCCAATGAGAGTGAGTTCGTTATCTCGAACAGCGTCGGTTGTATCTATGGTCGGAGCTCTGATGCGAAGCGGTGGAGCCTTCTTTGACTGGTTGTTGATAGCTTTCCCTTTCTCTGCGTAAGTGAATCGTCGAGCCATTGGTGTAGATAGTAGTAGAAATCTTCGGCGGTGGAGGGAACAAAAGAGGCAGTAGGGTTATGGTCTGATTCTCCTGAAGTAGTTGCAGAAACCCTATTTTCCGGTGAGTATGTAAGCTTCCTTAGGATAAGGCGATGTCGCTTATTTCCTTGTTGACGCCATATAATGTCGGAGGTGAGACAAGTGAGGTCCTGTAGTTTGGATCCGTCGTCGGTGAGGAGTACTCCGGTGGCACGTCGGGCCCTCCGACTGACTGTCGGGGGCTGAACCCGGGAAAAAACCCTCTAGTGGTTTTCAATTGAAAAAAATGCCCGAAACGGCAAAAAACCGGGTTGGTGGAGTGTGTCAGGCTTGGTCAGAAGAAACAGAGTTGAGCTAAAACGGGTAAACCCGGTTAAGAAGAAACCGTGGGAGGGTCAAAACGTGGATTAGCTTAAATGTCTAGGGAAACGTGTCTAAAAAAATTAAAAATATTATCAGCAAATTTTAACTATTTTTTTTTATTAAACCCGAACCGAGTTGTATATGGATGGCCCGGTTCTACCGGTTCAAAGATCTAAGTCTGGTATGAAAATATTGTTTGGAAATCACACTAATAAAGTAACTTTTAAATTATTTATTTTCTTGAAAAATATAAGTTTATGTAAATTTGATCAAAATGATCAACCAAAAATGTCCGCCCTTTAAAATCTATTACTAATTTATAAACACTGAACAAGTAAGAAACCCTATCGAAGCATCCATTAATATAAGAGGAATAGCATTGCCCGTCAAGTTTTGACCTAAAACAGTTGTTTCCATAAGTTTTACCAATATATTTGTGGAAAAAATCTTGCAAAACCAGATGTTTTTTTTTTTTTTTTTTTATAGTTGTTGCAAAACCAGATGTTTAGTTGTTGGATATTTGATTGCACACCAAAAAACGAAGAAAATAAAATATATGGTCTCACCAAAAAAAAAATTATTTTCTTTACAGTGTCCACAATGATATATTCAACGTTAAGTCGCTATATAAAATGTTTTTTTCCTTTATTATGTATAAATAAAAAATAATTCACATTTTAAGTGTTTCTATGTACTTCCAAATGTAATTACTTATTTTTAAAAACATTTTCTGAAAATAATAGGCAAGGATATACAGACTAGAGTTTAAGATTGATTTATAACTTTTTTTTGTCATCAACATTGATTCATAACTTTTGATCAATAGAAGTTTAATAAACATAATTATCAATCATGAAGTTTACAATTTACCATTAAATAATGTATTGAAAACGTAAAAAATTGTATTTTTTCTAAGCAAGTTTTTAAACAACATGAATCTTTTCAAACAGAAGAAATATGATCAAAAAGTTTAATTTCCCAACATAAATAAATGTATTTTATGGAGAAAAATGATAACATGATTATAACCTTCAAGAGGGAGATCTATATACTCAAGAAAGGGGACATACCTCCCGTAAGCGAGCTGAACCGGAACTGCGGCGCAGGAGAGTTATAGCAGGGGCATTGCGTTTGACTTTCTCCTTGACAAAAGTGTAGCAAAATATTTCTTTTTAAAGAAAAAACTAAAAATATATAACAATCCAAAATATTATAAAATAAATTTGGTATCAGTTTAATAAATAAAAAACATTGTAAAATTTACATACAATATATAATAATTATTTAATTTATATATATATGCAAATAATTGATCAAATCAGATATTTGTATCTAAATTTTTAGTGTTTGTTATTTGCTTCATTTTTACGAATATTACATATTAATATTTGATTTGCTTCGTAGAGATAAATATCTGAATTTTTTTTTTCGAATCAAAACAAATAACGAATTGAATCAAATCTTACGGATATTTTGCCTAGCCTGACAAGATCCTCACGTCGCATCCCATTGTGTTTCCACACTGTTCTTTAAGACATTTTGTTGATCTTTGGACCCCTAACAAGTACCAACACGCTCCTGCTGCCTGGTATTCATTAAAAAATGTGATTGGTAATAAACAAAATTAGCAAACTAATAGATTTTTGCGGATTTGGTATTGCAAACTCAGAAATTCGCACACTAATGTTTAGGTATCGTTAATTTCCCACAGGTTAAAATGTCCTGCCTCTTTGGTTACTGAATATTATATATGACAAAATGCAGTAGTAGTTTGTGGCAATGGGTGGCATTGCAAGCATCAAAATGCCAAAGTTTAGCGTCTATTTGATGTCATCCTGCAAGTCATAGCACATGAGTACATAATCAAACTTTCTGATACAGAACGCATAAGAAAAAAACCATCTAACAATATAGTAGTTGAAGTGGTAGTGCCACTTTTTCCTATCAAATTTCCTTTACTAATTAGGGTCCTATAATTTTAAAAACTTGTATAATACACTACAAGTTTAAATATTGTACATAAATCCTCCCAACATATTTATGTAGGCTCCAGGCCCAATATCCAAGTGAGCCGGATTCAACCTATTTTGATGAAGCACAAGAATGTTGAACCAGTCAGAAATATCAAATCCTCCTTCATCCTTTTACATTTATAATAATATTATTATTGTATTTTTATAAATAATTAAGATTTTTTTTTTTGTTAAACCTGATTACTTAATTTTGAAAACCAACTAAATTAATCACACATCAAAGTTCAAACACATGCAACGTCATTAAACAACCATTAATAACAACATAAGTGTTTTAAAAGAAAACATAAAACAAGAACTAAGCAGAAAAACTTAACACAACCATTAACTTAAGCAGAAATACCACCGCCCACCTCTCCACCTCGGCTCGCATCTTCACCTCGATCATATCTGCACCACTGATCACATCTCCACCTCCTCATGTCGCATCACCACCTCCCACATCCCCACGTCGGCTCGCATCTTCACTTCCGATCCCATCTCCACCTCCTCCGGTCTCATCACCGCCACCACTCACATCGCCACCACCTTTGATCCCCTTTTCACCTCCGGTCCACTCTCCAAGGGACCAAAGCTCCGACTGTACCTTGGTTAGCTCCTCCTTATAACTGTTGTTTTTCTTTTCAACCTCTATGATTTGGTAACAGATTGTGTCCCTCTTTTCATCACATCGACAATCAGCTGCCAACAAAGAGAGGAGTTTTTCATACCCTTTCATCGAGTGCTTCCTACACTCACCAAGTCGCGCCTGCTCGGAACGCAATTAGTCGATCCTCTCGTCCCTCTTGGACAACACCGGCCGGAGGGAAACAAAGAAATTTCAAGAAGAAAGCAGCTCTAAACATCTTTAAGGAAATAATTGATATGATTTATCTTCCCTACTGCTACTATTGCTTTTATGCATGCCTGAAGACTATTATTTTCTGTATTCTTTGTATAATGATTGAGGATCAAACTACTTCTACTATTACTTTTTGTATGTATTAGATAAAACATGTTTTTGAGATGTCATTTTGTTTATTTCATCTAAAAAGTTATCGATCTTATTCATTGCAATTAACATTATTATGTTTTGTTATCATATAGTTTACGAGTAAGTAAAGTGAAGTTGCGAAAAGATTACACAAAAGACAAATTTAACATATGAAAACTCTTGTTTTATTTTAGACAGGTGTAGAAGAATGCACAAGTTTTGAAAAAAATGAAGAAAAAAACTAGTTCTGACTCATTTTCTATTACAATAAATAATAAAGAGAAATTTAATACTAGCAATGATCAGAAGAATTGGATACTCATATTACTAAACTAAAACAAATATTTTTTTTTAGATTTGATAATATTTTCATGTTTTTTTATATCAACATATAATTAGATGAAAATAATAACGAAATTTTTTTAATTCGTTAGGCAATATTAATGCATGTTATTATTTAACAAAAAATAAAAATGATTTGAAATTAAAAGATCAATCATCACAATGAAAGTATATAATATAAAACTACAAATTATCAACAGAAAATAAACCTAAAAAACTAATAAAAAACAAGTTGTCAAACTTGAAATTAATCATTATTCAGAATAAGATAAATTAAACATTGTTGATATGAAATAGATGTAAACGTTTTATTTGTTTGTTTGGTATTTGATTTCACACCCAAAAAAAAACATTATATTCTAAAAGATGTTATTTTTATTTACAATGTCTCTATTGATATATTCGATGAAAAATTACTAAAATGTTGTAGTCTTTTATCATGTATAAAACTAATAATCCATATAGCTTAATAGGCAAAGACAAAAAAATATGGATAAAAAGAGATGAGTTAGAGATACCTTAGATCTAAAACTGTTTCTTGATTGGCTAATCCCAGCATCTTGTTGGGGAAAGTCACACGGCGCAGCGGAAATACTAATGGTCGTGTTCCCCTGACCTTGTGCGAACCTGTGAGGAAAATACTTCGACGATGGCAAGATATCAAAGTTGCGATAACTAAATGAGACACACAATTTTTACGTGGAAAACCTCCTCGATGTGAGAAGGAAAAACCACGGGACCGTAGTCCACTCAAAAAATCCACTATATAAATGGTATGAGTACAACCACGTCCTCCCTGTTCAACAGCCTGAACAGAACAGAGAGTCTAGCTACAAAGAGCTATCTCCAACACAAACAACAACAACAAGAAAGCAACACAAAGCTTCAAAACCGGCAGCAACCAAACGACCTCAGCTCACAAGGATTCCGGCTTCAAGAAACTAATCCAACCGTACAAATCCAAGATAAACAAGTCGACAATACCTCTGCCAAATTTCAGCTCAATAAGAGAAGATCTCACCGTTGGATTTACCAAACACCCAAGACTGCTCTGCTGAAGAACTATGGCGACCAGCTTCAAGAAAACCCAGACAACAGAAGATCCAACCGTTGAAATCCAAATCCCTTCGGTGAACCTCTAACCCACTGACTGAAGAAGCTTCCCACAAAATATCAGCCCGATCAGGATCCGTTTGACCCTCCAAATCCAGTCTTGAAATCACCTTACGAGTTTTCTCCTTCTCTCTCTTCTTTCTCTCTTTTGTCTCTCTCTCTAAACTCTATTATTGTGAGTCTACAGTGCAAAAGGTCATGAGAATTATTATTATGTCTCATGCCCACTTGGTTCTCTCCATCTAGGAGGGGCCCAACAAACTCCCCCTCCGACTAGATGGAAGAAACAGCCATTCCGGCTATCTCTCGGCATACCTCAAGCTTCCCCCTCGGTAATGACTTCGTCATCATATCAGCTCCATTATCATCCGTATGAACTTTCTCAAGTTCCACTTCCTTAGAAGCAACCACATCACGTATCCAATGATACCTCCTCTGAATGTGTTTTGACTTCGAATGAAATGTAGAATTCTTCCCGAGACAAATAGCGCTTTGACTATCACAAAACAACACATACTTTTCTTGCTTGAAACCGATCTCTTCACAGAAGTTCTTCATCCACAACAACTCTTTACAAGCTTCAGTTGCGGCAATGAACTCTGCCTCAGTGGTAGATAGTGCAACACACTTTTGCAGCCTTGACTGCCATGCCACAGCTCCACCCGCAAATGTTACCAAGTAACCCGAAGTAGACTTGCTAGAATCAGCATCTCCCGACATGTCAGAATCAGTGTAACTGACAAGCAATAGCTTCTTACCTCCAAATGTAATCTTCAAATCAGAAGTCCCTCGGAGATATCTCAAAATCCACTTCACAGCATTCCAATGTTCTCTTCCCGGATTGGAGAGAAACCTGCTGACAACTCCAACGGCGTAGGCTAAATCCGGTCTTGTACAGACCATGGCATACATCAAACTACCCACTGCAGAAGCATATGGAACCTTCGCCATATCTTCCTTCTCCGCATATGTCTTCGGACTTTGTTGACTGCTCAGTCTTAAGTGTGGAGCAAGAGGAGTACTCAACACTTTAGACTTGTCCATGTGAAACCGCTTAAGTACTTTTTCAATGTACTTCTCCTGAGATAAGTGAATCAGCTTCTCACCTCTATCCCGAATAATTCTCATACCAAGAATCTGTTTCGCTGGACCCATATCTTTCATGGCAAAGGACTCACTGAGCTGCTCTTTCAACTCCTTAATTCTGTCCATGTTCCTGCCCACAATCAACATATCATCGACATACAGCAACAAGATGATAAAATCATCCTCACCGAACACCTTCACAAATACACAATGGTCTGAATCAGTCTCTGCATAACCATGCTCCCCCATAACAGACTTGAACTTCATGTACCACTGCCTTGGTGCTTGCTTCAATCCATAAAGGCTTTTCTTCAAGCGGCAAACCAAATTTTCTTTGCCCTTTTGCACATAGCCTTCCGGTTGTTCCATGTAGATCTCTTCCTCCAAATCACCATGAAGGAAAGCAGTCTTCACGTCCATTTGCTCAACCTCTAGATCAAGGCTCGCTGCCAATCCAAGTACAACCCGAATGGATGACATCTTCACAACAGGAGAAAAGATTTCATCATAATCAATTCCCTTCTTTTGGCTGTAGCCTTTCACAACCAATCTAGCCTTGTGTCGAGGTGGCAAATTTTCATCCTCATGCTTAATTCTGTACACCCACTTATTAAGCAAAGCCTTCTTGCCCTTAGGCAATTTCACCAACTCAAAAGTATGGTTCTCCTCAAAAGAATCCATCTCCTCATCCATGGCTCCAAACCACTTATCCTTGTGTTCATCCTCCAAAGCTTCATCATAGCTTTCAGGCTCTCCCCCATCAGTAAGTAATACATACTCACTAGGATCATACCTTGTCGACGGTTTAAGACCTCTCTCGGATCTTCTAACAATAGTGGTTGGTTCTCAGCAGCTGGTGTCTCACCATGATCGTCACCATGATCACCACTACCATCTTCATGTGCGGGAGCATCTGCACTGGGTGCATTATCCTGAACCTCAACCTCAACCTCACCGTGAACCGATGTAGAAGGAGTAGCCTCTGTATCGATCAAACCCTCAAAAATCTGAGTTGGCTTTTTGGACTTGTCAATGTCCTTAATCGTTTGATCTTCCATAAACACAACATCTCTGCTCCTTACGAGCTTCCTCTCAACGGGATCATAAAATCTGTACCCGAACTCATCATGACCATAACCGATGAACACACACTGCCGCGACTTCATCTCAAGCTTCGATCTATCAACCTTGGGAATATGAACAAATGCCTTACACCCAAAGACCCTCAAGTGACTGTAAGAAACATCCTTACCAGTCCAAACCCTCTCTGGAACATCACCATCCAATGGAGCACTTGGTGACAAATTCAGCACATGAACCACCGTGTTCAAAGCTTCTGCCCAGAAAGTCATCGATAAGCCTGACTGTGAGATCAAACATCTCATCCTCTCGACAATCGTTCGATTCATCCTTTCAGCCAACCCATTTAACTGTGGAGTATGAGGTGGCGTGAATTGATGCCTTATTCCATGCTCTTTGCAATAAGCATCAAATGGTCCAAGATACTCTCCACCATTATCACTGCGGATACACTTCAGCTTCTTCCCCGTTTGTCTCTCAACCAATGCCACAAAGTGCTTGAAATATCCCAGCACCTGATCCTTCGTCCTCATAGGAAATACCCACGACTTCCTTGAATGATCATCAATAAAAGTCACATAATATGATGCGCCACCAAGAGATCTTGTCTTCATTGGACCACACACATCTGAGTGTACCAAATCCAGTACCTCGGGTTTCCTAGAAGGTGCGGAAGACTTGAAAGATACCCTGTGTTGTTTTCCCGCAAAGCAATGCGAACACTTCTGTAGGTGCAAACCAGAGATTCCTGGAATCACCTCATTCTTAGACAACACAACCATTCCTTTCTCACTCATGTGACCGAGTCTCTTATGCCATAGCTCCATGGCATTATCATTCTCCACCGCATTAACAACATCTTTGGAGACCTTAGCCTGCATCCAATAGAAAGATGAAGACTTCTCACCTCGAGCCACAATCAAAGAACCGCGAGAGAGCTTCCATTTACCACCACCGTGCAAACTGAAATAGCCCTCATCATCAAGTCTTCCCGTCGATATCAGATTCATCCTAATATCAGGAACATGCTTAACATCCTTAAGCACCAGCCTAGTACCAAGACTAGTCTCCAAGCAAACATCACCAATGCCAGCAACCTGAGCCATCGCATCATTCCCCATCTTCACAGAACCATAATTACCCGTAGTATAGGTAGAAAACAAATCCCGCTGTGATGTAGCATGAGTAGTAGCTCCACTGTCAATCACCCAACTGGTGTCCTGGCATGCGACATTAATGGCATCACCCTCAAGAAGAATGAGAAACTGATCTTCGGTGAGAGTCACCCGATCCACCTTTTCTTCTTGATTTCCTTGCTGCTTGTTTTTCAACTTCCAGCAATCCTTCTTCATGTGCCCTTTCTTATGACAGAAATAGCACTCCATATTTGCAAATCTATTAGACTTGCTCCTGCTCCTGTTCTTGTCTCTCTTGGGATCTCTACTTGTACTTCTCCCCCTTGACTCAGTAACAAAGACATCTGAACGCGAACTGCTAGCATTCGACTGCCTTCTTGCTTCCTCATTAAGAACACTGTTCTTCACTGAATCCATCGAAATAACACCTTCCGACGCGGAGTTACAAAGAGACATCCTGAAAACCTCCCAAGAGTCCGGTAAAGTACCGAGAAGCCACAGACCGTGAATCTCATCATCAAACTTGATGCCCATATCAGACAACTTGTTGAGCAATCCCTGAAACGCATTCAAGTGATCTGTCATCGGAGTCCCCTCCTGATACCTCAGCTCAATCAACTTCTTGATCATGTACATCTTGTTGTTTCCGGTCTTCCTAGCATATAACTGCTCCAGCTTCTTCCACAAAGAACGAGCATCCGTCTCAGTCTCAATATGATGCAACACATTATCATCTACCCACTGCCTTATCAACCCACACACTTGGCGATGCTGCAGCTTCCACTCTTCATCCGTCTTCTTCTCAGGTTTCTGCTCCTCGAAGACTGGAACATGGAATTCTTTAACAAAGAGCAAATCCTCCATCTTGCCCTTCCATAGATGATAGTTAGCACCATTCAAGCTTATCATCCTGCTCATATTTTCCATCTTTCACACAAGCAAATAACAACCCAAAGTTATCAAAACCAAAGCTCTAAAACCAGAAGCTCTGATACCACTCTGTTGGGGAAAGTCACACGGCGCAGCGGAAATACTAATGGTCGTGTTCCCCTGACCTTGTGCGAACCTGTGAGGAAAATACTTCGACGATGGCAAGATATCAAAGTTGCGATAACTAAATGAGACACACAATTTTTACGTGGAAAACCTCCTCGATGTGAGAAGGAAAAACCACGGGACCGTAGTCCACTCAAAAAATCCACTATATAAATGGTATGAGTACAACCACGTCCTCCCTGTTCAACAGCCTGAACAGAACAGAGAGTCTAGCTACAAAGAGCTATCTCCAACACAAACAACAACAACAAGAAAGCAACACAAAGCTTCAAAACCGGCAGCAACCAAACGACCTCAGCTCACAAAGATTCCGGCTTCCAGAAACTAATCCAACCGTACAAATCCAAGATAAACAAGTCGACAATACCTCTGCCAAATTTCAGCTCAATAAGAGAAGATCTCACCGTTGGATTTACCAAACACCCAAGACTGCTCTGCTGAAGAACTATGGCGACCAGCTTTAAGAAAACCCAGACAACAGAAGATCCAACCGTTGAAATCCAAATCCCTTCGGTGAACCTCTAACCCACTGACTGAAGAAGCTTCCCACAAAATATCAGCCCGATCAGGATCCGTTTGACCCTCCAAATCCAGTCTTGAAATCACCTTACGAGTTTTCTCCTTCTCTCTCTTCTTTCTCTCTTTTGTCTCTCTCTCTAAACTCTATTATTGTGAGTCTACAGTGCAAAGGGTCATGAGAATTATTATTATGTCTCATGCCCACTTGGTTCTCTCCATCTAGGAGGGACCCAACACATCTCACTCCTAACTATATCCCCTCTCAGATTCTCTTTCTTCTCTTCTCATCCACAAAACACTTACATAAAAGTCAACCTCCCTTAGATCAACACTTCACCAAATAGCAAAGAATAATAACAAAATCACAGAGAAACAAACCGCTCAATCCAAGAGAGAATAATGGCTTCAACATTCACGAGCTCGAGCAATGTTCTGTGCCCAACAACATTCCTTGGCCAGACTAGAAGCTCCAGCTTTAACCCTCTTCGTGATGTTGTCTCTCTCGGCTCTCCCAAATACACTATGGTCTGTCTATTCCTTTATGTTCTAAACGTCTCATATTTAAAGGTTTCATCTTACTTCTTGGATTCGTGTCTAATGTTTATTTAATTTGGCATGTGCAGGGAAATGATATTTGGTATGGACCAGACAGAGTGAAGTACTTAGGACCCTTTTCAGTCCAAACTCCGTCTTACCTCACCGGAGAGTTTCCCGGAGACTATGGTTGGGACACTGCCGGTTTATCCGCAGACCCTGAAGCCTTTGCCAAAAACAGAGCTCTTGAGGTTAGTCTCTAACTCTCACTCACTCGAAACAAAAACAAGTGTAAACACACATCACTAATGACCATTCACAGGTGATCCATGGGAGATGGGCAATGTTGGGAGCATTTGGTTGCATAACCCCTGAAGTTCTTCAGAAATGGGTCCGTGTGGACTTCAAAGAGCCGGTCTGGTTCAAAGCCGGTTCACAAATCTTCTCGGAAGGCGGTTTGGACTACTTAGGAAACCCAAACCTAGTACACGCTCAGAGCATTTTAGCGGTACTTGGCTTCCAAGTAATCCTAATGGGATTAGTTGAAGGCTTCCGCATCAACGGTCTTGATGGTGTTGGCGGAGGCAATGACTTGTACCCGGGTGGGCAATACTTTGACCCGCTGGGACTTGCAGATGATCCCGTTACTTTTGCTGAGCTCAAGGTGAAAGAAATCAAGAATGGAAGGTTGGCTATGTTCTCAATGTTCGGCTTCTTTGTTCAGGCTATTGTAACCGGGAAAGGTCCTTTGGAGAATCTCCTTGACCATCTTGATAATCCTGTTGCTAACAACGCATGGGCTTTTGCAACAAAGTTTGTACCTGGAGCTTGATTTGATGTGATCCTTTGAAATGATATAAACATAATCTTTCTTGCGTCTCTCAAGTTACAAAACTCTATTTGCTTCTATGCACATAAAAAGAACAAAAGACATTTCTCTCTCTCAGTTGAATCTACAAATGCTCCCAATCTAACTAATACAACAAACCTAAGCGAGTGCTTTATCCTCATTTGCCCCACCATTTCCGGTGACGGCGTTTATCACTATGGAGTCTTGCTTTAGTCTCTCTTAATCTAGCTTTGTAATCCTTCTTCCATGTCTCAAATCTTAGCTTCAGTCTCCTAAATTCATCTTCTGGATGTTGCTGTTGCTGCCCAGTTGCCTCCGGTTCAACTTTCACCTCCACAATGGCTCTAGCATCTTCATCAAAATTGAGTCTCCTTTGATCAAACTCTCTTGCGAGATGATTAACAGCGTTCAAACTTCCGTTGAGCTCTCTGCTTCTGAGTTCAGGAGTGTTTCCGTTTGTGAAGTTTGTAGTGGGAGTTCTTAACCCTGGAGTGGCAGTAGTAGACGTTGTGTCCTCTGATTCATAACCGAAAGGTGATGTCGATGTGTCTTGTCTCCCTCCTGCTTGGCCTGTAACGTTCTCTGTGGCTAGACTCTTTCGAGCAGCCGCCAGACTCATCTGAGGAAAGCCAAAATAATCCGAAGTTGGAACATTTCATAATCTTTGTGTCAAGAATCAGTTCAAGTATGAGGAACTAACCTGCAACGATGACATTTGCTTTTGCCATGTTTCCTCCATTGACTTCATCTTTATTTCATACTCTGACCATTTCTCCTCAAACTGTTTCAACTGCTCTCTCAACGCTGCGTTTTCTTCTTCCTTCTGCACGAAAGCTGTTTCAGATTCCAATACCCGCTTCTGGAGATCAGACATAGCTGATGGTTGAACTTGGAACTCCTCCTACATCACAAAGGAGAAAGAGAGTTATAGTGTAATAATGTTTCTTTCAGAAAGTAGACAATCTTTCTTTTGATAGTAAGTACCTTGTCTTCTGATATCCTCAGACCAGCTCTCTTCTTTGATAATGTCGTCACATTGAGTAATTCTTTCTGTCTTTGCATGCTGTTGAATCGTTTTCGAGCTAACCATCCTCTAACAGCTGCAAAGAGAGGAAAAATGAATGATAGAGCCTTAAAATCCCTATTACCAAATTTGAGAACCAAAATCTTCCGCAGTCTTACCAGACTGCAAGTGTATGACTGCAGTCAACTCTCCTGTGCTTGCTTCAGTAACAGAATCTGCATGGAGCTTTGCTTCAATATCAAACATCCTTCGGCCAATCTCACCTCGTACATATGACTGAAGTACCGATGCTCCGTTTCTCACACTTTGAAAGTATTCACGAGACAAGTGACCACGGAAACGCTTTTGTAATCCCACTATCCCTTGAAGAACTTCCTTTCTCCTATCTTCAAAGATACCAATCTATAATAAAAAATTGAAGATAAGGTCGGGATTCAGGAAACAGCTTCTACATCTCTGCGTAAAGAGTTTACTTACTTGCCCAGTCCTTAGGTACAGTTTTGTATAACCAACTTGATACATTTCAGGATGAACATCATACTGTTTCAGAACAGCGATTGATACGCTCAGAGGATCCTGAGAGACCTTTTTGTCTGCCAATAAGAAACCATATCTTCCTGCAAACTCTTGATGTGTCAAACGAGTAGGATATCCAGATCTTGATATTCTAACAACCTCCAACACGCCGCAACATCTAAGCTGTTGTAGGACGAGGTCCTCTTCATAAACCCTGGGAAGCTGCTTCGAGTTCGGCTTTATGCATCTGATGAAGTGCGGGGTTGTGTTCTCTAACGTGTTCATCAACTTGAATAGTTGACCCTGTAAGAGAGACAACAATGTTGAGTAGAGGAAGATTGCAACTGAAAACAAAACTTGCATAATTCAAGCATCTTTTACCTTAAACTTTGTCCCAACTGTTTGATTTGTTGAGTCAGATAACATAAGTGGCTTTTGAGATTTGTTACGCATTTTAGTAGAAAACAGTTTCAGCAACTGACAGTCGCATGATGCTAATAGATGGATAAGATCAGCAGGCAGCGGATCCCTGTTCTTTTCCAAAAACCCATTTGTATCATACAGAACCTGTAAACAAATTAAAAAAAGCTGTCTGTAATCAGATCCATATAAAACATATTCAATATGCAGAGTCTTGTTTTTAAACTAAAGTCATCAACTGACCTCTCCGGCATAATGATTAACTCTGAAGGCTCGACCTCTCTCTCCTTTGAAGCAAGAGTTGGTCTTCAAGTGTTGCTTGAGCTTGTTGGCAAAGGTCAAATCCGTTGCTTTGGGAAAGTTTGACTCCTCGTCTAGTAGAGACAACAAACCAATGGGTTTCTGCACAAGCAAACATTAGCAAGAGATCAATTTCAAAACATGCAGAAATGTCTTTATAGTGTAGAGCAAAGCAATATATATATATCTAGCTCTT
Source organism: Brassica napus (assembly GCF_020379485.1). Classification (NCBI taxonomy): domain Eukaryota; kingdom Viridiplantae; phylum Streptophyta; class Magnoliopsida; order Brassicales; family Brassicaceae; genus Brassica; species Brassica napus. The sequence goes on along the minus strand of NC_063445.1, from coordinate 10,672,202 downwards.
TCCTTGGCAGGCCATTAATTAATTACCTTTTCAATGAGATCTAAGCACTCTTGATTATCTTCAAAGTCGACCTTGGTCCAATCAATTCCATCCTCTTCATATTCCTGAACAGAGAAGATGATAATGAATAGAACAGTAAAGCATAAATCATATCATTTAGACCAAAAGAAAACTTACCTCTTGTTCAAGTTTAAACAAATGACGGTTGAAGTGTTGTTGCAACCTTTCATTTGCATAGTTTATACAGAATTGTTCGAAGCTATTATTCTGAAACAAAGGAGAGAAACACATCATCATCTCAATGTTTCAAAAAATAATAGAGTGAGCATATGTTGGTACTACTACTAACCTTAAATGACTCAAACCCATATATATCAAGGATGCTTATAGATCTCCCAGTACGCGATTTACCGTCTTCCAGTGCAATGTTTATTTGCTCCACAAGCCACTCAAAAAGGCTTTCATAAATAAACTTTGCTATTCCATCCCTCATGTCGGTTGCCTGCAGTTAAAACGGCATAGAAACTCATACATCATCTTATGATCAATACTATATGAAAATAAATATCAAGACTGATGACACCATTAAACGTTACCTGGCGCAATGTAAGTTTTTTGGCAATACAATCCGCACCAGCTTGAAGTTTACGGGTAGACAAAACTACCATAAGCTCTTCTGAGTTGCAGCCCATTAACATAGCGGCATTGGTGACAGCTGTAAGAAATTAGCAGACAAGTGATAAGCGAGCATCACCAAGTTACAGTTTTTTGATGAATTAAGACAGTAGATGATTCTACCTTCATCTGCTACCACCTCCACATGATTTTCATTGTCTGTAACTCGGAAAGATACGTTCCCTAGCCGCAACACCGCCGCAAGCAGTGCAAATACACGCTCTTGGTGCTCTTTAGGGATCTGAACAATGTCAAAAGCTTCCTACAAAAGTAGAGAAATGACTAAGAAAAAGAATGGCATCTTAATCATGGAAAAAGAAACAGAAAGATTACCAGTAGTTTGCGAAATTTCTGAGCATCATCAACACCGTCTATAGTCAAGCAATCACTCTGGTTCAGGTAGGTATACTCACTTGCTGTTTTAAGCTTCAATCTCTCTACAAATGAAACCATTTAAAATGATAGTTAAACCAAAGACAAACTAAGTAATATTACGTCTTGGAGATTCCAGTTTTGTAATGTTACCTTTCAGAATTGGGGAAGCACCTGCACACAACTCATAAAATATATGGTAGGATCTTTCGCCATTGAACAGCTGAGCCACTCTCGACTGGTCAAAGGATACATAACCATTAGTGACCAGTGGCTAAGTAGTGAAAGTCAAATGAAAAAGATTCTCAATGAAAACAAAGTTACCTTCTCTAACAAAACTATACGCAAGTAGTTACCAAAGACATGGAGAAGAAGACAAAAGAAACAAGTGAGCTCCAAATCCAAACAATATGACAAAAACAATGGTATGGATGCTCAGACTATACTCACAAGTTTCAAGTTTGGCTCCACATATCTTTCCCATTGCACTAAAATGAATCTCTATGAGTTTACCCTGCGCCAGTTAAGATACACTGTTTAGAGTGGGAGTGAAGCTGATGGCTTGACGGAGTAAGGAACTTACAAATCTGCTAGAGTTAGCATTTCTTGATGTTTTAGCATTCCCAAAGGCTTCGAGTATGGAAGTTGTCTTAAGGATCTCATACTCTACTCCACAGCTACCTCCACCAAGAGCTGCCAAATACTGCATTGCATACTTGGCCGTCTCAGTTTTCCCAGCTCCACTTTCTCCACTGCACAACAATAAATAATAAATCAATTAACCAATACAAAACCATTCAGAATTATAACGTGTAAAGACTCTTACCTTATAATTATAGACTGGTTCTTCTCTTCTGCATGTACAATGGTTCAAAATGTAAGTGCCAGATACTCACTGGAAGACAAATTAGGATGTAAAATACAATGAATGCGTTTCCTCACCTCTCATCATCTCGTCATAAGCTGCATCCGCCACAGCATAAACATGAGGAGCATCCACATCCTTCTTCTGATAAGCTGAGATGATATCATTTCCGCAAATTTGGACATTCTTGAACGGATTGACCGCAATCAATACCGGCCCTGCCTTACTCTGCAAAAAGTATGAGAAACGCTAAAGTCAGGTAAGAACTAAAAGTGAGAAACTGATCAAAAGAGTATGCAGTAAACTCACATAAATCACGTCTTGAGAGTATCTGACACGAAGGTTATAAAGAACGGATGGTTCATTTAAATAGCTGAGCTGTATAAGGTCTTCAACACCTTCCAAGATATCTGGGTTTGCTGGAAAAAGCTCTTCAGTAGACACTTTCACAACCTTTGATAGCAACAAAAAAAATCAAAAGATCTCAATTGTCAACCCTGCAATATCATATGGAAAATGGAAAAAAAACTTACATCTGCAGTGGACAGCATAACAAGCGATGTGTCTGCGGAAGTAGACTGTATCTTCCCCAGTTGCCACTCCCCATTTGCAACCCGACACCAAACTCGAAGTTTCTGGAATACAATACAAACACAGTAACCACAAGTTCCCAAAAAAACAAAGTTCTATATCTCAATTTTACATAGGTGGAAAAAAACTAAACACAAGTAAGATACCTCTAAGCAAGCTATCCACCAAGCCAAAACGTATTCAATCCATTAAGCCTATTCATATCTTACCAAGAGAAATACTTTTCTTATCACAAAAATTTCAAAATCTCACTGGTCAATTCACCAGTAAAAGACTCATTCCTGATCTCTCATCCTAACTATAATTCAACCTCTGAGATGATCATTCAACCTCACAAGAATTTTTTTAAAAAAGTTAGCAAGAGACAATAGCATCATCAATCAATTTACCTTGTTGATGAAATAGTCAACATTATTGTTCCACTCAGGTCTCTGTTCCTCCACCGGACCAACCTTAGCAGCACTAACAACCTTCACACCTTCCTCCTCAACTACATACGGAGACTCTGAGCCATAACCAGTCCTCATCTTCTTGCTCCCAAAACTCTTCCTCTTAACTCCTAAATCCTTCTCTTTCCTCTTCCCTTCCTCTTTAATCTCCGGCTCAGTCTCTTCCTTCCCGTTCTGATTCTGATCTTCCATGACACTGCTAACATTAAACTTCGCCGGAAGCGACCTGCGAGCCGAGGGAAGACGAGCTCTCGAATTAGGCCGAGAAGGAAGCGCAGGAGGCACATCTCTAGGCCGATCACACTCATCCTTCTGCCGGAGAGACTCAAGCATCTCCTCGAGAGAGCTTTTCGCTAACGTGTTCGGCGACGCCGATAACATCATTCCCCTTTTAATTCAAATCAAACCCAACAATGTATCACCGGAACTGGACAAACCCAACACCTCAAAATCAGAACTTTTGGATCCTTTCGAGCTTCATCATAAACCCTAATTTCTCAAATCCATCATGCATACTTCCTCGAAACAGGAGAGAGAGCTTCTCGGGAATAAGAACCTGTATTAAAACAAAACAACAAAATTACAGAAATTTAGAGAAGAATCTCTCAACATTTGTAAACGCAATCTCCATTTCTGGTAAGAGATTTGGAAAAGAAAAATAATTAAGTTGACAAAAACAAGAAAAACATCGATTCTGTCCAAACGAGAAATCAACAAACAAAAAACTGATCTTTGGACAAACGAAGAAGACAGAAACAAGAAACAGAAAGAGAAAGAGAGAGAGCGAAACTTACGAGGTCAATGGAGACAACAAGACAGCGATACTCTCTCTCTCTGGTTTAGTTTGTTAACGGAACGAATTGTTTTCCTGAGAATAATTTTAAACCCTAAGATTCACTCCTTCTTCTTCTGCGAAATTGATCCAAAAGATGACACTTTTTGCTTCTTTTGTTGAGATAAAAAAAAAAAAGAGTAATGAACAAATCGCTCTGCTCTTCTTCCTCTCTTTCTCTTCGACCAACAAACAAATATTCAAAAAATTTGTCTTTTTTTTTTCCCTTTGCTCAGACAAATAAATGGTCCGAATTCGAATTATATTAATAAGAAAATAAATAAAATATAATTTCGTAAAAAACATTGGTCGTAAAAAATAAAAATAACGTTGCTATCATACAACGGTCGCTTGAATGTACCCCTGTGTTTTCAGAAAATTACAGTTAAGGTACTGGATCTTTAACTTTAATCATATCAATCCTTCTGGTAATTAACCCCAACTGTCATCAAATGATGACATGATTAACTAGGAAGTGAATACCCATTTCAATTTATCTTTTCTTCTTTGGCATCCTTCAAATTTATATTTAAAAGTGATCAGATTATCCACTTGATTACTTTAATTATGAATCATTTATCGATCTTTTTGGTTTTGTTATAACTAAAGCTTGATTAGATAAATATAAAAAAAATGGCGAGTGAATATTATATGTGATCATATTAGGTATAAATAAACTAAAAAGTCCTGATATTTATTAATTGGGTTTTATATAAAAATGATTTTAAATTTAAATTTAAATTAATTTTATTAGTTGCTTTAATTTTTTTGTATAGATTTTGTGTTTTAGTAAAGATAATTCATTTCACATACTTTTTATTATTACTCTATAGATCGATCATCTAATTTTCAATATAAACCACAAGCCACTTAATAATGACCAAAGCTAGCTAGTTTATTAAAAATCAATAATATTGTTTTAAAAGACTTATCCTCAAATTATGTTTTTTTTTATTAATCTGGAGGTATTTCAGGCTTATGGAAGGGTCCTGATTAATTCTCAAGGGGAGATGCATCTCATGGATAGACTATTTCTCCGGGTATTCAAATGGGCCGAAAGAAATAGCTCATATCCATGTTAGGTGTCTAGGAAGAATATGACTTAGTTTTGCATAGAAGTGGATCGAACTTGAAACGTGTTGGCATCCAAAACCTTCCCCTTACCGCTTTGACCACAAGCTCATGGACTCCTCAAATTATGTTGTGATTGTAAAAGAGTTTTATAGTTGTTCTTGTGTCTACTTAATCTATTTATTTTCTAGCAATGATCTCTTAACTTTCTTTATTTAAAAAGGCATTACCTATAGGTTAAATATGTGTCTTTAAGTTCAAACTTGTATGTTAAATTTTTGTGTCCACTCACTTGGTTTTGTTTCATTTTATTTATTTGTTCTTTACGTTCAAACTTACGGGTTATAACTGAAAAAAAACAAGCAAATGTACTAGTATATTTTAGTTGTCAACATGAATAGAAAATTTTGAACATTAAAATAGATCCAAAAATGTTAAGTCTTTATTCAAAAAATAAATGTTAAAAGTCAAAGTTGTTGTAGATAGAACGTGAGCAGGGCTTTTGATCGATCAAGTATGACGATAATACCCATCAATCAAGGCGCTCACGTTAGCAACTCTTCAAATCTCTCAACTCCAACCACCATTTCCATTCTTCTCCACAAACTTGGCCCTCCCTTTGGTAGTCTCAAGATTAATGGCAATTATAAATCTATAATATTAAGTTATTTTTAAAAGATTAAAAAAATATATATAATGTGGCAAGTGATAAGTTATTTTAAGTCCGATTTTTTTTTGTAATGTAGAGAAACATGGCATAAAATGCTATAGTTCTATGTTTAGGTTTTGAACTTTTCATGCTCTATTATTTTAACTGTATCTTCCAAAAAACCCTTAAAAGCATGATTAATGGGAGTTTTTAGGGTGGATTTCTTAGCGGAATATAAGAATCCGTCTCTTAATTTTTAACTTAAAAAAGCTAAGAACCGGCTGATATTCTTGGAAGACACTACTCTCAAATTCAGTACTACATAATTCAGGTGACTTATACAGATTTTAAATTTTGAATCTTATTAAGAAGATTTTAAATAACAATTTCAATATGAAAAAGGCAGTAGACGTGGCTCCCGCTAATCTATATTATAAAAAAAAATACTTTAGACGAAAAGCATAGGAGAGCGAGTCACTAATCCGGCTTGACATATAAAGGTGTGACAAGTCGTCAAGACCCATCAACAACTCTAAGTCTCCAATAATACAAATTAATGTTCCGGATAAATATTTTTCATTAACTGGTCACCCTTATAACTTCGATCATGCAACTATTTGTTTTGTTTATTGTGTGTTTAACATGTAAAACCAACTAGGCTTTTCAATAGGAGAGTCCAACCAAGCCAATGGGAGACTATAAGCTTGTTACTTTGGAGAAAACGAGATGAAACTTGCCACCATTCTATGAACAAAAATGGACGCAAAAAAATGATGTGATTGATCAATTCATCATCTATTGCATACAAGATCCTCAAAAAGCTACATAACCAGATATTTAATAATTATCAACTACATCTTATTTCTTGTAGTGTTAGTACTAAGTGTTGGGTTCACGGGTCAACCTGACTTGCTCCTCCCCGTCGCGGATTAAATTATTTTTTTTATTCAAAAACTCGACCCGCACAACCCGCAAATAAAAATTTTTATATCCGTATCCGTCCCGCAAAAAAAACCTGCAGATAATATTGATTATATTAAAATAATTATTTTAAATTATATAATAATTATTTTTAAAAAAATAATTTTAAAATAATATACTTATAACTAAAATTATATAAATATTTATTATATTTTTACCAAAAGTATTTTTTTTTTATAAAAAAGTTTAGTTTGTGGGTTGGCTACCAACCTGCGACTCAAATTCTGGCTGACCCGCATCCACTCCGCTTAAAATAATCTCGATCCGCACCCGCATTCAAAATTTTCAAATTGTTCGATCCAGGCGGATCAAACGGGGTGGGCCCGCACACAAAGGTTAAAATTCCTGGCTCTAGTTACTACTCACCGGATGTACATTTATTACAAGCGATACAAAAAAAAATTGTGCTAATTTAGATTTGAGGTGAAGTATATCCAACTACAGAAAGGTTATAACTTATAAGATGATATCATCATTATTTCTTTTAACCAAAGAACTTCAGAGCAAAATACAGACTAAATCTAAAAGTCTGCAGTCGTGGTAGGAATTTCATAGCAACCAAATAAACGTTTGGTCAAATCAATGTGTGACCTAAATCCACGAACGTAATGGATGATAACTACTAGACATATAATAATTCTTCTTTTATACAGTATATATAATTCGGTTGTTTTAAAATTTCTTGTAAATGATTGCTTATCGAAAAAGTTCATCATCCACAGAAACTTTGGTTCCGTTGGTGAGTCTAATCACTCTAATCAAACACAGTGCTCTCTAGACTTTAAGTTGATTATATTATCCAAATCGAGATTAGCAATGATTAGTTCACGTCAATACTCGCCGATATCTACTGTATAAAGATTCTAGCTCCTCTAATACAAACCTATCTCTACTGTAAAAAGTATATACGTTCGTTAACATTTTAATAGAATCCTTCCACACCAAAAAGTTATACTAGTTAAAGTAGACTGCAAGATTTTGAATTTTGATGTGTCCGAATCTTTAAAAAGACAATGATGGGGATGTGTTTGCTTAAGGTACGTGAATTATAACTTACATAATAGTCGTGATTTTGAATGGGGGAATGTACTTGTATTTACATTTATTATCAGGTTTCTTACGTCGAAGCATATTAAATATCAGCGGTCTACGCATTCAATAGTTGTTACTCATTTGTACTAGCATTACCAACAGCCCTCACATAGTTGGCAACTGAAGTTACCACCATTTTTTTTTGTTTTTTTTGCTAAATTGTTAATATCATTATGAAAATGAAAGTTCGGTTACAAATTTAATTGAAACCACAATCAGCTAAAAGCTAATTTGATCCTAGTGACCGCAAAAAATTAAAAAACCACTAGGATACATAGAAATTAATTCCAAGTTTCTAACACAGAAAACTTGTAATTAATAGGTAAAAGATCAAGCAGAGCAACAATATAACCACCCTAATCATAACTCTTCTTACTCTACCTGATATAAACCAGATGAAGCAAGAGAATGGCCAGGGAGAGTTCGGTCAAGAACTCACCGAAGTGGCTCTGAGCAGGTATCAACAGAAGCGCCTGGCATACGCCTCCGGAGCTCCGCTGGAGGAGGACCTCGACAAACAAAACCGAGCCATCTCGGCGGAGAGACAAAGGTTCACCCGTAGCAACGCTGTTTACACGTAAGCTCGAGTTACGGTCAAGCATGAGCGGTACAACAGGCTCCAACACCGCCCACACGACACAAAGGATACAACAAAGACTTCGAAGGAACACTAAGTCAACTTGTCGGAGCTATGGACACAAGGGCATGAAGTACATAAGGAGGCATAACACTCCTTGAAACAGGCCACCTAAAAAACGATAGAGGGCTCCGCCTAAGAGCAAGTGAGTCACCACATCGGGTTGTCCTCAAACCCTAGCAGACGACGTCGGTAGCAAGAAGGAGGATACAAACACATCATCAAAGGAAGCCATGGTTGTTGTCGCTTGAGCTAAGTGAGAGGTCCCCAACGAGCTCCTCAATCTCGTCGCTTCGTCTCAGACCATGAGAACAAGACGGGGAAGCTCTAAAGTTGCGGCCGAAGGAGGAGACAGGGAAAAAACAGAGGAGACTGCAGACCAGAGGAGAAGAGGCGGTGACGCGCTTCATTCCGGTGAGCCTCTGCGGCGGAACTGACCCAGAATCACCACTAGTCAAACCCTAGATCTACCAAGACGACGGCGCCTCCTAAAGCATACAGACAGTCACGACTTCGCCCTCTCTCCAGAGACACTGGATACACACCCAATCATCGAATTCACTACAAGAAAACACGCCGAATTCCGATGGAGGTTCCGACGGACACCAATGTCATCGGACATTTGTGACGGATTTGTGACGGATTACCGACCAAATCCAAAAAAATGAAGTCGTCGGAATTCCGTCGGCCATTTCCGATGGAATTCCGACGAAACAAGGGTCGTCAGAATATTCCGACGACTTTTCGACGACATTCCGATAAAAAATGTAACTGTTGTAGTCGTCGGAAGTTCGTCGGTATATTCCGACGAATTTCCGACGACATTCCGATTAACAGTAAAGTCGTCGGAATTCCGTCGGTATTTTCCGACGAAATTCCGACGAACCATGTGACCGTTGCCGACAAATATATATGACCGTTGTATAGCCGTTTGAGATTGGACAATACCGACGGAATTCCAACGGACTGCTTTACATCCGTCGGAATTTCGTCGGAAAGTCGTCGGAGGTCCGTAAGCAATTTCCTATAACTACAACCCCTCCTCATTCAACTCATTCACACTTCATTCTCTCTTCATTCTCTTTAGTCATAACAATTCCGTGAAAATCATGTCTTCAGAAGTTTATTATCGTTCGTGGATGGATAAACCTCATTTGGATCCGAACACCAATTTGCTTACGGAAGAATACGTTCAAGGGATTGGAGAATTCATGAGGCTTGTTCAACAGCAACCGGATGCAAAAAGTGGTATGTTAAGATGTCCCTGCTCTTCTTGCAATAATAATAAGGTTATAAAAGAATTTGATGTTTGGACTCATTTGTATATGAAAGGGTTTTCACGTAATTATAAAGTTTGGTACCTTCATGGGGAAACTGGTTATGAATATGGTAGTACTAGCGAACCTCAGCCTGTTAGTGAACCTCAGCCTGATATTAGGTTAGAAGAATCTAGAACGGATATAGATTATGGTGTAGGTACTGAGCAGATGGTACATGATCATTATAGAGGGGAAGAACCAAACCCCGAATCTAGGAGATTTTTTGACATGTTGGATGCAGGAAAACAACCTTTGTATCAAAATTGTAGAGATGGTCATTCAGTCTTATCATCTGCAACTAGATTAATGGGTATTAAGACAGACTATAATTTGGCTGAAGAATGTATGGATGCGATTACTGATTTTGTCAAAGGTATTCTACCTGAGGATAACCTTGCACCGGGTTCATACTACGAGGTTCAGAAACTTGTTGCAGGTCTTCAACTACCGTATGAAGTGATAGATGTATGTATTGACAACTGCATGATCTACTGGAGAGCGGATGAGACACAGAATGTATGCAAATTTTGTGGGAAACCTCGTTATCAGGAGACGAGGGGAAGAGTTCCGATCCCATTCAAAAGAATGTGGTATTTGCCTTTGACGGAAAGATTGAAGAGGTTGTATCAGTGTGAGCGCACAGCAAAAGCAATGAGATGGCATGCAGAGCATTCCACAAATGGTGAGATTAGACATCCTTCAGATGCAAAGGCTTGGAAACATTTCCAGTCAACATATCCAGAATTTGCGGAAGAGAGAAGAAATGTTTATCTTGGATTATCTACTGATGGTTTCAGCCCATTTGGAAAGCATGGAAGACAGTATTCTCTATGGCCAGTTATTGTGACACCGTACAACTTACGGCCGAGCTTGTGCATGCGACGAGAGTTTTTGTTTCTCTCAATTCTCGTCCCCGGGCCAGATCATCCTAAAAGATCACTAGATGTGTTTCTTCAACCACTAATATATGAGTTGCAACAACTATGGGCGCATGGTTTTGAGACATACGATGTTTCGCGCAAAGAAAACTTTCAGATGCGGGCAGTACTTATGTGGACAATAAGTGACTTTCCAGCATATGGTATGTTATCTGGATGGACAACACATGGGAAGCTATCATGTCCATATTGTCAAGATGACACAGATGCTTTCCAACTAAAGAACGGAAAGAAAACGTGTTGGTTTGACTGTCACAGACGATTTCTACCACCTGATCATCCATACCGCAGGAGTAAGACTTCGTTTACGAAGAACAAGCAGGTGTTTGATGGTCCACCTGAGGAAGTTAGTGGGAAAGATTTGTTGAAGCAGTTTAGGTATTTTGATGCAGAAAGGACGCCAGATGTAGGTGGACATGAAAACATTCGAGTCAATGCGGTTGGAGAGCTACATAACTGGCACAAAAAGAGTATTTTCTGGGATCTGCCATATTGGGAGAGTCATCTATTGCGGCATAATTTAGATGTCATGCATATTGAGAAGAACTTCTTCGATAATCTGATGAACACAGTCCTTAACATCCAAGGTAAAACGAAGGATAATTTGAAGTCAAGGTTGGATTTAGTCGATATTTGTGATCGTTCTGAACTTCACGTTGATGAGAACGGTACCGCCCCTTTTCCCATTTATCGGCTGGATGGTGCTAGAAAAGAAGAGTTCTTTGATTGGATTACAGATAAAGTGAAATTTCCTGACGGATATGCATCAAATTTGGGGAACTGCGTTGATAGAAGCGAAGGAAAGTTTACTGGCTTGAAGAGTCATGATTGTCATGTAATTATGCAGCGCCTCCTTCTGTTTGCTTTTTCAGCATTATTGCCACGTAATGTTTATGAAGCAATTGCAGGTATATTATATTTTTACAATTTAATTTATTTTTATATTTAACAATTATGCTTATAAAAACTTAATACTTACGAAAATTATGTCTTTTATCTATGTAGGAATTAGTGTTTTCTTCCGCGACTTATGCAGCACAGTAGTGACTGAAGAGGGTATTAATAATTTGAAGACAAACGCACCAGTTAGCATGTGCAACCTTGAGAAGATATTTCCTCCATCATTCTTTGATGTAATGGAACATCTTGCTATTCATCTCGCAAGAGAATTGGAACTTGGTGGTCCTGTGCAGTACAGATGGATGTATATTTTTGAGCGTTATATGCATCATCTGAAGAAGATGGTCAAAAATCAAAGCAGGGTGGAAGGATCTATAGTGGCACAGGTGACCAATGAAGAAACTGCAATCTTTGCTGAAAATTATTTTCCACCAGAAGTGCATACAAAACACCGAAGACCTGCTCGGCATGATGATAGAGGGGAGAGAGCAACATATCATGTTACTGTCCCAAGCATGTTCAAGGAAATAGGACGACTTAGTGGAAAATTCACGAAGCGGAGACTTACGGACACTGAGCACGCTCATTTGCAAACATATTTGCTCACCAACTGTGAAGATGTTCTACAATATGAGAGGTAAAAATATTTATTCATTTATTGTTAGATTAATATTCAATAAATTTATTTCATATTGATAATATTTTTGTATATAGTGTATATATGGCGGAGTTGCGTATGACTCACAGGCATGCAACAGAAGATGAGCTTCGACAACTTAGAGATAACGGATTTGCTGCGTGGCTTCGTAGTTATGTGAGTCATATATCATATTACCCTATGCAAATGATTAGTTTAAATTTAATATATATAAACTAATTAACTTTTCAATCATATATGTTTTTAATTTATAGGTGAATGATGGTTTGGCCAGAGGTCTTGTGTTCGATGATTGGATACGCGAATTTGTGCAGGGACCAAACTATGTGGTCAAATCATATCCTAAATTTTGTACGCGAGGATATGCATTCACAAGGAAAGGTCATTCTAAGACAACATATGATGCTGGTGTTTCATCTTCTTCTGGTGACGATGTCTACTACGGCAACATAAAAGAAATATTGGAAATCCAATTTCCTGGAATGGTTGGATTGCGTTGTGTAGTATTCTATTGTGATTGGTATGACACCACCCCATATAGAGGAGTGAAGATTGATGCGTTTGGTGTTACATCAGTTCATTCGCGGCGGAAACTTCAATATTATGATCCCTTCATTCTTGGTTCGCAAGCTGATCAGGTATGTCAATCTATTCATAATTTTTTACCAATATAATTAATTAATGTTATATATTTTACTAATACTTGTATAATTGATATGTATAGGTGTGCTACATCAGTTACCCTCGGGTGACGTACAGAGACGATCCATGGGTTACTGTAACGCAAATCAACCCAAGAGGACGAGTGGATGGAACTTCTGATGATGATGAACCATTGCAACCAGAGTCTACCAGCAACGCCCAGGCAGTTGAAGATTTGGAAAATGTTCAACTCGTTGAGAATTTGACTGTGTTTGGACATGATGCTGTCGTACATTCAGAGCCGGAAGCCGAGGTTGGGGAGTTTGATGAAGATTCAGAAGATTCTGATTAGTTTTTTTTTTTTTTTTTATTGGTCCGTCGGAAATCCCTCGCAATATACCGACGACATAGCGACGACAATGGGTTTCATTGAAATTTGGAAAGATCGTCGGTATTTCGTCGGACAATACCGACGACATTCCGACGAACTTGTCCAGTTCGTCGGAATGTCGTCGGTATTGTCCGACGAAATACCGACGACGTGTTTTTCTATAAAGTTTCAATCATAAAAATCTATAAATTTAGATGCCAAAACTATGAAAATAACACATAATAAGTGTTTAGTATAGTATTAGATCGCAACCGTTCAAATATAACAAGTCATTAAAATATTTATGTATGCATATCATTGTTTTCATAACATCTCATCTTAACATTATATACTTATACAATCATATTTATATAAGCTTACACTACAAAAAATGTTATTGTGTAAAATCGTGTTATAAAACATTTTATTGTTAAATCTTTATGCAAATACTATATATATTATCAAAGATTTGGATTTTTCATTTAGAAACTTGAAATCAACACCTAAACACTAAGTCGTCGGAATTCCGTCGGAATATACCGACGGAATGTGTCCGTCGGAATATACTGACGGACACATTCCGTCGGAATTTCAATTTGCCCGGGAGAACCAAACCGCTTCAAAATTTTCGCGAATTGGCATTTGGTATATTTTAATTATACCGACGGAATACCGACGAACCCGTGTCCGTCGGAATCGTCTGATATAATAACCCTCCTCCTTCTTCTTTCTTCGTTATCTCCGCATCTCTCTCTCTAAATTCCTCTCTCCACCGGCGATTCACCGGCGATTCCTCTCTCTACACCGGCGATTCCTCCCTCTACACCGGCGATTCCTCCCCCAAACCCTAAATCATGTAAGAATCATCCCAAACCTTCTTTAATCTCAATTGTTTAGGGTTTTGGAAGTTAGATCTCGGATTTTAGGTTGTTTGATTGATAGTTTAGTATATATAAGTTAGGATTGTTGTTTTAGTTTTTTTTGGAACATTTTTTTATTTTTAAAAACGTTTTTTGATTTTTTAAAACGTTTTTTTTATTTTTAAAAACGTTTTTCAAGTTTCCAGTAATGAAATATATATAATAAAACGTTTTTAAATTTTTTTAAAAATATTTAACAACATTTTTCTATATTTATAAATTTTTTATAATTTTGTATACATATATATATATATAAATCATGTATAATAAAAATTTTAAAATTTTTTATAATTTTTTATAAGTTTCCACTAATAAACTATGTATAATAAAACGTTTTTAAAAAAAATATATAAATATTTAACAACATTTTTCTATATTTATAAATTTTTTATAATTTTGTATACATATATATATATATAAATCATGTATAATAAAAACATTTAAATTTTTTTATTATTTTTTATATGTTTCTAGTAATAAACTATGTATAATAAAAGGTTTAATAATTTTTTTTAAAACGTTTATAAAACCTTTTGTAAATATATAAATGAAAACATTAAAAATAGAAATGATTTGAAAATATGTTTGATGTATTAATTTTTTTTTTTAGGGCCGAGGATGAAGCCCGCCCCGCAGCCCGTCTTCGACGTAGTTCGGTGAGCAGTTCCCGTGCATCGGGATCGTCTCATGACTCGGTTCCCGCATATATTCCCGCTCCAGCTCCCGCTGCCCCTCACGCTGCTGCTCACCAGGATCCGGGGGTCATGCCGGTTCATCTATTGGTTCAACAACCAGGTCGAGAGCATCTCCCGTTTTTCCAACCCAACCCACGACGAGGCCATAGCACTTGGTTAGTATTTTTTTTATTTGTACCGTTATATTTTTTCCTTTAATTAACTTGCTAACTTGTATTTTTTTTAAAAGTTCACCAAGTCGAAAAATGGCATTAGCCGGAGCATCAACCAGATGATGTACTCCATGCTCCGTTTTGGATATCCAAAGTGGAGTGTGATCCCTTCCGACGAACGAGAGTTGTGGTTTCGTCAGTTTGCGGTATAGTAACTCTTCATTTTTTTAAAGTTTTTACATTTTTTAAAATATATTTACTTATTAAATTGTGTTTGTTTTGTAGCAAGAGTTCAACTGGCACTCCGATCTTACGGAAACAGTCCGTAAGAAATTCAACGAAAAGACCATGGACTCTTACAAAAAGCAGATAAACGCGTGGAAGACAGTTTGGCAGAAGAAAAAGAAGCCACGGTTCATCAACGGGACGGTGTGGGAGCAGTTGATAGCTCATTGGGAGAAGAAAGAAACTGCAGAGACGTCTTCTAGGAACTCCAGGAACCGGAAGAGCGATCGTGGCGGGAAAGGTATGTATGTGCACAACCTCGGCGCTTGCTCCATGTCTACTAAGGAGGATGAACTTGTAAGTTTTTTATTATTATTTATCTTTATATTTTTTAAATAAATATTTTATATATTTCTTGGCTAATAATGGCGGTTTTTTTAGATCGAAGCAAATGACGGTAATCCCGTTGATCGTCTCCAACTCATTAAGGTGGCTCACACTAACAAGACGACGGGTCAAATTCAGGACCCCGTGATCAAAGGTGTAGTTGATTTGGTGGAAGCTGAGATAGTTTCTCAATCGCAGCCTCTCTCTGATGACGGCGACTCTACGGGAGCTTCAACCAACCTGTCTCTATTGCAAATAAATGAGATGGTTGAAAAGGTAATTTTTTTTTTAATATATTTTTTTTATAATGTCGATTACTTACTTGTCCCTATTTACTTACTTTAAATATTTTTGTAGGCGGTTCCTAAAAGGAAAGGAGGCCGTTTAGTTGGGTTGGCCCGTCGTGCTTCTTCGTATCCGGCATCTTCTTCGCAAGCTCTGTATGCCGATCCCATGATTCTCGAGCAGCTACATGACAAAGATGAACGGATTGGGGCATTGGAGGAGCAGAACACCACTATCCTTTCGGAGAATGTCACTATCCGTTCGGAGAATGCCACTATCCTTGCTGAGTTGGCATCCCAGAAGAAGTTCAACACCGAGATTATGCAGAAGCTAGATCATTTGATGTCTTCGAGTTCATCTTAGTTTATTTCGGCTTTTTAAAACTTTCGGAATGTTTTTTTTTTCTATTTCGGTTTGTATGAATTCTAAACTTTCTGAATGTTTTTTTCCTATTTCGGTTTGTATGAATTTAAATTATATAATATTATTAGTTTTAAATTTCTGATTTTTTTAATTTATTAATATCAAAAAATATATAAAAATGCAAAATCAATTCGTTTTTAAAATTGGTATATACCGACGGACAGGGTCGTCGGAAAATACCGACGGATATATATCCGTCGGAATATACCGACGAACCATTTCGTCGGAAAATACCGACGAACAAGGTTCGTCGGTATACTCCGACGACCATTGTTCGTCGGTATATTCCGACGACCAATGTTCGTCGGAATACACCGAGGAACACGCTACGTCGGAATTGTCCGAGGAACGTTCTCCGTCGGTACGTAGTTTTCGATGAACTCTGGTCTCGTGTGTGCGCTTCGTAATATCGTCGGAAGTTCGTCAGAATGACGTTTCTCGGTATTCGTCAGAAAGTCGTCGGAAGTACTGACGAAATTGCGACGAATTTTTTTTTTCCGACGAAACGATACCGACGGACGGGTTCGTCGGAAATTCGTCGGAATCGGTCTATTCCGACGAATTTCCGACGATTTCGACCATCGGAATCTCCCTGTTTTCTTGTAGTGATTGGTCGCCGGATCTGGCCACAATCCGACGAGAACTAGAGAAAGAGGCGCAAGGAGGAAGTGAGGAAGCTTTAGCACAACAGGGAGAGGAATTGGATGAGCGGGGAGATTAGGGGTGGCGGACCGACGGGAAAGACCCACCGCCGGTCACCTGAGGAAATCAGAGGAGAGTTAGAGCCGAGGAAGAAAGGAATTGGCGGAGAGAAAAACGAGAGAGGATTTTTAAGTCTTGGTATTTTATTATCACTTCATGTTACCACCATTTTGCTTAACTTATGTTGTTCATGGTAACGTTTTCATTTTAATTTGCGATCTATTTTCTTGTCTTCTTTTTTTTGAAGAAAAAATATAAGTTACTTTCATTGTTTTTTGTCTTCTTACTCAAAAAATTAATAAACTACAAGTTTTTTCTTACCAACTCTCTATGTCAAGAAGTCAAATATGCATCCTTTTTTTTGGGTGTAAATATGCATCCTTTGATAGGCGAATTTTCGATATTTTATGTAAGACAAGTTAAGATTTCAAATCTTTTAACTGACTTACTTATTTATTTCGCGTTTTGTTAATCATGCTGAATGTAGAGGTTGTTTAGACCTTAAAGTGGCTTAAATAATAAAACACTATTACATCAATTAAAATTCCAAACTGTTTTTATTTTTTGAGTAATACTAATTTTCTAATTATCTACTTCTATCTATAGACAATTTTATACATTATATTTTCTTAATAAAAAGTTGTAGACATTTGGTTTACCAAAAAAAAAAGTTGTGGACATTTGATGCGATGAGTTAAATGCTAGCATCATTGAGCATGGTAATAAAGGTCGAGAGACAATATTATTTTATTTATTTCTGACATATCCAGAAGGGAATGTCCTCATTTACACTCATGTCTCTCCGTGTTTATCCCGATCCCTTTGTCCTAAAGTCTCTGACATTCTTCTTCTTTTTCCTTCTTTTGTTGTTCTCGTGCTCCTATTCGGAGTATGAGAAAACCGTAACTCGATTGCATTTACTGCAAATAGTTTCCAGTAAATATAAATACATTGAGGTTTTGAGTGGAAGACGGATAAAAAACGGAGGACACACGTAGGTGTATGACACACCGCACACATCTAATTTCCCCATTCACCATTTTATTTTAACTACCAACGGTCCAAACATGTGAAAAAAAAATCTTGAACTGCCTACTACAGTAGTTTTTTTTTTTTTTTTTTGAAACACGCCTACTACAGTAGTTACACAGCAAAATTGGAGTGTTTTTAGTGGTTCTTATATTTTATTATTAATTTGATTTAAGATAATAGATGCCATTTATTTAAAAATAATTTGGTTATGTAAAAGCTTTACAAAAAGGAAACTTACACAAAAATTATAAATTTTGGATATTAAAATTATTGAAACAATATATCAAATTTTATTTCATATTTTCAAATATATACATAGGTAATGTTTATACTGTTAGAACCATTTAAAAAATCAAATATTATGTATTAAATATTTTAAAATATCTAAACAATACATACACCTATTAAAACATTTAACTTTTTAAAATTTAGGTTAAGATTATAATTTACAATATACTACTTATTCACATTTAACTCATATATAATTTATTAAGTCGTATAGTATTAAATAAATGATCTGTACATATGTTTTTGTCAGAAGTCTGTACATATTTATTTTAAAACTAATTAATTTATAAGAAGTTAATAATACAAAAATAAATATTAGCTTAAATCTTATATAAATTATAATAACCGTGTACAGTACTTTGAACCGCTTTTTATCCACTTTTACCTTTCAAACATATTTTTTGAACTGCTAGATCCGCTTGATCCACTTTTGTTCTACTCGATCCATTCTTATTCCATTCGATCCGCTTGGTACGCTAGATCCGCAATGCTTGATCCGATTTTTCCATTCGGAGCCCGAAGCATTACGAGCTTGTGGTGGTTTAGTGTTTGTAGCCGTACGTACGCCATCTGCATATATAGTCAATGCCGCATACATGACTGACACAATAAAAGAAATTTTGTTTAAACGTTGTAAGAAGTTAAATTATTTTACATTATTATATTTTATTATACCATATTTATTTTAGTGTAATATTTTATATGTAACTTAGTTATAAACTTTTCAAAAATAAAAGTTTGGTATAGGCTTCGGGCGTTCGCACTGACCGTTCCATGTACTCAGCCGGTCCTGACTTTATACCTCGATGTATATGTTATTTGTGTGAGTGATGTATAAACGTCGATTGGATTATGTGGAATGTCAAATACTAGTACAATATTGTAGAAGCCATGGTTAACTAATATAAATCGTTTTTTTTAATACTGTTGTTACTGATTTAGATTAGGATACATGTAACTTCGTCAACTAACTGGCGACTAGACCAGAGGCGGATCTACTTTATGAGATGGTGTATCAATTGATCCAGGTTAAATATTAAAAAGTTTCTTGTGGCCTATGGCAATTGTGTCTACTCACCTCAAATGGTAATGTTGCACCCCTTTAAATATGAGTTAACGGGTTCAATAGCCTATTTTGTTTTACTTTTTTGTGTTGAATTAAGTAAAAAAAGATATGATGGTTGATTTAATTTGTCACTGACCCAGATTAAAAAAAATCTTGGGTCCGCCACTAGACTAGACTAAATATATAGTACATATATAATCTTGTTGAAAAATGGAAAATGGTGGTCCAACAATTTTAGTCTTGTTATATCAGCCAAGAGAGTTATTTCTAATAGCATCTCCCAAAAGATACTCTATTTTGAAATTTCTAAAACGGTATATTTGAAGTTTAGATGTATTTTTTTTTAAAAACAAAACTTCAAACTTAACTTTAAAACTATTTGTATTTTATATTATGGTCTTTATATTTTTCATAATTAATTTAAATTCATAAAAAATTTACTAGCACATATATAAAAATATTACAATAATATTAATTAGTAAGATATTATATTAAAATATGAAATTTTAAATAGAAATAACATATTAATATTAAAAATTAAGCTAAATATCATAATATTCCACAAAATTATTTATGTAATGCATATATGATCATATAGTGCATTTTGAAGTAAAAATAAATCTCTTTATTTTAAATTTGTAGATTACGAGCTAATTTTTTTTTTTAAATGAGTGATATTAATGCTTGTAAATACATTAGATATGAAAAAGAAAGTAAAAGAGAAAAATAAAATATCGCTAAAAGACTTAACTTCTATCGATGATATTAATCCTCATGAATACATTTGATCTAAACAAGAAAGAATCGTACGAAAAAGACATCAAAAACAACATCAGCAACCATCCTCGAATACACAAAATTTGTTTGGACAATATTTTGGAGATTTGGAAGTTTCAGATCAAATTTATCTGACTATTAGTCTTGTTGAAATATTTAAATTTTTGTAATAGTTATGTCTTCATGTAATTTTTTTAAAGTTTTTTTGTTAAGCTTCTTTTGTATATTGTTATTGTCTAAATATAGTTTTAAATATTTTAAGTCTTATTTTAAAGTTTAATTTTTTAAAAAAATTGAAATCTTTTTGAGATATAAAATTTTTAAGGATTAAAACGATAAACGAGAAAATATTTTAGAATCATAAATGTGATATGTAATTGTAGGGACCAAAATGCAAACAAAATATGAAACTTCAAATTTAAAGTGTTGAGTAGTGAAACTTCAAATATAGAGTTTCACTTCTCAAAACTTCAAATTTTGAAGTTTCGTTTTGGAGAGCTAAAAACTTCATATTTAAAACTATAGAGTGTCTTTTGGAGATGCTCTAAACACATTTAACTACTACAAAACTTATATGATAATAATCCATTACCCAGTTTTTACCATATAATATCTCATATATATATAATCAAAGTAATAAACTATAGTTTTTATTAACCACGCGTTGGTAGGCCAAAGGCACTTGAAGGGAAACCCGATACAGTGAATCTGAGGTTCGATCCCAACGCGGATATGTGATATTGCTTTCGATCCATTTGAATGTCCAGGAAAAGATCCATCTTTGAGTTGTACTTTCGTTCGGGGATTAGCTATGTATCTTTAATAGACTCGGGTTTAACCCTTTTAGTTTCAAAAAAACTTTAGTTTTTACATATTGTTAATTATGTTTGTGAGCGAACAAAAAGTTTGTTGAGATAAGATAGTGGAAGTGAGTACAATAGACATCTGTGTTTACTTGCACAGATTCAAGTTCGTCAGCTTATATATGTAGTCACCTAGCTTGTCAAGTAGGAAATAAAATACGAAAAATCATTTGTCTGAATCGCTCACTATCGAATGATTTATTTCATTTCTTATAACGTTAATCGTTTATTGCTTTAATAAAAGTTGCCAAACGAAAAACTCCAAATTGCCCACTAATTTTTGTTCCTTGCAATTATTACCCTAATTTTATTTACCCATACAAAAATAACAGTTACTGGATAATTGTATTATTTTTGTGTGGTTGTAATTAGCACATGTTAGATATGCTTAACTGGGCTAATTTCAACTTTCAAGTATGTACGAACATGTAAGTATCAATTAACATCTAAACAGTTGGTCTACTACGCCAAAACCCTAACCACCATCAATGTCTAAAAGTTGATCTAAATCAGACAATTAAATCTTATTCTAAATGCAAGCCATGGATTATCTTATATTCATCATATGCTAATTAAAAAATGGTATAGCGATAAGCCATCACATGCTACATGTGTGCAGACCTGCATGTGTGACGTGAGTTCAATCTGCTTGATCTTGATGTATTTGTTTTGGTAAATGTTGCTTGATCTTTTTTTTGAACTGGAAAATTCGCTTGATATATCAAATATATCACAATTACGTAGCTTTTAAAATCAAAGCGACGTCTGATTAAGGAAGAAACATGTAATTGTTATTAAGTGAAAAAAAAACCCATGTAATTGTAGTTTGTCCTTACGTAAGAAGACACCATCCAGAATCCATGCATATCTTAAAACGTCTCTACGAATCGGTGTCGACCACAACTTTAATTTTTTTAATACGTACGGTGCGAGGGATGTTTGCTATAAAGTGTAAAACCTAAAGTGGACCAATGTGTCTTTTGGAAATTTTGGTTTTGTAGCAAAGTCTGGTAGGATCAGCTGAATAGAAAATGACAATTGAGTTCATGCTTTTCGAATTACTTACAAGCCCACTTTGTGGGTGATATATGATTATTCATTACAATATTTTTTGTCAACTACAGTGATAAATTGGCACGGGTAAAGTAAAAATAAAGTGAGAACATAAGAGCATCTGCAGCGAACAAAATTCTCGTGAGAGCATCTCCAATGAAAATATTCCATTGGAGTTATTAGAAAAAGTGTTTTTTGATTTTTTAATTATTATTTTTTTTTTCAGATAAAAAAAATATATATATCAACCAATTGCGGACTGCCACATGTCGTGGGAGCCCATAAATAGTACAAAGATTCACTAAGAAAGAGTCTTTATTTATAGATTTTAATGATTGAATCCTTAGTTTTTGGTGGGATCCACTGATTATTTAATTATTTTTTCTCTAAAGACTCTCCCTTTAAGATTGCTGTTGCGGATGCTCTATCTAACTTATTATAACAATAATATAAATAAATAAAATAATTATATGTTAAATAAAAAGATTTGCAACCATTGACAAATTAACATCTGTCTCCACCGTTTCTTCCCACTCTACGAACAGTTCTTCCTAAAGAAGCGTCTTCCTTCTTTTTCTCCTTTATTATGTTTCTCTTTCGTACTTTTGTAATTTTTTCTATATTTAAATGATCAGAGACTGCTCGAGAATTCAAATTCACCACTAATGGTGCTCTAAGAGGTATGATTTGTAAATATCCGAGGAACTGAGAGTAAATTAAATGAAGGGAGCGAGAGTAAATTTACCAGTTACTGAAAAAGTTTGCTTTCCGTGTATTTCCATTGAGACAACAAATTGGTACGTTACCTTTGTTCAAACGAGTAAAAAATGATGAACTATGTTTTCAGGTGAAAATGAACTGAACTGAGAGTAAAAAAAATTTTCACCAAGAATTATCTCTATTAGAGTGTGATTAGAAAGTATAGTTACCTATTTTTAATGGAAAAAACATTTACTCTGGTTTCTGCTTTTGTTGTTCCAATCAAGTAAAAACCAATTTTACTTATTTTACTCTAATTACCGTTTGAACAGAGTAAAACATATTATTTTTTATAGTTGGGTTTATGCAAAGTTAAAAATTGCGCTGGTTACTATTTATTATATTGTTTTCATTTGTTTTGTTTACTCCATATATTTTTCACCTACTTTAATTTTCTCTCATTTACTCTAACTCTATCCAATCACACTCTAGGACTATGACTGAAAATCACTTTTAGAGTAATTTTAGTAGAGTAAAATATAGTTTTCACCAAGTTACGCCAGCATACACCCAATCAAGATAAAAAAAACATTACGCTGACATAAGGTAAATGTTTTGTCTTTTGTGGTTTTATAGTTAAGTTTTTCATTTTCTTTATTCTAGAGTAAATGTTTTATCCTCAATTTATCTTTTTCTCTTGTTTCTTATTCCACTCATTTCTCCATATTTTATTCACCTAGTTGCGTTACTTTTTCCCAGTCACACTCTAAGTGTTATACAATTCCACCCAAGAAGAAACACATCTAGGTCTTCTAAAGTTGTCAAATCATCTGGTATTCTATGTTTTCCACTAAACATTATTTACAGAATAAAACTATTTTAATGGTGTGATATATATTTCACCAAAATGATTCCTCATTTTTATATATGTACATTTACAAAATGATCTCTCATTTTTAAAGTAAAACTTTTCTTTACAAGATGATCCCTCACTTTTATATATGTTCATTTTCTATTTAGATTAAATTATATATTATAGTTTTTACATTTAAATATGATGTTTAGTAAATCTTTATTTTTTATGTGTTGTGATAAAATCTTAATTTTACAATAATTATTTACCTTTAATAATCTCGTAATTGTTCTAGTTTATTATTACAAAATAAAATAAAATGTTAGAATTTCAAAATTTTAGAAATTATGGATTATAAAATAAATTACAAATAACTGAAGAATAAATATATTTAGAATATTTATTTTATAGTAAAAAATAGAGGTAACACTCTCCTCTATTTTTATACTATTATATTTTAGAATAAAAATAGAAGCAACCATTAGAAATGATTTTAAGTAGTTTACTAGAATTTAAACCATAAGTTAGTGCTTGTTAAAGATAATCCTAGAACTAATCTCTTTGTTGAGAATCAAATCATTGATGGATATATCAAGATATATAAGTTTTTTAAGATTCCAGTAGTAAGAATCATATATAATGCTTCTTCCTTGTTTTTTTTTTAATGACTCAACCTAATTTCTGTAATCGGAATGAAAACATTTCTTTTCAAGTAGATGATGATGAATAACAGAAAATTGGCAATGAATGTATTTTATAGGGATTTAAAGACTACAACATGCATCACAAAATCAGCATCTCAATCTCCAAATATTTAAAATAAAAACGACAATGTTCCAGCTTTATAGCCTAAAAGAGCCTCATGATTCTAATTCTAGATAAGCAATGTCTTTCACTTCCACAAATTATTGTACGCACCACTGAAAACACTAGACTTACAGTTTATAGAATACTAGGGAAAACATGTGGATCCAATGAAGAAATCTAACCAGAGTATCTGATTTGTATGTTCTCAGTATATCCTACTCATGCAACAAGTGTAAGATCTTGAGGCTGGATCCATCATTTAAATTTCATCTTATATCAATGTGGCTAATGGCAGCCCTTTTCTACCATAAGTATTATGGTGAGATCAATGAATTTATCGATCTTGAAAATAACGTTATAGTGTACCGTGGTAAGTGTGGTGGAGTATCCGAAATTTTTTTACTTCTTACTCACTATGAGAGATGATACACACATAAGATATATCATGATCAGACATGATTTATATGCCCATTTATTTGAGTTTGTTCACTATTTGTTCAAAGTATCCATGATACTCGTTTTAAGAAGATGTATGTTTTATTTGATCAAGTCATATAAAAAATTTCCTATAATCAAATCATTGTTGGCATTTTTGATATAGATTATAATAAAGCAAGACCATGTACATACTTTATGTTGATGATATTACGTAAACTTATATAGACACCTTAGCTATTTGTTTAAGGTTTAGTTTCATGTCCTTTGACATGTTCATGTAATGTAGACTCTAGCACGATAAGACGTATTCTGAGAGTTTGAGGATCAATTACTTGATTGATAGATAAAAGAGAGACAATTAGTATGGCTTCTCAGGAATTCCACCTGCCATCTACATTCGCCGCAAAGGAATCACTGGTGTTTCGATTGATTTTGTTCATAGTGATCGACTTGTGCCAATTAATCTTTTCAGGAAACTAGTGCAGAGATGCACAAGATATTTATAATTGAAATCCATTTTGGAAATCACTACTGCCACGATCATAACACACTCATGAAATGAGAAGAAGCAAATAGTGAAGCCAAACTTGTCCCAATTGATCACGAGCTTTGTTTTAACGAAAATGTAATCATTTTGTGTTTGTTTTATGCCTTTGATATTGTTGTTGACAACTTTCAATTTTTCTTGTTTATGCATATGTAGTTAATGATCAAAAATGTTGTGGCTGGGGGACTGGACCACATTTTTCAGCTCCATTCACCATGTTTACAACTCTTCAAAAGAAGCAATTTTGCTAAGTCTAAAGGCTCTCAATATCAGGAGGATTGTATCACGACATTGCAAACCTGATGTGCTCAACCTTCAAAAGATGGTTGATAGTGTCTTTCGTGATGTCATAGATAATCGCCTCCATGATTATTGTGTGAGAACAAAAGCTGGTGGCGGTCAAACCAAAAAAATATAACAAGACAAAAAAGAGAAATAGGAGAACAGAGCCTTCATGGGATTCCACAAGTAGTATTAGTACTCTAACTTGGTTTATTCTCTAACTAAGTAATTTTTGCATATAATCTGGTCATTGTTAAGCCTTTAGTTATCTCTCAGTTTGATTCTCGCTCTCGCATGTTTTAGAGAAGATTGTGGTACTTGCTCATATTAATGAATTATTGTTTTTGAAATATTTGGTGACAATTAAAACATTGGAAACCAAGGGGAAAAGAATGAATTGAAAAAATGAATGAGAAAGAATATTTTCTTTCTAATTTTAATTAAAAAAGATCTTTTGTTCTATAACTTTTTGTTAATGAAACAAAGAATTATGTACAATAAATATTTTATGAAAGGTGAAAATTAGGAATGACAATCACTTTTTGTCCCAATTTAAAACGCTAGGGGGTCTATTGGATCAAGGATTTGAGAGGGTTTTATTTTATTTTTCTTCAAATCTCCTTTTATTGTATCTAGCATTTATAAATTTTATATGAAATCAATGCTTATTGGATTAGTCATTTGTATAAGTTTTCTCAAATTCCGGCCTATTAGAATATATGGATTATGTCAATAAAATCTATCAAATGAAATTTGGTTTGGGGGTGGGGGTAATGAATGATATTTTATAGTGGAAAACAATGAATCGAAATACAACCTCTTATGATAGTACTTGAAACTTTTTTAAAAAATAAAAAAAATTGACTTCACATTTTTATGAAGAAAATCAAACTATTTGAAATAATTTTTTTTTTTGAAAAATCAAATTTTAAAAGATTTTAAATATTATATATATTTCATATCAAATTATAGAAATTTAAAATAAAAGAATTATTTAAATAAATATTAAATTTTAAAAGGTTTTTTCAAAAACTTTGAAATTTCTTCAAAAAAACCTTAAAACTTGCAAAATCTTTCTACGATTTACTCAAATCTCAAATTATCTTGGAAGGATCCTAGATTCAATAAGTCTCACTTATAAAAGATCTCGAGGAAATGGCAATGGGATTAATCGGTTTCTTCTTCTTTTAATTTGGTTTACTACATTTTTGTACAACCTTTCCAAAATGGCAACTCATATTTGATTTTAGATTTTAGGTTTTAGTAAGACCTCTATAAATTTCAGCCCATTAGATAATTTAATTTTGAAACAGCCCATTAGAGAATATATATAGAGAAAATGACTAGCACTAAAAATTTTTTTGTCATAAATATAATCACTAAGAATAAAAATGACCAAAATAGCACTTAATGTTTTATCAAAAGAGATAAATATATACTTATACCTCAATGGTAAATTAATTTAGACATTAGGGTTTAGAGTTAAGAAGTGAAGTTTATGATTTAGGGTTTAGGGTTTAGAGTTTAGAATTTAGGGTTTATGGTTTAGAGTTTAAGGGTGAGTTTTAGGGTTTAGGGTTTAGAGTTTAAGATTTAGGGTTTAGGATTTAAGATTTAGGGTTTAGGGTTTAAGATTTAGGGTTTAGGGTTTAAGGTTTAGAGTTTAGGGTTTAGAGTTGGAGAATGAGATTTTGGGAAAAGATTTCAAATTTTAAAAAATAAAATAAAATTAAATTTTTCAAAAGATAAAATGCTATTTTGATCATTTTAGTTTTTGAGGGCTTTTGTGACATAAATTTAGAAATGTGCTATTTTAGAGATTTGCCGTTATATATATATAAAAAGTATTTAACGAAATTAAAATTAAGGAAAAGGAAAATATCTAAAAGCGAGAAGACCGTTTCTCTCTCTAGCTAGAGTGCGATGATGAATTTGAGCGTGAACAGATGCATCGCCGGTGGAGGTATCATCGGTGGATTTTCGAGTTGCAGAATCAATCATGGTGCTAGTGGTGAGTTTCCTCTCTTAATTTAGCTTTAAGAACAAACTATAGAGAAACTCACAAAGCTGTAAACCCCGTACAAAATAGGTATATAGAGTAATCTGGATTTTAGATTATGATCAATCGCACGCATGATTATTAGTCTTATATTTTGAACTCAAGATATGAATAGTAATCGCTCTGGGGGGAATCGAAACTGGGTCGTGTTGTCCTTACAAGTACCACATGTTAGTTATCTTCTTATTCTTCTTCATAAGTGTACTCAGAACATGCTCTGGCTTGAAATTGACTAGGGTTTAGGGATTTGCAACTGCTGCAATGAAAGGTATTGAGTTTGTTTTTTTCTCACAAACTACAGAGAAAAGGTTGGTCCGTGTTGGCAAGCATTGTGAGCTACAGAGAGGGAGAAGTTTAGGGTCTGATGCTGTCTCTTTAGAGAAGAAAGAGAGCAAAAGTGTTAAACTTGCCATGTTTGGTAGTGGTTTAGTAGGAGGTAATGTGTTACCCTCTTCTCCATTTCACCTGTTTATTCTGCAAGTCTTGACTCAGAGTCAGAAATAAGAATCTATGTGTGTTTAAAATCCAAGTGTATGGAAAAACTAGCAAAGTATGCCTGATTATGTCTTCTAACGACTTAATTATTTTCATATGATTATGAACACCTCATTTTTTTTCTTGGTTTCCCAGTGGCAAACTTGGTAACTCTTAGCTCAGCAAAGGCCGCAGACTTGAAAATGGTTGTCTTGGTAAGCTTTAAATCACAGACTATCGTCTTTTTTAGATTTTCCGTACTTCTGTGATCTATTCACTGATGTCTGTTACTGTAGGCTAGTTCAGTTGCTTTTTTTTAAGATTGTTTCTTTTCCTTTCGTCCTTGGTGCAAAGCCAAAGGTAAAAACTTCAGCGTCTCTGTATATATAGGACATTGTTTGGGGGTTTGATCTGAATATATATATTTTTTTTGTTTTGCGCATTTTTGTGCCTGCTTCTGATTTTTCGGCCATTATCTAGTTGCAGTTTGCTTGTAAAATCAGAAACTAATTATCCTCTTATGACAGGATCAAGCGACTTCCGTGTACATCTTGGCTGAAGGAACACTGGGAGATTCGCTTGGAAACTTCTTGTATTCAGCTAACCAACAAGCTAATGAAGCTGTTCAAGATCAGCTCTCAGCTCTCAGTGTAACAAGGTTTACTTTTTTTCTGGTTCTTTCTCAATGCAGCATGTTTGAGAGTTTGACAATCGAGTTCGCTGACTCTCCTGATAATTTCCCCCTCTTGTAGTTTGGCAGTGATATTTGGGGCAGGACTTGTGACAAGTCTCTCTCCATGTACACTTAGTGTTCTGCCTTTGACACTTGGTTATATAGGTATGTCAATTTATCTCAGTTTAAAAAAAAAAAGAAATTCTCACAAGTTATGGATAGAATATAAGTTTGATGTTCTGATTCCTTTGGCACCGGTCCTTACTATGGCTGTAACATATAGGTGCATTCGGGTCTGGCAAAAGCAGATCTCAGGTTAGTGTCACTTCAGATCAGACTTCAATAATAACTGCCGCGTTATGAGTTAGTAGGATCAAATTTCTTTGTCGTAAAACCAAAACGCAAACGAAGCTATATACAAGTTCTCGTTATCACTTTTTAGTCACATTTGTAGTAAACTTTAACATTTTAGCTCTCCATGGACTTAGGTTATTGGAGACGCAATAGCTTTCTCACTGGGATTAGCAACTACCTTAGCACTTCTTGGGATTGTAGCCTCTTTTGCCGGAAAAGCTTATGGACAAATAGGACAAGGACTACCAGTAGCTGCATCCGGTCTGGCTATTGTAATGGGTCTCAATCTCCTTGAGGTACTTTTGTTACACGTTAGCACTTTTCATATAGCATCAGTAGCATAGCCATGTCCAACAACAATCTCCTTTATTCTCCTCTTACAGGTAATCCAACTTCAGCTTCCATCTTTCTTTGACAACTTTGATCCTCGTGCTGCTGCAGCAAACTTCCCATCAGGTAATCCTCCTAGAGACAAAATCAATTTTGGGGTTTCGGACATCAAACCGTTCAGTACTTTTTTTTGTGGTTGTTTGTGACACTCTTGTTGACAAAATGTTTTTTTAGGTGTACAAGCGTATCTAGCAGGTCTCACATTCGCACTTGCTGCTTCACCTTGTAGTACTCCAGTCCTAGCCACCCTTCTTGGCTATGTGGCTACTTCCAGGGTAATTCTGTTTTTAATACCAGAGCTAGTATAATTTTCCACTTGGTTATATAATTATAACGGATAATGTAATGGTTATGACATACAGGATCCAGTAGTAGGTGGAAGCTTACTGTTGACGTATACAACAGGTTACGTTGCTCCACTCATCCTCGCTGCTTCTTTCGCTGGAGCTTTGCAGGTACCATGTGTTTCTTTTACTCTTTAACAAATAGTCAAGCTGCAAATTTAGTAGTTTGGGTTTTAAATTTTGTGAAGCATCTGCGTGTTCACCTTCTGCAGAGCTTGCTCTCGTTTCGAAAAGTCTCTGCATGGATCAACCCCATAAGGTATGTCTAAGTTTGAGGCATTCTAAAGCCATATATATGATTTCAGATGTTGTAAATTTACTGTTTCAATTTTCTATGATTTTGTGCAGTGGTGCTCTTCTACTTGGAGGAGGTTTGTATACTTTCTTGGATAGGCTTTTCCCTGCTGCTACTATGGTCATGTAAATATTTGTTACCAAGAAGAATCACATTCTCATTTCTACCAAAAAGTGAAGTGTGTGTATAGTATTATAAATATATTGATTATAATGTAAAATCTTAAACAAACAAACAAACAAACAATGTGTTCGATTACTACAAGTCTAGTCTTTGTCCACATGTTATCCTTTCATCTTAAACCACACGATAACTGTGATTTTAGACGGCCTAGAAAGTACAAATATGACAATCATACACACACGCAAAAGTCATTTACAGCTAGAGTAGTTATACAAAAGAGTCAACATTTGCGACTGTGCCGGTGCCGTCCCTTTCTCCAGTGTTCATCAACAGCTAAAGCAAAAAAAAAAAAAACACGAATATTTACAAACGAGTCCCTCCATTTACCATTTCTTTATTTTTCGACAAAGACTCCAATCTTTGCAGTCTCATCTCTTCGTTGAACTTCTTGATAAACGCTTCCACACGGCGGTTCAGCTCTTCCTGACCCGGTGACGGCTCCCGTTTCAGCTCCGTGGGGGCGTTTATGTCATTCAAGTTCTCAGACTTGGTCATCTTGTGTTTGGCGCTCTTTTCTGACGAGCTTTGCACGTGCGACCTCTCTTGCCACGTGTCGGATTTAGTCAAGTGCTTCGTTAACGGCGTCGAGTGTCCTTCCGTTATCTTCTTCCACGTCGTCTCCAGCGTGTCCTGCCTCCTCGGCGGCTTTTTGTCACCAACACCACCTGCGGAAAATTTGGAAACGTTCATTTACGATTTTACCCCTACACGAAACTCGAATATTCCGACGGAATCTATACCTTCAGCACTCATTTTTAGGGACTTTTGTTTACTGTATCTCGGTGGTTTCCTCGATAGCTTCACCCTCGAAACCTCCGGCGAATCACTCGGCTGTTTTGGCTTCTCCGTCTCCGGTTCCGACCAATCACTGCTCGGTCTTGGCTTCTCCGGTTCCGACCAATCACTCTTTGGTTTTAGCTTCTCTGTCTCTAGCTGCTTATCATCATCGATGACTAGAGGGACATCTTCCACCGTCGGATCATTGTCCTCACCTACGGCCTGATGAGACACGTTTAAGTAACCAGCGTCGATATCAGAAGGTACCGGTACTACCGTCACTGCTTCGGAGAAGTCGGAGACTTCGATATTGGAAGAAGATTTGTTAGTGAGCTTAGATGTAGCGACGATAGAGACGATGATGCAGTTGATGACTAAGTAAAGATACGGTGGCTTAAGGAGGAAGACTGTGTTATCGTATATCATGGGATAGCTAGAGGCCACGAAATGTGAGACTGAAGGAACGGTGAAAATCACGGCCGCCGCGACAGAAAATACGCCGGTGATGACGACGGTGGCTGCTGTTTTGAAGGAAGAGGTGGGGAGAAGAGGCATGGTGGTGAATGATCTCGTGTAAGTGTGCGGTGCTTCTTATCTACAAAAAAAAGAAGTGAGGTGTGTGTATTTATATATATTTTTAAAACATTTATGGTGAAATTAAATTAAAAATGTGGTCCTTATTATGGTGTGGGCTATTCACAGAATCACGAGTGGGCCCTGTACATAAGGTATGGTGATGGAGGCTTATCTGAGTTACACGTGGCCGTTTGGGACTTTGATGCTTCGCTTGAAGCTAAACCTAACACTACAACAAGATTTTGACAATAAAATGTGAATAATTTCATGTCATTAAGATTATAGAATTGTTAGATACAAGAAAATGTAGTGTTTTAGGCCATTTTCGTTGACATTGTAGAATTAATAATTCAGAGTGAGAATGATAGTTATGATCAGTGCCGTGCCAAGAGTTTTTGATGTCGTAGGCCAAATAGAATATTATGTTTAATGAAAATATTTTTTGATGGAATAATATAAGAAGTAATCAAAATCATTTTTTAAGTAACATTTTGATAGAAAATATGCACTTTTACTATAGTTTTATATTTCGTTCATAAATATTTAAATGCAAAAGAAAACTGAAAATGCAATTACAAAACCTTTTATATAGATAGTTATATTTTATAAATTTGTAAACCTGAAAATTATAAGCAAAAAAAATAAATAATAATAGAAAAAGAAGAAAAAATCATTTTATGATAAAAAAGAAAGATAAGCATATGGATAAATTTAAAAAGTAAAAATAGGATATAATTATAATTAATTGGTTATAATTAACATCTTAATGTAATTGTAGAAGATAAGAAAAACAGATATTAGCAGTGATTTAGAATATACATACTTAAGTTGAGAAGCAATCAGAAGTCAAAACATATATAGTTTATGAATATATGTATTTATATGCCCTATAAAATTATCACAAAATTTGATGTCCTAAGCGAAAGCTTCAAATTTCCATTGGTTATGATAAATGTGAATAATGCTTTAGATAAGGACACGCAGATCTAAAAAATATAAATAATTGAGAATGGATGCATACGTTACGCCCATCCTCAATTCTAACGTTCAATTTTCTTTGCATTGCATATATTAATAGAAGATTTGATTTGACCATTCAAGTCCGTGAAAGATGTATATCGCATTACGGGTCAACAAGTTCAACAAAATTCTACCGACCATTCTTGTATTTATTTGTGCTTGACACTGATTGAACTGTAATTAATTTATTATAAACACAAAAAGAACTCAAAACTTATGTCCAAAGCTCGGTCCATGACCGACATTGTATTTTTGCTTTTACTGACCAGATGTCGAACCTGGTCTAATGTGTTGGATTATCATATTATGTTTGCATTATGTATAGGTCGATAGACGTAAGGAGACAAGAATGTAGTAAACATAACATTAACAAATCCAACATACAACTTGCACAGTTGCACGTAGAAGATCTTACTTGTGTTACACATGATTAACTGATTATATTGCAGTTATTTCTCTAGATATTCTAATTTACGAGTATATCAAACTGTTTACAGAATTTACTCTTATCATAAGCATGTAATGTAATACTTGCTGAGTTGCTGTTAATGTATGTGTTGTGAACGGCCACGAATTAAGCAAGAAGACAATAGAGAACAAAACGTTTTGAGGCAAATACCCGTTTAGGGTTTTTTATTATTGTGTGAATGATAATCTTACAAACTCTTAGACCCATATTTATATCAGTTTCAAAACCCGATTTCCTTTATCCTTTAGGAATACATACTTATCTAGAAAAAAGTAAATTTTCCTAAACCTAAAAGGCATACCGTACCATGATACACTTGATTTTTAGCCAAACATAATGCACTTTGACTATCACAGTGTAGCTGAACACCTTCTTGATCAACACCCAATTCGGATACAAGACCTTGTACCCATACTACTTCCTTAACTGTTTCCCCAAGTGCCATGTATTCAGCTTCAGTGGTTGACATCGCTACAATAGGTTGTTGTACCGATCTCCAGCATATAAGTGCTCCTGCAAGAGTAAATACATACCCTGTAGTCGACCTGCTATTATCAAGGTCTCCACCATAATCTGAATCCACGAACCCAATAACTGAATCCTGCACTTCTCCTCCAAACATAAGCCCATAGTCATTTTTCCCTCGCAAATACCTTAGAATCCACTTCACAGAATCCCAATGTTTTCTTCCAGGATTCGACATGTACTTACTGACTTGACTAACTGCTTGTGCTAGATCCGGCCTTGTACACACCATTGCATACATCAAACAACCAACTGCTCTAGCATAAGGAACCTCTGCCATATCCTTGAGCTCTTCAGCAGACTTTGGAGTTTGCTCTACTGAAGGTATGAAGTGCTTCGCCAATGGTGTAGAGACTGATTTTAACTTCGACATGTCAAAACGTTCTAACACCTTTTCGACTTCGTCCGATCCACGAGTGCTGGGATTTTACTGGTGCACAGAGATTTAAGACATACAGATGCAAAAAAAACACCACCTTGACAAAATATCTCTACAAAACTCTTTATCCCGTCTATCTTCTCAGGGGAACCTTCTTTGCTTCTCAGCATTGGCAAACACGGAGCAGATCCAGGCAATGCTTGAACTTCTCCGTTGTAACAGGCTTGGTCAACATATCAGCAGGATTCTCTGACGTATGCACCTTTTCCAATAAGACTTCTCTGGAAGCTGCCAACTCCCTTATCTTGTGAAACCTTATACGAATGTGCTTCGTCCTCCCATGATACACTTGATTTTTAGCCAAACATAATGCACTTTGACTATCACAGTGTAGCTGAACACCTTCTTGATCACCACCCAATTCGTATACAAGACCTTTTACCCATACTGCTTCCTTAGCTGCTTCCCCAAGTGCCATGTATTCAGCTTCAGTGGTTGACATCGCTACAATAGGTTGTTGTACCGATCTCCAGCATATAGGTGCTCCTGCAAGCGTAAATACATACCCTGTAGTCGACCTGCTATTATCAAGGTCTCCACCATAATCTGAATCCACGAACCCAATAACTGAATCCTGCACTTCTCCTCCAAACATAAGCTCATAGTCACTTGTCCCTCGCAAATACCTTAGAATCCACTTCACAGAATCCCAATGTTTTCTTCCAGGATTCGACATGTACTTACTGACTTGACTAACTGCTTGTGCTAGATCCGGCCTTGTACACACCATTGCATACATCAAACAACCAACTGCACTAGCATAAGGAACCTCTGCAATATCCTTGAGCTCTTCAGCAGACATTGGACTTTGCTCTGCTGAAAGTATGAAGTGCTTCGCCAATGGTGTAGAGACTGATTTTGACTTCGACATGTCAAAATGTTCTAACACCATTTCGACTTCGTTCGATCCACGAGTGCTGGGATTTTACTGGTGCACAGAGATTTAAGACACACAAATGCAACAAACACCACCTTGACGAAAAATCTCTACAAAACTCTTTATCCCGTCTATCTTCTGAGGAGAACCTCCTTTGCTTCTCAGCATTGGCAAACACGGAGCAGATCCATGCAATGCTTGAACTTCTTCGTTGTAACATGCTTGGTCAACATGTCAGCATGATTCTCTGATGTATGCACCTTTTCCAATAAGACTTCTCCAGAAGTTGCCAACTCCCTTATCTTGTGAAACCTTATACGAATGTGCTTCGTCCTCCCATGATACACTTGATTTTTAGCCAAACATAATGCACTTTGACTATCATAGTGTAGTTGAACACCTTCTTGATCAACACCCAATTTGGATACAAGACCTTGTACCCATACTACTTCCTTAGCTGCTTCCCCAAGTGTCATGTATTCAGCTTCAGTGGTTGACATCGCTACAATAGGTTGTTGTACCGATCTCCAGCATATAGGTGCTCCTGCAAGAGTAAATACATACCCTGTAGTCGACCTGCTATTATCAAGTTCTCCACCATAATATGAATCCACGAACCCAATAACTGAATCCTGCACTTCTCCTCCAAACATAAGCCCATAGTCACTTGTCCCTCGCAAATACCTTAGAATCCACTTCACAGTCTCCCAATGTTTTCTTCCAGGATTCGACGTGTACTTACTGACTTGATTAACTGCTTGTGCTAGATCCGGCCTTGAACACACCATTGCATACATCAAACAACCAACTGCACTAGCATAAGGAACCTCTGCCATATCCTTGAGCTCTTCAGCAGACTTTGGAGTTTGCTCTGCTGAAAGTTTGAAGTGCTTCGCCAATGGTGTATAGACTGATTTTGACTTTGACATGTCAAAACGTTCTAACACCTTTTCGACTTTGTCCGATACACGAATGATGGACTTTTAGTGGTGCACTGAGATTTAAGACACACAGATGCAATAAACACCACCTTGACGAAAAATCTCTACAAAACTCTTTATCCCGTCTATCTTCTGAGGGGAACCTCCTTTGCTTCTCAGCATTGGCAAACACGGAGCAGATCCAGGCAATGCTTGAACTTCTCCGTTGTAACATGCTTGGTCAACATGTCAGCAGGATTCTCTGACGTATGCACCTTTTCCAATAAGACTTCTCGAGAAGCTGCCAACTCCCTTATCTTGTGAAACCTTATACGAATGTGCTTCGTCCTCCCATGATACACTTGATTTTTAGCCAAACATAATGCACTTTAACTATCACAGTGTAGCTGAACACCTTCTTGATCACCACCCAATTCGTATACAAGACCTTTTACCCATACTGCTTCCTTAGCTGCTTCCCCAAGTGCCATGTATTCAGCTTCAGTGGTTGACATCGCTACAATAGGTTGTTGTACCGATCTCCAGCATATAGGTGCTCCTGCAAGCGTAAATACATACCCTGTAGTCGACATGCTATTATCAAGGTCTCCACCATAATCTGAATCCACGAACCCAATAACTGAATCCTGCACTTCTCCTCCAAACATAAGCCCATAGTCACTTGTCCCTCGCAAATACCTTAAAATCCACTTCACAGAATCCCAATGTTTTCTTCCAGGATTCGACATGTACTTACTGACTTGACTAACTGCTTGTGCTAGATCCGGCCTTGTACACACCATTGCATACATCAAACAACCAACTGCACTAGCATAAGGAACCTCTGCAATATCCTTGAGCTCTTCAGCAGACATTGGACTTTGCTCTGCTGAAAGTATGAAGTGCTTCGCCAATGGTGTAGAGACTGATTTTGACTTCAACATGTCAAAACGTTCTAACACCTTTTCGACTTCGTCCGATCCACGAGTGCTGAGATTTTACTGGTGCACAGAGATTTAAGACACACAGATGCAACAGTATGGATGGAACACAACTATTGCGTAAAATCCATTTGAACTGTTATTACTATATAAGAAAAATGATTAAGAATAGTTTTTTTTTAAATGATTAAGAATCTACTATTAACGTATCAAATCTTATGTACAATTGAAGTGGTTCACGACATCTTAAAAGAGAAAAAAGGTAAACGAAGGTTGGCGAGAGTGAGCTACTAACAAATTGTGGTGGAGAGGAGACTGAGCTTTAAGCCATTTGACCGAAAGCCCAAACAATGCCAAACTCAAACCTTTTAAACACTAAATAAACAGCCGTCCATAACATGTTCAAATTCAACATCAACACGTCGCCTTTACTGATATTAACTATGTTCTAAAACGCGGACGCCTAGGCGGCTACTCGCAACTCGGCTATTTCCTGATGCGATTTTAACCTAATCGGCTAACAAAATCGTCAATTAATTAATCGGCCTAAGAAACCGACTAGTCGGCCCATTTACTGATTAGTCGGTCCATTAACCGATTAATCGGTCCAATTAATTGGGCTAAATATTAAACTGTGAAAGTATTTTATTGGGTCTCATGTGAAATCTAAAGCCCATGTACCTTAGAAATTCTATAGTATGTATACTCTATATATAGAAGTGAGATTTTGCTCCTCTTTTCTTTCGGAGGCGATGTGAGACTTTGTCCATAAACACTAATAAAGTAATAATACGAAAATAAATAAGTAGCACATACATGTATCAAACCCAGGTTGTTGGCCGCAATACCAAATGTCTCGACCACTGGGAGACGAACGAAGTCTTTGCTTCAGTACTCATATGTTAATATATATATGAATAATTACCGATTAATTTCTGATCCAATTATATGATATTCATGTTTGCTAACAATTAACTTTTGTAAAACCAATAAATTTAAATTTAAATAATAACATACAAAAAACTATTACTTTCTAACATATTTATATTATATATTTAATTTAAATAATAAAATAAAATAAAATAATAATTAAACTAATCTCCGCGTATACCCCGATTAATCTCCGATTTTTTAGTAACTCGCTAGGCCCGAGATCGCCGTCCGACTAGCGCTTGGCGTAGTTCCGAACATGGATATTAACCAATAAAGGTAGATAGCTTT
This sequence comes from Brassica napus, assembly GCF_020379485.1. Lineage (NCBI taxonomy): Eukaryota > Viridiplantae > Streptophyta > Magnoliopsida > Brassicales > Brassicaceae > Brassica > Brassica napus. Next base: position 10,634,130 of record NC_063445.1, on the reverse strand, counting down.
TTCGTTTGAAAGGAGTTTCCAACCGTTTTTTTTTTTTTGCTTACACAAGTCTCAAACTTTACTCAATACACAATTTGGTATAACAAACTAAAAACTTTACGTGTTTGTTGCATTTTTTTGTTTACATGTTAGATTTGGGTATTAGCATTAACACGAATGTTTACTTTGGTATAGTATCTTAGATATAAATTATAATACATATATATCATATATTACAGAACAAATATAGGAGTAGTATCAATTAGGGGTGGGCACTTCGGTTATTTTTTCGGTTCGGTTCGGTTTGGTTAGTTCAGTTCTAGTATTTTTCCAATTGAAATAAACAATAGTTAGTTTGGTTTGGTTCGGTTTGTATTCGGTTCGGTTGGATTTATTTTTTTGATCAGTTTATTTAGGTTCTGCTTAGTTAGGCATAAATTATGTAAACATAAACTATGTGAACTAAATTCAATATAAAACTGAAATAAAACCTTTTAAAAGTCACAAAATATTTAAGAATTAAAACAAATGGAAGTTAACTAAGACAAAAAAAACCAACATCATTAGTAAAGTCTTTTATATCATTATTAAAAAGCTTGCAATGAATCATCTTCCTTGTGACGATGTGGAGAAGAACTTTTGTTTTTAATAAAATTTGCTTTAGGTTTTAGGTTTAAATTTAACATCCATGTTTACATATATACGAATATAAAGATACAAACTTTTCTATTTTTTTAAATCAAATATTTTAATGATTACATAGTCGGTTAGAAGAATATATGTTAATAAATGAAAAATGGAAAATACGTGGTATGGTATTAGAATTTTAGTATATTGATATTACTAATATTTTTAATTTAAATAATTACAAATACGCATCGGTTTCTCGGTTCGGTTCGGTTTAAAACCGAACCATTTGCGTTTGGAAAATCTTCAACTGAATGATTTGAAATAGACTTTGGTTCGGTTTGAATCGGTTTTGATTCGGTTTGACTTGGTTCGGTTCGGATTTTTTGCCCACCCGTAGTAGCAATAATCGCTCTTATTTCTTTCCTCACAGGCAGGGGAGTCCCAAAACGATTCCTCAAGCAAGACAGCCCATAAGTCATCCAAGGGTTTGTGTGAATAAAGGATGGTAAACAGCATAATTTGATTTCTTTTTTCTTTATACATTTAAACTAATATAACAACGATATTATACAATATGGATAAAATATTTTTTCTTTCTTCTCAAGAATCAAATTCCAAACTACAACAAAGTTTTAAAGAGAAAATTGTTTAACAGAAAAAATCTGTCCAGATATGATTGTATATATCTTTTAATTCCTCAAATTTTAAGACATATATAAGCAAACTCCGAAAAAGTCCCTCTCTTGATCAATGTTTTGTGAACATTCCATCCATCAAGGAAGAGAAATCAAAGTCTTTGCCTGTTTGAGAAGATGGTGTAGTGCTTGTCGCCGAGGATGACGACTGAGGTTTAACGGTTGAGTTTGGGGTCATACCATTAGCCGCGGGATTAACTTGACCCGTAGTGTAGAAACTGCATTAGTAACAAACAAAAAACAACCAAAGTTGGCACAGATTGATAACCGTGGGAGCTCATGAAAATTGAATGAGAGGGGTACAGTTTACTTCTTCTTTGTTTTTATTTATAGATGATACAACCAGAAAGCAATATTGCTTACATACCTGGATACTGGATATTGAGGAGTGCTTGCTTGCGGTTGCGCTGGTCTCATGTTCATGTTTGCGTTCATGTTCATATTCTAAATTTACGGCAATATAACATAGAGTGAGAATATTGCAAGGAACTTGGGCAACGAGTAATTTAGATCTTGATGAAACAAAAGCAAAAGGGAGATACTTACTTGCATAAGTTTCTGGAGATCAGCTTGACCACCTCCTGGGTTAGTCATTCCAGGGATCTGGTGGCCAGTGTTTGACCAATTTGCGGACGCCAAGTTTAAAGCATTAGCAACAGCTTGCTGATTCGCACCGTTTGGAGTCCCGCCTGCAGCTTTTGCTGCAGCCATGTAAAGGGCTTGCTGCTGAGCAAGCATCGCAACCTGTTGCTGATGCATGGCAAAAGGCGACACTATATTCGTCTGTAACAAATGAAAGGCACAAAACTTACATCACTTGACTGGTCTGGAAATTATCAAGTGATAACAAGACACAACGCATAGGTTTCAGTTGGATGTATGAATCATGCTATAAAAAGAGGAAATTTGGAAAAGTGAGAATCTATAGAAAGGTAAACCCAACAAAGCATTAAATATGAGAAGAGTATATAATTTACCTTCTCAAATAGGCTCATGATATCGCCTTTCACATCTTTCTGTGGTGCTTGTTGGGCTACTAAAGTAGGTGTGTCGTTAAACAAATCCTCGATGCCAGTAGCTGGAGGAGAACTGATCTCATCAGGCTTTGCTGTAACACTTTTCTCTACCGTTTGACCATTTCCAGCCGCTGCCATTTTAGGATTCATATAATAACATAAAAGTTAAAAAAGGATATGAATTGAATAATATGCCACAATGATCATCATATGATTAAAAGTCATGAACATGCTAGAATAGAAACATACACTGAAAGCCAGCCCAATTATCATCAGCAGGAGCTGCCTCTGAGGGATTTGCAGTCGGCTCATCCATTGATAGCATGTCAAAGAGGTCTGTAGCAAAATCCACCTTTGGAGGTTCTGATGCCGGTGCAACATTTACCGCTGCTTTTGTTGTCTCCACAGATTCTACTTTCTGCTGTGGCTTTATAACCTATCATTTTTAAGCATCATCTATCAGAAAAAACAGGCTTTGAAAAATTATGATACCCTGTCTGCTAGATGTAAGAATACAATGTCTGACATCTAAATCATCATATGCATTACTTCTGATATCCTAAGGTTATTTAATAAGAACATGGCATGGAGGTTCTTGATAATTATAGGTAACTAAAGGCAATAATTAGGAAAACATATCGTCCGGGTAAGTATGTTTGGCACCTGAGCAGGTCCCTGGGGAGGCACGGGAAGACTAATCCTCGTTGCAGAGACACTATATCTTGTTCTAGGTGCTTGGACAGCTTTCTTTTCCTCAAACAAATTTACAGGAGGACTACTAGTGTGCCCATGCTCATATCCAGGCACAGTCCTCTCCACAGATCTCCGCGCCTGCTCGACTCTTGGGGGTGATCGAGCCTTTTCACCTTTAGAAACCCATCTCTTCTCTTCATACCTAGACAATTCATGTCACAAGAACAAGTTCAATGTCAACCTGCATAGCACGTACGAAAAGATTGAAAAGGGAGAGACATACTTTGCACGTATGAAATTCTCGATTCCAACTCTATCATAGTTTGGGGGTAGCTCAGCTTCCCAGTAACTATTTGCTCTCTCGTTTCCCATTGCTGCATGCAAATAAAAGATTAATTACATGGCGAAACTAATCAAAGTCTAAATGTGGACCACCTACAGGGAATTCATTTTCAAAGAGAGACTTACACTGAATAAATGCAACCTGCTCTGGGAGCCATGTGTCCAGAGTGGCAGATCGAACCTACACTCATCACCCATCGCTAGAAAAAATAAGTCTCTTATGCTGCTCAGGTTAAAATCGACTTGACAAGGACTCAGCTCATATAAGAAATCAGAAGGCACAACTTAATCATGTACTTTTGTGAAGAATTGCTTGAGGTACGTGTATAAAATGGATAAATGACATTTCTTCTAGTTAGAGAAGGGGAATAAAAGAAAAGCAGAGAGATTTGATGCACTCAAGTCAGAGTTCTCAGCTACAGAACTACAGAAGTAACTATTTAAGATGAAAATACTCGATGAAACCGAAAAATATGAAAGAAAGTAGTTGAAAAGCAAATTCGAGCCTGAGGGAATGAGTCTAATAATAACAAGAGCTTTTGAGATGTGGATAGGAAAGTGAGAGAGGACCTTTGAAATGTGTACACCGAGACTCCTGTGAATCCCAGAACATTGCATGCAGATAAAGATACCTAAATTAACACTAGCCCACCTTGGACCTCTGCAAAGCCAACGGAATACAGTATTAGCCAAGTACATATAAATTTGAATCCCAAAATGCTGATAATTCACATCTGCGACAAAAACAATACTTTGTTTTGCAGTCAGCACATTCTCTGTTCTCTGGATGTTTCAGAAGCCCCTCAAGAATCTGCAACAGCAAAACTAAGGTAATGTTCAAGCGATAGACTAAATAAATAAATAAAAAATCGTAAAGAGGCAACACCAAGAAACTATAGACTATATATCAAATAAAATATCTAAAGCACACGAAACTGACATGTTCAACAAACCAACATGAATCAAAGTTCCCAAACAAAGGAGATAACTCAAAGGCTACCCCCCCACATGTAAAATTAAAATCCCCAAAGGGACGTTGTTATAATGGATAGAAGCGATAAGATAGTGCGGAAAACAGATGAATAAACGAGAAAGTGAAAAAAGATATAATAGAGATTTTAAAGTGGTTCACCAAACCCGACCACATCCACAGACAAAAGAACATAAAAGAATTTGATCCTCTTTGTTGGATTCTTACAAAATCAAGAAACGATCGGAAGACCTCACCTAACTACAGAGAAAATCGAATAAAAAGGAAGAAGTCTAGCAGATAATAACACAGATCCAATCGAATTAAGATCGATCACAATATGTGATTACAAATCATCATAGCTCGGAGAAAAAACAATCTGAGATTTCGATCGAGAGAGAGAGAGACCTTTCTGTGGCGGGCATTAAGCTCCTTGGAGACGTTGGCCTTCTCGTTCATGGTTTGGATAATTGAGAGACTAAGAGGAGAATCGCCAAAGACGCGGAAGAGCTGAAGAAAACAAAACAAAATCTGCTAGGGAGACGACAAGGTCTAAACGGTCTTTCCCCCTTCTGCGCTCTCTCTCTAAAGAATGACGCTAATTTATTGCCCTTTCAGAGCGAGCGAAGATGAGAGAGAGAAGAGAGATGATTTGGGGTCAATGCTTTTCGACCGTTCAGATTATAGGTTTGGTTTTACCATTCAGTTTTCTCTGGTTTTGTTTTATCGAATGTTTTATTAATAAGGTTGATGAAAAATACGGTAATATCATTTCTTTTTTTTTTTTTTTTTTTTTGATATTTGTTGGGATCTCAGGCGGTAAGCTCAGACTAATCTCCACGAGGCCTTCCAACCGGATACGCACGGTTATAGGCGGAAAAGTGGCCAAGGCGACTCGAACCCAGGGCGGACACTCCAGCTGTAGTTCCATTACCACTAGACCAAGAGCTCTTGGTTAATATCATTTCTTTCTTCTTTTATAGTGTTTATCTGAATTCATATTAAACTCATGTAGTTTAAAATAAAATACACTTTACATAATTAGATTTATTTGTAATTTTAATATGTTATTTATGTACATAAAACTTGTATTTAACAATTTAGTGTATTTTTTTAGTTCAGTCATTTTTATTTAATGCTTTTTTTTTTAATTTTCTCTTTTTGTGCTGGAATAAAAATATATTTTGTTCAACTGTTAATTGATTATCTTATTTACGAAATATTTCGGAATTAAACTTACTATTTACCCGTGTAAAAATGTGTGAGTATATTTTGACTTATCAAGCATATCTCGCTCTATTTGACCTTTTTCCGGTTAAGTGGTTGACTCTTGGTCATATAAGACAGAGATTAGAAAGTGGGAAATGATCACATGGCCATCTCATCTCTTATGTCTGTTTCCACTTTGGAGTTGTTGTATTTGATTCCAGTTTCTTTGTTTATTTTCTGATGCTTTTGGGACATATTCTATTTTCTAAGATTTCATCTGATGTAGTGTTCCTGAGAAAACTAAAAAAAAAATCATTTTAAACAATTATTAATATCTCAAGGATTCCTTTCAACATGACTTTGGTTGTCATGCGAACCAATCCAAGCATTCGACACAGGCTCGAATCAAGACCGTTTTCGAACTAATTCATTGTTGGACTGGCCCCTGAAAATGGTTTTCATAATGCTAGCTACTACTCTAGCCTGTTAACCGAAAACGTACGCTATAAATATACTTCTAGATATAGCTCAAATTATCTGTACCAATAAAATAGGCTTTTGTCCTTTGTCCTTTATCCTTTCTCCTTGCGCCACGTCAGCATGGAGGGAAAGGTAATTGTCGACACGTGTCGCTCAACCAGTCCCCCGCGTTTTTTTTTTCTGTTTCATCTGAGTTTTAGGTTTTATAGAAAACTGGGCTTTTAGTTAATTAAATTGGTTTGGCCCAACATTTGGCCCTAGAAACCCGTGCTTAGGGTTGGTCGTCGACTTCTTCTTCCAGAAGCGACCTCGCCGATGTAATTGACGAAACCAAACCGTCGATCTGAGTTCTGTAACGCCTCCTGATCCATAAATCATTTCTTTACTTTGAGTTTTCCTCAATTAATCCACTCCACTCATGTTAATCAAACAAAATACCTCTTCTTTTTCCACCGTGACTGGTTCGAGCTTCCCCTATAAATGTCTCTCATTTCTTCGATGTGGAGTACAACGCAAACAATTTCCAAAAGCAATTATTTGGATGTTGGAGTCTGTGTCAAATATTCAAATAACACAATTGAGGAACCACAATAGTTATCTCACACTGATGTTTCCTGCGACTGCGATAATTCAGCGTCCAACGCTCCATCCTTGGAGATTGGTCACGTTTAGACTACGGAGTTGAGCTTCAGGTGGATCTTCAGATCTCTTCATTTTGATTAACAAAACAATCAGATTATTGTTCTGATCAAACGGAGTTTTGTGTTTATGTTTTCTTTTGGTAGGATACGTTGATGTTAGGTACAGAATACTACCACACTGAATCTGGGATTGCATCTCTATTAACAGAAGGAAATGTCCCAATATGTATTGGCAGAGAGACAAAGATCAGTTAAGTTTTGAAAATACATAACTAGAAACCTTTTCAAACATCAATCAAATTATTTTCTGGTGATTTATACAGGAAATGCATCATTGACAAGAATGCTAAGCTTTCCTTGAATATCTTGTCGAAGGATTATATATTCGATCTGGAATCACTTTGGTAGTGGAAAAGGCTACAATTCAAGACGGTAATGTTATATAAAGGGAGCTTGAACTGTAGCTATCTTTGAGGTGCCAAATCTACGAAAGTAGAGTTGAAAGATGATTTTTTTCTTTTTGGCTCACAGATGTTACTTGATACGCAAGCCATGAAGACAATTCTTATAGAAATTCCTTCCCTTATCAGACTGGTAGCTATCTCATCTTTACGAATTTATGTATATATGTGCCTCTGCTGGTGTCTCTGTTTTTTTTTTTTTGGTTATTGATGTTATTTGAGCATGAAACATTTGGTATCATAAAGTATTTTTGTTTCAGTATGATATTGTATATACTAATCTAGCCTTTTAAATCTGAAGTTTGTGATATCATTGCAGACTTCAACTGCTGCCAGCTACTCTAAATTTGTGATTGTGAGCCGTGAAATAAAAAGTGCTTTAGTGGCATACTGTCCCCCCAGTCGATTCAGTGGTAGACACTTATCATACTCCTCTTTTTACCTTGACTATGTAGTAACAAGATTGACAGATCTGCACTTTCTCCTTTTTCCCTTTAGACTATGAGGTTTTGTGCTCTGCATCATGGGTTAGATTTCTATTTCTTATTTCTATTCAACTGTTTAAGAATCTCTCAGAATTTCATTCCACAATGTCAAAAACTGTCTCCAGATTTTCCAGGTAAAGTAACTTGCAAAATCTTAACTTCCTCTGTTCTCTACGTATCTTTAATGTTTGATTGATATTTTCGCAGATGAGGCCCTGCAACAACATAATCCGACATTGAAGAGACTCGCAAGAGGCTCTTGCTGCTTAAAAAGCTTCTTGAAGAGGTCTTCGATGCTCTCAAGAACCTCACTGTTGACTTGGTTTTAACTGCTCATCCTACTCAATCTAATCATTGGTCTTTGCTCCAAATTTTTGGGAGGTTTGTAGACCTTTTCCTGAGTGTCTATGCTTGATAAATGATGTGTTTAACTGTTGAACATTTCTGAATCCATGAAACCCGCAAGTAACTCATGAAGTTACATATATATATATGCTTACGAGCTTGGTTCGAGGTTGGAGGATCAGTTCACTCATTCACCATTCCTATTGCAATTTGAAAGTTGAAGAGTCTTTTTTTGTCACTGGTTGAAGAGTCTCATAACGGTTCTATATATGAATGACTAATTGATAGTCTTTTTAACTACTACTGGATCGGAACTTTATTATTCTCTCTTAGTTGTACAGTTACAGTAACTTGGAGTGTACCAGTAAATAATGGCTATAGAGTTCTTATCAAATAACAACGCTAATACCACATCTTCTCAACTTCCTGTTTATGGTAATATCTTGCCTTATGTTTTATTAGTACTACAGTTCCAGGACCAATACAAGTATGTTTTTGATCAAAAATAAAATAATAATACAAGTTTGTTTCATCAGTAACAATGGATTGTTGTTATTGGGTAATGGAATATCACAAAACTACTTGAAAATATCACTTTTGTACATTTAACATTTTAGGTTGATGTGTTCATGTCCAATCAAACAGAGTTCACTATGTATAATAAAACCAATAAGGAAAGATGACTGAAAATTCGGATGAGATACTCGCATCACAAGTAACCATCTGCAAATGATTACAGATGTAGTAAATCAAACATGATCCATAAAAACAATGGAGGCAGAGCACAATGTCAATGATACACGAGCACTGGTTTAGTAGTTGCCAAATAGATCCACTACTTATTAACATCATTACTTCTTTTTTCCTGAAGACATATATACATCGTTTTTTAAAAATGAAATACGTGAGTTACATGATGTAGTGAAGGGCCATCTAGAAAATAGACAATGCTACTACATATACGCTACTTCTCCGTGAACTAATTCCTTGGAAATTTTTTAAGGGAAAATAAATAATTACTCCAGATGCAAGACACATTTACATAAATCGCAAGAATTTATCGACTCCATAAGTAACAAACAGACACCATGATCAGTAACATTATCCCAAGAAAAATAGGACATAGAACAAGGTAAAAGATTCTCACAAGCAGTTGGTTAGTAACTTGCCAAATAAAATCCAGTGGTAACCAAGAACCTTCCTTTCGATTAAAGGGAAAGAACTTTATATAAATGCATTGTATTCAAATAAATTTGTAAAACAAAAAAAAAGTTATGACAAGAATCCTATAAAAAATCCTGACACGAAAGTATATATTTGCACAATTTAAATGATAGACACAATAAAAAAAACATAAACATATAAATGAAACTAAATAATCTAAACAAAATAAAAAGTTATACGCAGCCAAAATAAAAATAGTACATATTTCCATTAAAACCATTAAAGAATTAGCTAAGCAAGACTGAAGTTGAATACTCTAGCATCAAACAAATTTAATCGAAAAAGATAATAAGATATAAAAAATAGGAATCACAAAAATAATGATTCATACATACTATATAATCAACACAAAAATCTTAACGTTTCTGGTCATTAATAAAATAACGAGCTCATATCAAAACCGACTATTAACAGTGACTTATCATCATCACTCAACAAAATCACCAAAACATCGCCATAAAGGCCGTAATTCCGGCCGCACACACCCAAAACTACGAACAACCAAATTGATTAAAGGCCTACAAACGACCTGAAACAACCGCACTACATTGTCCCATAACCCACAAACATAAAATTACAAAATGAATTCGAAACAAGAAGCCGGACTAGAGAACAGACATGCGGACCATCCTCAACGTTCAGGATACCACCTAACAAAGCAACAACTTTGGTACAACCCAACGACCAAACACACATTACACAGTAATATATACCAACCATCACCGTGTAATCATAATAAAGCCCCTGCTTATACCGGACTTATTAATTATTTTCTACACAAATTGACATTTTCATAGATTAAAACACAGTCGATAATAAATTTAAGGAACATATATAATGTCATTGTAACGAAAGAAAACAATAACTTTCTTTGAAGCAGACTTATATACCTTTAAGATATTGACGTATATATTTTTATGTGCACCCTAACCTTCTTTGTGTTTTTGGCACTAATGAAAAATACAAACAACATATTTATATTACTACATAGTTTGGCATGCATAGACAACCGCCTAAGCGTAGCCAATACGTCTACAATGAATCCACTAACAGATTGCCACATCCATGACATTGATATAGCATGCGCGCGAGGATTGTTACTATTTTAATTATCTCCTTTCGAACAAGATAATCACAAAACAAACACATGCATATTTATTTTTCTTTTCGGAACATCAACTTTACTTTATGTTTTAAGTTCAATTATAATTACTTTGGTGCAACTATTAGTTATTTATTTTATTTTTATTGAATCGATCGGTAAAAATCACTTACATTACAGACACTAACCACTATTAAATGAATTAAAAAAAAAATTGAACTCATTAAAAAATAAAACATACAAACCCGGCGCGCAGCGCCGGAATACCACTAGTATTTTATAAACTGCTATTATTTGAAGTTCATGCACTTAATATTGTCTTCGACGTGGGTGGTTAACATGGTGAACCGTAACAGATGATAGGTCCATCCAAACTCGGATCAGTGTGATATACTTTTAGGCTAATCCACTCTTTAGCACTAGGTGCGCTCTTCCCGGAACCGACCGGATGGACATATCAAAAAAATCTACAAAACAACTAATTAAGGAAAAATATTTAGCCATGATTAAAAGAGGAAATGTAGGAAAGCTTACTAAGACACAGCTGGAGAGTGTCACTACAATGTATGTGAAGATTATATTACCATCTTTCCATAACAATAGAAAATATAATATACAGTATTGATTACTTGGCCTATTAATTGTTATAATATCTTAACATATATCAGTTAATAAATATACATATATAGTGAGTTTTATAAATTAAATAGGTACTTATCCACACATGAAATAACATGTCAGAAAAACAAAAAATAAAGAGTAAACTCAAATAGTTAGTTAAAGAAACATATCTTTAGAATAAAAACTATTAATGCATAGTAGTTTGTATGGTTTCATTTTATCCTCGGAGATTGTATACCTTTAAGAGTTAAACAAACAATAATGAATCTTCTGCATAAATAGGGTCTCCTCATGAGGTTTTCTTTGAGAGGAAGATCACTGAGAAGTCTAGTGTCGGATTACGTGTTGTCCAAACGAAAAAAAGTATGATGAACAATAATAATATTGTCCATATTTGCGACACCTGCAGGCGACAGTTCCCAACCCTTAAGGCCCTATACGGTCACCAAAGAGTCCACACGCGTGAAAGAGAGTTGGAGAGGCAGCTGAAGAGGACGAAGCCAAGCTATCCTCCTGGACAAGGCACTAGTTATGGATTTTCTCCAGGGACACCCTTAGTCACTCACAACCATTACCACCCTACTTTATCAAATTTTAATCGTCCAGGGATCTCTTTTGGTCCTTTTAAGTCTGGAGGAGGCGGTAACCGCGGTGACTACCCGTATCCGTTGTTCAATGGTGGAATCGCCATGGCTCCTCCTGCGAATCCATACCGTTCTCTCACACAGAACACTAGCTATGGTTCTTCTTCAAGAGTTCCCTTACCATCTTTCAGGTATAATAACTCTCTTGGTTCAGCCAATTCCATAGGAAGATTCAGCAACAACAATAGCTCACAAGGTGAATTATCACTTGAGCTCTCTCTTGGTCCATCTAAGTCCATGGGTGACAGCAACAGCAACAGTAGCTCACAAGGTGAATTATCACTTGAGCTCTCTCTTGGTCCATCTAAGTCCATGGGTGGCAGCAACAATAACAGCAGCGCTTACCCATCTTTTAATTGCGGAGTCACTGGAGGAGGAAACATGTACACGAACATGCCAGTGCGTCCTCTTGTGCCTGGGTACCATTTTTACAGAAATAACCCGATTGATTCAATCACTAGAAACTTTCCTCTCTCTCATCCTCCTCCAGCCACGAACATGATGAACAGGCTAGTGCGTCCTCGTGCGTCTCGGTTCCATTTTCAAGGTCATAACCCGCTTGACACAATCATTAGAAACGTTCCTTTCTCTCAGCCTCCTCCAACCACCAATATTCCTGATGATAATAATGTTTCGGGCTCTAGTCTCATTGCAAAGGAGAAAGACAAAACCGTGGTGCTTGACGATGATGACAAAGATAACGTGGTGATTGTAGATCATGATGAGGATCAGCAGGAAGAGGTTGAAGCTAAGAGTTGTGGTCGTGGTTTAATCATTAGAAACGTCCCTCTCTCTCAGCCTCCTCCAACCACGAACATGAACAGGCTAGTGCGTCCCCGTGCGTCTCGGTTCCATTTTCACGGCCATAACCCGCTTGATTCAATCATTCAAAACGTTTCTCTCTCTCAACCTCCTTCAACCACCAATCTTCCTGATGATAATAATGTGTCGGGCACTAGTCTCATTGTAAAGGAGAAAGACAAAACCGTGGTGCTTGACGATGATGAGAAAGATAACGTGGTGATTGTAGATCATGATGAGGATCAGCAGGAAGAGGTTGAAGCTAAGAGTTGTGGTCGTGATTCAATCATTAGAAACGTTCCTCTCTCTCAGCCTCCTCCAACCACCAATCTTCCTGATGATAATAATGTTTCGGGCTCTAGTCTCATTGTAAAGGAGAAAGACAAAACCGTGGTGCTTGACGATGATGAGAAAGATAACGTGGTGATTGTAGATCATGATGAGGGTCAGCAGGAAGAGGCTGAAGCTAAGAGTTGTGGTCGTGATTCAATTATTAGCAACGTTCCTCTCTCTCAGCCTCCTCCAACCACCAATCTTCCTGATGATAATAATGTTTCGGGCTCTAGTCTCATTACAAAGGAGAAAGACAAAACCGTGGTGCTTGACGATGATGAGAAAGATAACGTGGGGATTCTAGATCATGATGAGGATCAGCAGGAAGAGGTTGAAGCTAAGAGTTGTGGTCGTGATTCAATTATTAGCAACGTTCCTCTCTCTCAGCCTCCTCCAACCACCAATCTTCCTGATGATAATAATGTTTCGGGCTCTAGTCTCATTACAAAGGAGAAAGACAAAACCGTGGTGCTTGACGATGATGAGAAAGATAACGTGGGGATTCTAGATCATGATGAGGATCAGCAGGAAGAGGTTGAAGCTAAGAGTTGTGGTCGTGATTGATTATTTATCATCTTCCCTTTGTGTTTTTTTTTAGTTTTCTATGCATTGTTTAGTATTTGGTATCTCATAACTATTTGAGGCCTTTTTTTTTCTTCACCTCATTCTTCTCACTGAAATTGTTTTCTCTTTTTTTTTTCCTCCTTGTTGTGTGACCTTTTGCATTTAATTAATATTTGAATAATTCCTGAATCCAGTTTTTTTTTCTCAATGCCTATATCTCATGATTGTTCTAAATTTTCTGAAAATTTATGAAGTCATATTCTAAATATTCAAAGCCAAACTTCATCATTTAAATGTTAAAGAGATCCAGCATTTTGCTTGAAATCCTTTCCTCAAGAATACATCAAATATTTGTATTGGTTGTTTACATTGTAAGTTATATGTAATATTTCAATCGTTTGCAATGAAAAATTGACAAACAAAGCTATACAAAAAGTAGGAGAAATATTAGGGTCTTTCAACACTGGATGTAAACCACCCTATCCAATGTTTTACACGTTTCATCATCTTTCATGATATTTTGACAGAATGATATAGTAGTTATCTTATTTATCACATTGTGGAAATAAAACATGTGATTAGTCCTATTCACAATTTACATGGAACGCACAATGTGTAGTGAAAGTTAATATCATTTTTTCATCTAAAGAATATATATTAACAAGGGCAAATACCACGTTCAAGATTACAAAAGAGAATTGTGGCTTAGACCTGGTGATAGAAACACAAAATACTTTCACCTATGTGCTAAAGGAAGGAAGAACCGGAATAATATACTCCTTCTTAAGGACACTCAGGGCGTGGAACATTTTTCAGAAGGATCGAAGGGGAGTATAGCTGTTGACTACTTCAGAGATATTTTTACAAGCTCGAACCCTTGGGACCTTGAAAGCTTGTTTGAAGGATTCCAGAGTAGAATCTCTCCTGCAATGAACAATATGCTAACGGCTCCGGTATTGGCAGAGGAGGTTAAGGTCGCAGCTTTCTCTATCAAGGAAGATAGTGCACCGGGAGCAGATGGATTAACAGGTACTTTCTACAAACGATTTTGGTCTATTGTGGGTCCAAACACGGTTAGAGAGGTGCAGAGCTTCTTCCATACGGCTGTTCTTCCTGCTGGATGGAACCATACGCAGATATGCCTACTTTCCAAAGTATCTAACCCTTCGATGATGACTGAGTTACGACCTATTAGCTTATGCTCGGTGCACTATAAAATCATCTCTAAGATTCTCTGTGGCAGACTGAAGACGATACTGCCAGAGATTGTAACTGATACTCAAGGTGCATTTGTCAGTGGACGTCTCATCACTGACAATATCCTAGTAGCCCACGAGATGGTGCATGCTTTGAGGACAAAGGAAGGGATTGATAGTAATTATATGGCTATCAAGACAGATATGTCCAAGGCTTACGACCGGGTAGAATGGTGCTTCGTGGAGTCTCTACTGGAGAAGATGGGGTTTGATAGGAAATGGGTGACATGGATTATGTCCTGCATCAGCTCGGTGACATACTCTGTGCTTTTAAACGGCAGACAACACGGTTTCATAAAGCCAGAGAGAGGGATTCGTCAAGGGGACCCCCTATCTCCATTCCTTTTTATCCTGTGTGCGGAGGCTTTGGTGAATACTCTCAATCAAGCTGAGGCATCTGGGAAGCTGAATGGCGTGAGACTGTCCAGGGAAGGACCGGCTGTGCACCATCTGCTTTTCGCTGATGATAGTTTGCTGCTCTGCAAAGCATCTATCGAAGAAGGAGAGGAAATTGTAAAGAGACTGAAGTTGTATGGTGATGCGTCGGGTCAAATGATTAACACCGCTAAATCATCAATCATCTTTGGCTCTAAAGTCCCTCAGCAGACGCGAGATGAGATGAAAGCAGTGCTGGGTATAGCTATAGAAGGGGGTGAAGGATCCTATCTAGGACTACCGGAATGTTTCAGCGGTTCTAGGGTTAAGCTTCTAAACTTCATCCAGGAGAAGGTGCAGAAAAGACTTAGAGGTGGAGGCTCCAAGATTTTATCTCAAAGTGGTAAAGATATCATTCTTAAATCTGTGGGAATGGCGTTACCGGTCTTCGCGATGAGCTGCTTTAGGTTACCTAAAGATCTGTGTGCAAAACTAACGAGCATCATGACTGAGTTTTGGTGGAGAGGCACAGCAGGAAAGAAGAAAATCTCATGGGTTGCTTGGCAAAGGTTATGTAAACCTAAAGAACTAGGTGGAATGGGCTTCAAAGACATAGCTTGGTTTAATCAAGCCTTGCTATGCAAGCAAGCCTGGAGAATATGGTCTAATCCCCAGTCCTTGCTGGCCAGAGTCATGAAAAGCAGATATTTCAGACAGGGAGACTTCTTGGACTGTCCTATAGGCAGTAGACCATCGTATGCGTGGAGAAGCATAGTACATGGACGTGAGCTATTAGCGCAAGGTATCTTGAAGCGTATTGGGAATGGGAGAGAGACGCATGTTTGGTATGATAACTGGCTTCTCCTACCCACACCTAGGCCTCCGAGATATAGAACGGATGAAGTAGACCTTACGCTCACTGTACACGATCTTATTGACTCGAGACATGGAACTTGGGATGTCCAGAAGATCCGACATCTTTTTGTTGAGGAAGATGCTACTACGATTTTGGGAATGAAGTTAAATCTTCAGAGGGAAGATACAATGGTCTGGGCTTTTAGCAAGAACGGAATGTATGATTCCCAAAGCGGCTATAAACTACTGAATCTCATACAGACAATTGAGAGACCAATGACAGCTTCGAATCTACCTCCTGTTGAGAGAAACTTGTGGTCTAATCTATGGAAGGTGAAAACGCTACCTAAGGTTAGGCACTTCATGTGGCGTGCTTTGGCTGGAGCCCTAGCGGTCTCGGAACGACTGGCTTCTCGAGGTATCAATGTTGAAAATACTTGTAAGGTATGTCAATCTCAACCGGAAACCATCTGTCATGTTCTTTTTCACTGCCCGGTTGCGAAAGAGGTATGGAGATTATCAGGCTTTCCTATCCCAGCAGCGGGTTTCTCAACCAACTCAGTCTTTCTCAATTTTCACCACTTGCTCGAAAGTTGCAAGAAACGTCATTTACCTGAGAAGACTAGATTGGTATTCCCGTGGGTTCTCTGGCAATTATGGAAATCTAGGAACCGCTGCGTGTTCGAACATGTAGTTTTTGGAGCTAAGGAAGTATGGGAGAGAATCCAAGTAGAGGCAGAAGCTTGGAGAGCGGCTAACGTGACGGACAAGGAAGATAGGGATCAAGATGCAGCTGGTGATTCTACATCAACGTGGCAAAAACCGTGCCCAAGCTTTGTTAAGTGTAACATTGGATCGTCTTGGGTTGATGGAAACCAGAATTGTGGGGTTGCTTGGTTGACAAGGAATCATGCTGGAGCAGCTTTAGCCCATAGCCGTCGCTCATATTCTCATGTCTCATCAGCCTTAGAGGCTGAGCTACTGGGTTTTTATTGGGCATCTGAAAGCGTCTCGACGATGAGATATGAGAAGATGGTGTTTGAGTCCACCTCGTACCTAGCGGGCGAAGCAATTTTAAAGCCTGGAAACTTCCCTCAATGGCTCAGTTTGATAGAAGCTATAAGAGAGAAATTGTCCCTGCTCAGATTGTGGTCCATTTCATATGTTAACAGAGGGGCGAACAGATGTGCCGATGCAATTGCTCTCAGTGTCACTAGAGATCAACGCTACGCGTCCTACATAGCTACGGACTGCCCTGGGTGGTTACTGCCCATTGTACGTGAGGATGAGAGTGGGATATTCAGTGCGCATTAGTTGGGGTTGCGGCGGTGCGAATTCATGACAGGCTTGAGATACTTCCTTCGCAATTGCGAGTTCTACGGGAGTGGAGTGCTGTTGTTTGATTTATGTTGTTCGTTTTTTATTTTTGAGTGTGGGGCCCTGTTGGTATCTTCCACTCTCTGGTTTTTCTCGTATCTTTCTTCTTCTCTTCTTGTTCAAACTTTCACGTTATAGTCACAAAGTGTTAAAAAAAAAAGATTACAAAAGAGAATTGGATCAAAGCAAAATCATACAAGACACCACCGTCAAAAACATACAAGTGGTTTAACCACCTTCATTGACAAAATAGATCGTTGAGCCAAGTAGGGAAGCTTGAATCAACATATGATTGCATATGATCCTCTCGAGTCACACTTTTGGCTATAAGATGAGCTCCTAAGTTAGAGGATCTAGCTAGGAGCGTGCTCGATTCTCCAAACTGAGGCGTTAAGTCGATTGATGGTAGGAAGAGCTGCAGCTTCTTGGATCTGATCTTTCCTAAATATTTGGGTTGCTAACCAGTAGCCTGACTTGACAGAGTAGTTTCCATCTTTATTATGATTCCAAACCATGAAGTCTTCCTCGTCCAGAATTGGTTTGATACTTAGTGTCACATCAATGTCACTTTGATAGAAGAGATCTTTAAGCTTATCTCTGTCCCACCATTTCCAAGTCTTATCAAAACAGATCTGCCACCTTCAAGTTCAAGTTAACTACAATGTTCTTCATAAGGGGAGATCTAAGATGAACATCTTTTATCCATTGGTTTGTCCAGACATAAAGCGATCTTTCATTCCAACCATCGTTCTAATACTTTTTTCAGCAGATCCCTACCATGAAGAATGCTTCTCCAGGCAAAAAAAAAGTTTGTAACCCAGCTCTGTCCATAAAAGAACAATCATCAAAGTATCTGCTTTATAGAACCTACGAGAATAGGCTGGAAGGGTTCAAAATCACATAAGCCTAAACCACCAAGCTTTTTCATAACCACAATTTGTATGAAAATAACTTAAGATGAAAAATATTGTATGAAAAGACATGTATCAAATGAAAACAAATTCTACAGCGTATATATCAAAATAGTTAATTTAAGAATTGAAGAAAAGAACGTGGAAAATGAAGCTTATTAATTTAGCATATAAGGTTCAGCTGTGGTTCCTTGTTCTCATTAGAGCATCCCAAATCTGAGCATAATACTGACATGAGAAGAATAAGTGGTTCCTTGTTTTTACTGGTTCGGCACAAACCATGCTGATGTTGCTGTTCCACCCTGCCATTCTACCTTCCCGTAGTAAGACGCTATTGCATCGCTATCCACATCAAGCGTGCTTATTTTGGTGTTGTATTTGAAAAATACACTCCTTTACTCCAAGCACATAAGTGTGATGCTTCACGAATTTGATTTCATGCGGTCTTTGTTGAGAATCAACTCTTACATTTATCCTGCGCATGTATTGAATAAGGATTTCTCCGGAGATCCTGTATTTAAAGACATTGTAAATGATTTTGGTTGGAAAACTTAGGCGATTAGTTGTCAATTATATGATTCTTTAATTATTCGCCATCCTTTTTTTTTTCTCTTTTTTTTTGTTCAACCATTAGTCGCCATCCTCTAGAAGTTTTTAGGGTTTTTCTTTTACTTTTTGATACTCCATTCTTCTATTTTAAAATTTATTAGTATTTCGTTAAATCCTAATTTATCTTAAATTGATACTGACATGTCTCATAATGGTTAGTTCTTAGATTTTAGGTCTACGTTGAAGATTTTTATTAGATTGATAATTATTACATTTTTATAAGAACTTTCAAGGTTTTATTGTTTCTTCAGTATCATGCAACATCTTGGACATGAAAACATGTTTTGTTTTCGAGTAACATGCCTTGAAATAACATGGCTCACTAAACATACTTTGATAATAGATTATGGAAGTATTTTCAGCGAACCATAGGATATCACACTGATCAAAGCTGACTCGTGTATAAGTTCTATAAACTTGAGTAACACAGAGTCAAAAGAGTTTGGTTTGTGTGATCTATCTACCATATGGTTCACTGAACACCTCGCCCCCATGATACTTGGATATATTGTTCCGGTGACAGTTTCAATGAGACCTAGGATATTACACCGATTAAAGCTAACTCGTATAACTTTTATATTGTTATAGGTTTTACTTGTTTGTCAATTCTTTTTCCTCCACATATATATGTGCTTTTTTTTTTCTAAATTGCAAGTGTGTATTTGCCTTATGTTTTAAAATTGGAGACAATATTATTTCCTAATTTACTGAAAAACACCTAATTATTAGTCTAACATCGATGAAATTCCTAATTATTGGTTTAACATCGATGAAATTCCTAATTAGTCTTTTGTTTGGTAGCTATATATATTCGGAAATCTCAAAAATTACAAGATTAATTTGGATATTGTAGAATAATATATTTACCAATTCGAGAGCTTCTTAGTAACAACATGAGATTCTGATTTTTGATCCACTAATATCACACTTTTACAAAAATATGCATTTGACACCAACATATTAGTTTTGATCCAAATAAAATTTAAATTTAACGTTGACACGTCAATCTTTTTATACTTTAACTACCGTTTGACAAGGATCTATAAAAGAATAGATTTTATAGTTATGATGAAATAAACAATCTAAAAAGAATCCTAGATAACATATATTTTATGCTAAGAGAATTATGGAATAGCCATAATTATTGTTATTGCCAAAAAGTTCTAAATTTATCATCACTGCTTGGAAAAGGAATTGACAATATCATCATCACCAATGCAATTAAGAAAGCCCAAGAACTTTGATAAATTAATGTCTTCATACTTACTTGAATCCGTAAAGATTATTCACTAACGAACTTTAATTCAAAGTAGGGTTTATCCAAAATTAGTCTAGTACTCTTAACAAAATATATTTTACTAACATTGATTAGTAAATAATAACCAATAAAAATGATCAGTGAGAAAGAGTCGAGTTGTGTACAATTCATGTACTATATAACATGTTGGAAAACTATTGTTTTTTTAGAAATTATATAGGGTTGTATAGTAAATACTAGTAGTCGGTAACATTATTAACATGACCACCATAATCAAAGCAAAATAATATATAGAAACTATTGTTCAACAGACTAAATTATCAATGTTATGCTTCACATCACAATTTGGGCCCATTTTTCAACTAAACTGTATTTTTTATTTAGTTTGTTAAATATTTCACCTAAAATGTCATGGAGCATGCATAAATTTTACGAAATGAGTGTAGTGACACTTAGAATAAGACCAAATCGAAAAGTCTGAATAACACTCCATTATTTAAAGAAATTGATGAGTATAAAAAAACTCTATTCTGAATTAAGTTATCTATCAAAAACTTTTGATACTTAGAATAGATGAGTCTTTTTATCTTTACGAAATGAGTCTTATTATAATATAAAGTGTAGGTTAACTACAAATTTTCCTTAAACAATGGTCAATGCGAGGTTTTGATCGATGAATAATTTGTCTATTTGTGTTGATAAAGCATTTAGTTAAAATTTCACAAAAGATATGTAAATTGTTTTCTCATGTATGTAATTGTTTGTGTTTTGGTCAATTATGTAGTTGTGCTTTGGTTGATTGAATTATATTATTGTGTTTGAAATTAGTTGTCATTGCGAGGATAGCTCAGTTGGAAGATCTGAAGATTGCGTGTTCGCTCCACGCTCACCGCATTTTTGTTTGTTTTTTTCTAGAGCAAAATCATGACATGCTCTGGAAGTTACCGTCTCCACTTTCTTGTAAATATGTGCTAACAACAAGTCTCATATGTGGCAATATGTGGTCATAACTCTGAATCATCAACTACAACTGCTTTTAAGTTTGTCGTATTTATTAGCAAAACCTCCAAATAAAAAACATTAATACTTTGGTAAATACGGCTGTTAAACGCTCTTTGAGAGAGATATTTAACAAGTGAGCGAAGTTGCAAGTACATCCTAGAAAATAGGCCCGGGCATTTTAACCTGGACCCGAAGATCCGAACCGGAACCAACCCAAAAATACCAGACCCGGAACTGGACCGAAAATTTACAAGTACCTTTTGAGTCTAAATTTTTTTTACCCGAAAGAACCGGAACCGAAAAGGAACTGACCCGAATAGACCCAGACCCGAAAAGAACCGACCCGAATAGACCCGACCCGATAAGAACCGATTTGTACCCGACTTAAAAACATGTATATCTAAAACTATGATGTTTTTGTGTTCTATTTTATATATATTATTTTATGATTTAGTTGAAATATCTTTTGTTAACAACATTTGTTATTATTTTTTAACATTTTTAAAGTAATATAAAGCTTTAAAATGTAAAATTTAGAGTTTTAAAATGTTTTATTTTAATTATTAATAGTTTCATTTAAGTTGTTTTGTAAAATTTTAGATATATATGACAAATATTCAACTAAAGTTGATGAAATTGGGTATATCATGTCCTTTTCAGATCCTAAATACCCGAACCCGACCCGGACCCGATATGGATCCGAAAAATTACGGGTATTTTATGGGTATTTTAATTATAGACCCGGACCCGAGAAGAACCGACCCGAACCCGAACCGAAAATTTCTAAGTACCTATTGGGTCTAAATATTTAGGACCCGAAAAGACCCGGACTCGAAAGGAACCGGTACGAACCCGACCCGAACGCCCATGCCTACTAGAAAACACTATTTGTTTGAAGAAGGCGACACTCTGCTCAGAATCTACAGCGAAACATGGGATTTGAAGGAATGTGTCCCTCGGTATATTCCTATCGATCGATGTTCCTGAAGTTTGGAATATATCGATCGATAGGAATATACCTGAGTTTGGACCAGGTCGACCACGTCCCTCACAAGACCGTCATCAATCTGGCCGGTCTTCTTGTTGGTATACGCCCTCCTCATTAGGGCGAGATCATCAACCGGCTCGCCATCATTTTCTTCCGCCTTGAAAAAAAACATAAATTAAAGAAACATTAGAAATTAGAAGAAATGCACAATAAATTAAAATTCTGAAACTCAAATAATTGAAGAAAAACGGTTGAACTTACCATGCGATCTCCCAGAGTGGCAATAGATTGAGCACCCAAGTTATGCTTGTAGATGCCCTTCCCTTTACGGTCGCTCCTGCGGTTGGTGGAGTTGGTGGAAGAAGTTTCTTTCGTCTCTTCTTTATCCCAATGCGCACACAACTCCTTCCAGACCGTGTCGTTCATCGATTTTGGGACCTTTTAATAAAAAAGAAAAAGAAAATAGTTTAATAAATTAAAAAATTGTTTAATAAATTAAAAAATTGTTTAATAAATTAAATCGAACCTTATTGATTTCCCACTTCTTCTTCCACTCGTGGATCTGCTTCCCATAGTTGTCCATTACTTTATGGACGAAGTGGTGATAGATAAAGAGCGTCTCATCGGAATTCCAGTTGAACTCTTGCTGAAAAAAAAACACAATTAGTAGAAAAATTATATTAAAGATTAAAAATATAAGTAAGAAATTAGAATACTTACCGCAAACTGACGAAACCACAGAACCTGCTTCTCGGTAGGGAAGTGAGTGAAAGTCGGATGTCCACTGTCGAGGGCCGAGTACATCATACGGTTGATCCATGCGCTGATCCCGTTCCCGGATCGGTTGAACCTAATAAAAAGAATAAACGGTTAATAATGAATCCAAATTTAAAGAAAAAAATGTTTAATTACCATGTTTGACCCCGTCCATGTGGATACGAAGTGAGATACGGAAGATGGTCACGACCGGGCTGTTGAACCAACTCCGCAACACGTATCACTCCCGGAGGACCAGGAGGAACAGGAGCGGATGCAGCAGCGGGAGCGAGAGGAGCAGGAGCGGGTGCAGCAGAGGGAGATGTATGGTTGGAGCTGTGGGGCGAAGGGGGATCCTGAAAATGGCTGGAATCCCGAGACTGGCTCCCCGTACCACCACGACTACGACGCTGTCGAGGCCGGGTCTGATCATCATGAGACCTGTAAATTAAAAAAATATATTTAATAAATAGAGAAATATATAAATTAATTTTGTTTTTAAAAAAAATCCCAAATAATATAGTCACAAAAAAGATTTATATATATTAAAAATATTTAATAAATATATAAAAATAGTTCTAATAAACAAAAAATAGTTTTAATAAATAAAAATAGTTTAATAATAAAAAAATAGTTTTAATAATATATATATATTAAAAATATTTTTAAATCCCAAATAATAGTTTTTAATCACAAAAAAAGTTTTATAGATATTTAAAATGTTTTGTAAAATCCAAAAAAATCGAATTTGTATACCAAATTTTTTTTGTAAAATCCAAAAAATCGAATTTATATAGAAAAATCGATTTGTAAAATACAAAAATCGATTTTATATACAAAAATCGATTTTATAAATACAAAAAAATAAAAAAATTATAAAAAAATTCTACATCAATTCAACAAAACAAATTATTCAACCAAATCATAATTCTAAACCTATTATACAACCAAATCACAATCCTAACCAATCACCCTAACAAAAATCTATCAAAACTACACAAAAACCTAAGAAATAGAACCTAAGAGAGTGGGATAGGGTCCTTACATGATTTGTGTAAGAGAAGGGGGAGATCGCCGGAGATATCGTCGGATTTCAGGGGAAAATCGCCGGAGAGAAGAGAGGAGTCGCGCAGAGGAAGAAGAGAGAAATGGGGAAGAAGAAGGGGCTCGTGGTTATAAAACCTAGGGTCCGACGGACATTTTCCGTCGGAATTCTAATTTCAATTTTCGCGAAATATTTGCCCGGTAAAATGAAAATATTCCGAGGAAATTCTGACGGATAGTAAAATATCCGTCGGAATTTCCTCGGAATATTCCGAGGAAATACCGAGGAACTAGTGTTTGGGGTTTCAAAACATCAATTTTTTTTGCCGTATTTCATTTCTTATACAATTGTAATGCATACCATTGAGAATTCTTTGTATAGATGAGCATAAACCATGAAATAACAAATTTCAAAACTAATTGAAAGTATTCCCTTTACCGTTCATTAAAAGGTATAAGTGTTTCTCTTATGTTGTGGGATTTCGTTCATACAATCGGAAAAGTGTTAATTATACGGTAAAGAACAAATATTTGACTTCATAATGAGCGTAAGACACTTAATAAGGGTTATATAGGTGTTATTCAAACCGCAAAACGTTGTTTTTGGTTTAAAAACCCTATTTCCTCGGGATTTCCTCGGATTATTCCGAGGGAACTCCGAGGAAACCCTCTTCTTCCTCGGAATTTCCTCGGAATATTCCGAGGAAAGTCCGAGGAACTAGTGTTTGGGGTTTCAAAACGTCAATTTTTTTTTATAAACGCATCGATCGATAGATATATGTTAAAAAACGCATCGATCGATCACAAAGATGCACCGGGCCGTAAGAATGTGATCGATCGATGAGATGATCCAATCGATCGATCGAGAATCTCAATTGTTCCTCGGAATTTCCTCGGAAAATCTTGTAAGTTTTTTTATAAACGGATCGATCGATGGATATATATCCAGAAACGCATCGATCGATCACTAAGATGCATCGGGCCGTAAGAATGTGATCGATCGATGAGATGATCCAATCGATCGATCGAGAATCTCAATTGTTCCTCGGAATTTCCTCGGAAAATCTTGTAAGTTTTTTTATAAACGGATCGATCGATGGATATATATCCAGAAACGCATCGATCGATCACTAAGATGCACCGGGCCGTAAGAATGTGATCGATCGATGAGATTATCCCATCGATCGATCGAGAATCTCAAGTGTTCCTCGGAATGTCCTCGGAAAATCTAGTGAGTTTTTGTATAAACGAATCGATCGATATCGCTATATGTATAAAAACGAATCGATCGATCACTAAGATGCACCGGGCCGTAAGAATGTGATCGATCGATCTGTATGTGTTCAAAAACGCATCGATCGATGCGTGTGCGGGAAACAGAATTATAAGGCAAAACCCGACCTTTTTTGGATCTAAACCTCAGAACTCTCATCCCCTCCGATTTCCCCTATAATTCGCCCCCCCTTTCTCTCTCTATAATCATCCGATTTGAACAATTTTGGGCTCTATTCCCCTTGATTTTTCGAGCTCTACCTGATTCCTACACTCGTTTTCACCCTAAGACAGGTATACTCCGCGAATCTCCACATTCTGAAATCGTGTTCTTGAGCAATATTTGGGTTTTGTGAATTTCTTATTTCCTTGTTGATTCCTTGATCAAATATGCATGAAACAGATGTTTAAACATGGAATAGAACACAATTGTCTGTGATCAACGAGTTTGGAACACAATTGAGATGATTTAGGGATTGAGAATTTTTTTCAATTTCGTTTTTTTTTATCACAACTCGATTTTGCCTTTCATTTTCATGTTGCTTTGAGTTCTTAATTGATTATAACCATGTTGAGAGCAATGATTCTATTTTGTAGAGAATGAAGCGCACGAAAACATCAGCAAAGAAGAACACACAAGAAGAGGGTTCGTCTCAGCGAGAGACGCAAAGGCCAAAGAAGTGGGATAAGTCTGATACGACCCACTACAACAACATGAAGAAGGTAGCCGTTCCGGCTACACAACTAGCATGTCCTGAGACGATGACAATATTGGGAATCAAAGCAGACATTGAAGGGCTATTCCAGAACATGGGTCTAGGCCAACTATGCAACCTCAAGGAACCCACTTATCCGGAGTTGGTACGCCAGTTCATAGCATCCGCATACGTCAGCCGTCCCGATGATAGCCATCAGGAAGGTTTTCTGGCATTCGTAGTGCAGAAAGTATACTATGAGGTATCTTTCACAGACCTCTGCGGACTATTTGGATTGAGTGCGGGGGAGAGGACATCTGGTCTTTATTGGACTTCAGAGCTGTTGAACTTCTGGGAAACGATTGGCACATGGGTTTATAGATCTTCTCAGGCAAAGGAGTCACTTATTGATGTTAGGAGTTTTCAAGGCTCCTAAGACAAATGTTGTAGTATAGTGATTGTCGAACCAGTTCTGAGGGATATCAAAGCACTGAGAATGCAAGTACTCACTTAATCTAAGTGCAACCAATGATTTAGATGGGTTTTAAACTACTACTAATACTAGAAAGCAATAACAAAATGATACTTTCTTGACTAAGGGAAAAGAGAACTCATGGGCATAGGGATTAGACCTTGGGTGATCAAGTATCGAACTAAAGATGGCAAATGATCAATCAAACTATCAACCTTAAGCCTAGACACAATTCTAAGCAAGCTCTATGTCTAGATAAATGCTCATTTGCTAACATATCTCAAACATCAAATGTCTTTGGTTGAATAATATGAAAGCAATCATTACTAACAAGTCTATTAGCTATCTTAGCACCTTTAACAACAAATGTCTTTGGCAAAGTATACTAAAAGCCTAGGAGAGTTGTCTCAGGCATTTCATCAAACACCTTTCGGGTGGGAAATGCCTATTGATCAACTTTTGAGTGGCCAACTCAGAAGATGCATTAGGAATACTCTACTAGCAAGGAACAAGAATGATCTACACTAAAACATCCTAGAACTAACCTAATCACCCTTAATCTCCCTAACCCATGAATTCAAAAGGTGATTACTCACTAATCTCCATGATTCCTCTTAAACCCATATTGGATTTCAGATTAATCATGTAGAGAAATAGATAAGAAATCAACAATAACACAAGAACATAACAATCAAAATCCAAGAGATGAACTTCTCAAGAGAGTTTTTGTGTATTTCTCAATAGATCAAAAGATAATCTCTCTGGTGGCTCCCAAAGATGTTTAAAACATAGGTTTTAGAAATGTAAAACGTCCAAAATAAATTGCAAAAAGGTCCTTGAGAAGTCATGATTTTCGGCAGCAAAATAACGCGGAGCGACTTGCAGGTGTCGCTCCGGAAGGTCGCTCCAGGGCCGATTTTTGGTGTCTCCGGGCGAGAGGTCCCGAGCGACTTTGGTGTGTCGCTCCAACGAGTCGCTCTGGATCGGGAGCGACCTTGATAGGTCGCTCTGAGAGGTCGCTCCAGGGTCATCTAAGACTGTTCGGAGTGACGAGAACGCGAGCGACCTCGGCGCGTCGCTCTGGGCAAGTCGCTTCACGGGGTGAGTATGGCGAGCGACTTCACGGGGTCGCTCCAGCTAGGTCTCTCTGAGAGGTGCTTTGGAGCGACCTCATGACGTCGCTGCGGAACCTCGCTCCCCTGCTCTGCTCGTCCAATGATCACATATATCACCTCCTTTGAGCTCCAAATGCATCCAAATGTCCCTAAGAACTCCATGTGGCACTCCAGTACCTAATAGAGACTCATGTATGCAAAATACAACCTAAACATGTCTAAATCCTAATCTCTATGATGAAAATGCACATGGATGAATAGATAAAACAATGCAAATATGCAAGATATCAACTCCCCCAAACTTGTTCTTTTACTTGTCCACAAGTGAACTTTCTAGAACTCATAGGGAGAGAGGTTTGAAGGTGAGAGCTCATAGCCAAAAGAAACACATAAAGCACTCAAATCAACATCTAAATTCAGCATTAGTACATCCTCTCTTATTATACTCTAGCTTCTCTAGGCCTATTCAACTCTTTTCATCCCTACACTCATCATCATGCATTCACACATGCAAATCAGCCAACTCTCAAGTTCATTAAGCATAGCATCAAGTGAATTCTTGCAAATGGTCAGTTGGTCCAAGTCATTGGGTTGGGTAAGGGAAGGCTTTTATTCAAGTGATTCAAGAGGTTCGAAACATAAAATCTTTAAGGTGGTTTACTCTCGAAACAAGTAGCCTTGACATTGCACATAATATATCTAAGAAAGGGATCAACTCATGCATACAATGCTCAATCTCCATTGTTCTACCCTTTTCCCAAACATACAATTACACAATCATTCTCAAATGTCAAACCCAACTCACATCTCTCACCAAAAGATCCTAAGAACATTAACTCCTTCTCTTTGAAATCTACAAGGGATTTTTCACAACCTCAAAACATTACTTAGCTCCTAACAGCTTTGCTAGCCCCTTTTTCTTTCTTTTTCTTTTCTTTTCATATTTTTTTTTTTTTTTTTTTTTTTTTTTAAATGGGGGCCAAGACTTTTCATAACTTGAGCTAGAGGTTTTTTTTTTACTTATCCCAGTAAGACAATTCACTTAAACACAAAGAGTTATTTCTTTTTCTTTTTCATTGCTCCCAAATCATAATCACAACTCTCACCCCCCCCCCCCCCACCTATAGCTAGACAATAGAGTGCCCAATCTAGCAAGAATGAAGATCAAGCATTGTCGTTCCCGATACTCTCAACATTATGCACATGTAAGACTTTCCGAAGAAGGCCTCACTCATCAAACAATGAAAGCTTAAAAGGAGGGAAAGGTTTTGGGAGTGGTCTACCACTAGAGTTTGTCAGAATAAGATTGGCATAAAGGATGTGACAACTCAGGTGTGTATAGCCATGACTCAGTACACAAGGGACCATGAGCAAGAAGCATTAAGTTCGTTCAGTTCAAATAAGGTTGTAGTTGACTTCAAAGACTGAGTTTCAGCAATCAACAAGTTTCAGGAAGAGTCTTCAAGGCTCGAAGCATACAAGTGTTTTTGAGAGATGCATAAGCTATTCAGGTGCAAAGTAATGTCCTTTACAAGGCATTTCAAATCATTGCTCCTAATGCAAGTAAATGCAACCTATATGTTCTAGACTCTCCTAGAAATGCCAATGATGCAAACTAAATGAATTTTTTTTTTTTTTTAATTTTTATTTTTAATGCAAATATATATGTATAATGCAATGCATGAGACTCAAAATCATCAAAGCAAACGTGATCAAATACTTGGTACCTCCCCCAAACTTAAATGACACAGTCTCTGTGTTGTCAAGGAGAGAGAGATACCCAAAAAGAGAAAACTAATATGCAAAAAACGAAATGGTATATACAAGGGAAAGTAGTGGGTTACCTTCTATGGAGAATGAGTAGAGGGAGATGCTCCCTCCTCGTCGTCCTCAGGTGGTAACTCTTCAAGGTGCTCATCAGTAAGAGTGCCCATCTCTTCAATGTAGAAGGCTTGCCCGAACACAGTTGGTTTCTTCATTTTCTCCTTGATGTCAAAGTGGAGAACATGCCCTTTACCCAAATGGAGATCAATCGTGCCCTCTTTCACCTTAACAATTGCTCCTGCTGTAGCTAAGAATGGCCTTCCAAGAATCAATGGGTCCTGAGCCTCCTCACCCATCTCAAGCACCACAAAATCTGTAGGTATCTCATATTTTCCAATCTTCACAGGTAGGTCCTCTAAGATGCCCACAGGGTACTTCACTGAACGATCAGCTAACACCAGAGAGAGTTTACACTTCTTGTACTGAGTGAATCCAAGCTTCTTTGCAACAGACAAAGGCATCACGCTGACACTAGCTCCCAAATCGCAGAGACATTTCTCAAATACCATAGGTCCAAGAGCACAAGGTAGTGTGAAGCATCCTGGATCCTCTAACTTCTCTGGAACATCAAGCCTTTGGATGATGGCACTGCACTCATGGGTAAGAATCATCATGCTTTCCATTTCCTTCTTCTTTGCAGCTACAACATCTTTCAGGAACTTGTTGTATTGAGGAATCAACATGAAAGCATCGATGATGGGCATTGCAACCTGAGCTTCACTCATTTGCTTGTCAAACAAAGCCTTGTACTTCTCTAGCAGCTGCCTCTTGAATCTACCAGGGAATGGTAGTTTGGGTTCATAGGGAGGAGGAACAAAAGAATTCTCACTTGCTGGAGCAAGAACTTCACCATCTTTCACTGTTTTCTTCGCTTCCCCAACCTTTCCTTTACCCTTGGCTTCCACAATCTTCTCCAAGATTTCATCATTGATTTTCTCATCAACAATCACCACTTCATCATCTAAGTTGATGGCCAC
The DNA here is from genome assembly GCF_020379485.1 of Brassica napus. Classification (NCBI taxonomy): domain Eukaryota; kingdom Viridiplantae; phylum Streptophyta; class Magnoliopsida; order Brassicales; family Brassicaceae; genus Brassica; species Brassica napus. The sequence continues at coordinate 10,604,109 of NC_063445.1, read as the reverse complement.
CTCTTCACCTAGTTTCTCAGCATCCCTGGTGAGGGTTGTAGGAGGTAACTGCTTACCACTCCTAAGGGTGATAGCTTTGGCCTCCTTGGGGTTTTGGTCAGATTTTCCAGGTAGAGATCCTTGCTGGCGAGTCTGGTGAGTGTTCATGGAAGCAAACTGATTCTCTAAATTCTTGACTGTAGAAGCAAGATGTGAGAACTTGTTGTTGAGCTCATTGTAGCTTCCATCAATCTTGGAATGAAGGTTTTTCAACTCATATCCAACATGCTTCTCACTTCTAGTCTGAGACTCCAAGATTTGTTTCAGCAGGGTGTCAGTGCTGCTCTCTTGAGGAGCAGAGGAACCAGATGAGGGGTTTTGATGAGGTTGATAGCTGCCTTGCTGGTTGTTTCGAGGCGGATAACCACTCTGTTGGTTGTTGGGGTAGGATTTCTGTTGGTAGTTGTTGTACTGAAAGTTGGGCTCTTTTTTGTACCAGCTACCATTGTTGTTGATGAAACACAGCTCTTCCTGACCTTCCAAACCCTCAACCTCATGGACAACAGGTGGTGTATCTTGGCTTGGGTTACCAACAAAGTGCAGCTGCTCTTGTGTGGCTTTATCAGCAAGGAGGATGTCTATCTTATCCTGTAGAGCTTTCAACTCCTTCCTCGTCTGCTTATCATCTGTTCGACTGCTTCTGTCGTGGTCTCCACTGTAGACTGCATCACTCTTTACCATGTTGTCAACCAGCTCCTCTGCATCTTCCTCAGTTCTCCCCAAGAAGAACCCATTGCTAGCTGTATCCAGTCTGGCCCTGTACTTAGGAAGAGCACCACGGTAGAATGTGCTCAGCAAGCTCTCCTTAGAGAAACCATGGTGTGGGCATTGAGCTTGGTAGCCCTTGAATCTCTCCCAGGCTTCACTGAATCCTTCCAAGTTCTTCTGTTGGAAACTGGAGATCTCATTTCTCAGCTTAGCAGTTCTTGAGGATGAGAAGAATTTCTCCAAGAATGCTCTCTTGCACTCATCCCAAGTGGTGATAGAGTGGCTGGGTAGAGACTTCTCCCACTGACGTGCCTTATCCCCCAAAGAGAAAGGGAATAGCTTGAGCTTTAAGGCATCTTCGGACACACCATTGGTTTTTGACAACCCACAGTAGCTGTCGAACCTATCCAAGTGATCAAATGGGTCCTCCAGAGCCAAGCCATGATACTTGTTGTTCTCGATCACGTTGAGGAGTCCTGACTTGACCTCAAAGTTGTTGGCTGCCACAGCTGGTGCTCGGATTCCGAATCTGTGACCATGTATGTTGGGGCGGTCGTAAGTGCCAATGGGTCGAGCTGCCCGCGGTTGGTGTTCTGCCCCTTGCGGTGGATCTGCCATATCAATATCCAAGTGGGCCTGGTGTTCTTCTTCTCTTCTAGCTCTAGCACACTCCCTCTCAAAAGCTCTGATGTCTGCTACTATTGGAACTAGGTTTGATGGACCCCTGCTCCTCAAGTTCATACACCTGAAAGTGAAAGGTAGGTGAAGAAGAAGAATCAGTAACAAAACAAAATTAAAATGACTTAGTCTCAAGCAAGTGACTAAATCTCAATGTTTAAATCTACTCAGAATTTGGCAACGGCGCCAATTTGATGTTAGGAGTTTTCAAGGCTCCTAAGACAAATGTTGTAGTATAGTGATTGTCGAACCAGTTCTGAGGGATATCAAAGCACTGAGAATGCAAGTACTCACTTAATCTAAGTGCAACCAATGATTTAGATGGGTTTTAAACTACTACTAATACTAGAAAGCAATAACAAAATGATACTTTCTTGACTAAGGGAAAAGAGAACTCATGGGCATAGGGATTAGACCTTGGGTGATCAAGTATCGAACTAAGGATGGCAAATGATCAATCAAACTATCAACCTTAAGCCTAGACACAATTCTAAGCAAGCTCTATGTCTAGATGAATGCTCATTTGCTAACATATCTCAAACATCAAATGTCTTTGGTTGAATAATATGAAAGCAATCATTACTAACAAGTCTATTAGCTATCTTAGCACCTTTAACAACAAATGTCTTTGGCAAAGTATACTAAAAGCCTAGGAGAGTTGTCTCAGGCATTTCATCAAACACCTTTCGGGTGGAAAATGCCTATTGATCAACTTTTGAGTGGCCAACTCAGAAGATGCATTAGGAATACTCTACTAGCAAGGAACAAGAATGATCTACACTAAAACATCCTAGAACTAACCTAATCACCCTTAATCTCCCTAACCCATGAATTCAAAAGGTGATTACTCACTAATCTCCATGATTCCTCTTAAACCCATATTGGATTTCAGATTAATCATGTAGAGAAATAGATAAGAAATCAACAATAACACAAGAACATAACAATCAAAATCCAAGAGATGAACTTCTCAAGAGAGTTTTTGTGTATTTCTCAATAGATCAAAAGATAATCTCTCTGGTGGCTACCAAAGATGTTTAAAACATAGGTTTTAGAAATGTAAAACGTCCAAAATAAATTGCAAAAAGGTCCTTGAGAAGTCATGATTTTCGGCAGCAAAATAACGCGGAGCGACTTGCAGGTGTCGCTCCGGAAGGTCGCTCCAGGGCCGATTTTTGGTGTCTCCGGGCGAGAGGTCCCGAGCGACTTTGGTGTGTCGCTCCAACGAGTCGCTCTGGATCGGGAGCGACCTTGATAGGTCGCTCTGAGAGGTCGCTCCAGGGTCATCTAAGACTGTTCGGAGTGACGAGAACGCGAGCGACTTCATGGCGTCGCTTTAGGAGGTCGCTCCGAGAGGTGTGTGAGATGCGAGCGACCTCGGCGCGTCGCTCTGGGCAAGTCGCTTCACGGGGTGAGTATGGCGAGCGACTTCACGGGGTCGCTCCAGCTAGGTCGCTCTGAGAGGTGCTTTGGAGCGACCTCATGACGTCGCTGCGGAACCTCGCTCCCCTGCTCTGCTCGTCCAATGATCACATATATCACCTCCTTTGAGCTCCAAATGCATCCAAATGTCCCTAAGAACTCCATGTGGCACTCCAGTACCTAATAGAGACTCATGTATGCAAAATGCAACCTAAACATGTCTAAATCCTAATCTCTATGATGAAAATGCACATGGATGAATAGATAAAACAATGCAAATATGCAAGATATCACTTATCCGGAGCCCAGTACTGAGATATGCGACACGCCTCATTGGCTCATTGCTATACGGGACAACCACAGCCGCATCAGTCACGCAATGGGAGTTGTGCCTCCTGTACCAAGGTGTGAGGCATTTGCTACCGACATTTGGAAACTCTACATTCCCACCTGCTACTGCCTTCAACATGGGAGCGGTGATGGCCGCAAACTTAGCAGGATACAAGGGAAAAGTAACCAAATCCAAGAGCAATGCATGTGGATTTGGTGCAGTGATTACTCGGATCCTTAGACATGTGGGTGTAGACTGCCAGAACCAGCAGGTAGCACTGGACAGATCGAACAACATTGCTTGGAACTACCTGGATGTCATTTCTCTAGTAAGTAAGGAGTTCATAGCTGGTCCCCACTCGAGGATCGATCGGGATGGTCCTTACGTCCACGTATTCCAGGACCGAGCGAAGAAAACACTCTACTGCCACCTGCCTCAGATCGGCCTGACTGCTCTACTTTCAGAGGCTGCAGTTGAGTTCCTACCCCCTGCTACCGCACTAGTAGACAAGCCATCCTTCTTCACGCCAAAATATCAGACCAAAGGCAAGGCCGTGGTTGATGAAGAAGGAGAAGATGAGGCTGCACAAGCCATTCCAGATGATTCACAACCCCATCAGACTCCAGCCAGTACAAGCTGCAAGAGCTTCCACCGAACGCCACTTCGCGCCAGCAACAACATTGGAGAGATCAGAGCATAAAGACAAACAACGACATGCTACACAAGATCTGGGCTGCCATTTCACGTATCAGGCCGTGTCGTTGCCAAAAGGATGATGTAGTTCATCGGGACAACTCTCCATCCAGCTCTGGTTCGGGTTCGAGTGGTACACACAGGGTAAGAAAGAGGTCCAAGAGACCCAACGATGCAGGAACATCTGGAGCAGGAGACGAGGAGTAGGAGCTATCACCGGCCAGTATTGCCATTTGATTTCCGACCGCGCTATTTTATTTTCTTTTTTATTCTAACGTTTTATGGTCTTATTTTCTCTTAATTTTGAACTTAGTTTTTTTTTTCTTAATTATGAGTTCGTATTTCTTTTACATGGTTTATTCGTTTTATTTGGTTGTGTTTTGAGTAGTTTTTAATTCGTATTCAGTTTTGCCTTGCTAGATAAACCAAATAACTAATATCCGAGGAAAGAGGTTATATCAAGTGTTCCTCAGAATTTCCTCGGTATTTCTTAAAAAAAAAAAAAAATCAATGGTAGTCTGTTTCCGAGTCATCATCACCAGATGAATCTGAATTTGGATCTTGGTGAAACTCTCCAATCACTGGTTCATCCTCTACGTGAACGACGGCTTCCTCTCCAAAGTCGGTTAAATCGACTACAAGGCCAACTCCAGCTAAATCTTCTGCTGCACTTAAGTTGCCGGATGTGCTTGGTTGTAGTGGGTCTTCCAGCTCAGAACTTCCCTGAACTCGGCCTCTCGGGTTGAGTCTTGTAACAGTAACCCATGGATCATCTCTGTTCCTCACCCGGGGGTACTTGATATAACAAACCTGTAACATTTAAAAAAATTATAAATTAATACACATGATGATGAATCATTCTGAATAATTAACATTTAAATACCTGATCGGCCTGAGAAGCAAGAATGAAAGGATCATAATATTGCAGCTTTCGCCTCGAATTTACTGATGTAACACCAAATGCATCTGTTCTCACACCTCGATCTGGAGTGTTGTCGTGCCAATCACAATAGAAAACAGTACAGCGCAATCCAACCATGCCCAAATACTTGATTTCCAAAATCTCATGTATGTGTCCGTAGTATACATCATCTCCTGATGCAGAACAAACGCCAGCATCATAAGTCGTACTCGAACGTCTCCTCTTCTGAGTTGTGAATGCATATCCTCGAGTACAAAATCTCGGATATGACTTCACAACAAAGTTTGGTGCAACGACCATCTCACGTATCCAATCGTCAAATGTTTCACCTCTGGCCAAACCAGCAGACACCTATTAATAGCACATATATATATGTTATATCAATAAATGTGAATTAGTATAAATATGTGATAAAATATATTTTAATTTGTTTAAAGCACTCACATAAGTAAACATCCATCCAGTAAATTCTCTCTGCTTCATTTCTTCTAGTTCGTCCTCTGTGGCGTATCTATACTCGAACCGCTTTTCTGCCATGAAAATCCTGTATATGATGACAATAATGTAATTAATTAAGATTTAAATTTCAACTTGTTAAAATAAAAATTTGTAAGCTCATTTATTTACCTCTCATATTGAAGAACGTCTTCGCAGTTGGTGAGCAAATATGTTTGCAAATGACTGCGCTCCTGCTCAGTAAGTCGACGGTCCTTTGGTTTTCCGCTAAGTCGTCCAACGTCTGTGAAAATGTCTGGAACCGTAACATGATATGTTGCCCGTTCGCCTCTATCATCATGCCGAGCAGGTCTTCTGTTTTTGGTCTGAACTTCTGCTGGAAAGTAGTACTCGGCAAAGTTTGAAGTTTCTTCATTGATCATCTGTGCGACTATAGAACCTTCCACCCTACTTAAAATTTTCACCATCTTTTTCAAATGGAACATATAACGCTCATACAGATACATCCATCTATACTGCACAGGACCACCAAGTTCCAATTCTCTTGCCAGGTGAATAACAAGATGCTCCATAACATCAAAAAATGAGGGAGGAAATATCTTCTCAAGGTTGCACTGAATCACGGCTATGTTAGTCTTCAAATTTTCAATACCTTCAAGAGTCACTGATCTCGTGCATAAATCGCGGAAGAAACCACTTATCCCTGCAATTGCTTCATGAATATTTCGTGGTAATAGTTCCTTGAAGGCGAACGGAAGGAGGCGCTGCATCATTACATGGCAATCGTGGCTTTTCAAGCCAGTAAACTTTCCTTCCTTTCTGTCGATACAGTTACGCAAATTTGATGCGTAACCGTCTGGAAATTCCACATCGTTTGAAATCCAATCAAAGAACGCATCTTTTCCCTCTGCATCAAGTCGGTATATGGGAAAATGAGCCCTACCATTCTCATCAACATGAAGTTCTGAACGAGCACATATATCGACTAAATCCAGTCCTGACTTCAAATTATCCTTTGTTTTACCTTGAACATTAAGGATCGTGTTCATGAGATTGTCAAAAAAGTTCTTCTCAATATGCATGACATCTAAATTATGCCTTAGCAGATGATCCTCCCAGTATGGCAGATCCCAGAAAATACTTTTTTTGTGCCAGTTATGTAGTTCTCCAACAGCATCTACCGGAAAACGCTCATGTCCACCGACGTCTGGCGTCCTTTCTGCACCAAAATCTCTTAGTTGTATCTTCAAATCTTTCCCACAAATTTCCGGAGGTGGACTGTCAAACACCCTCTTGTTCTTCGTAAACAAATTCCTACTCCTACGATATGGATGATCAGGTGGTAGGAATCTCCTGTGACAGTCAAACCAACACGTTTTCCTTCCGTGTTTTAGTTGGAAAGCATCAGTGTTATCTTGACAATATGGACATGATAGCCTTCCATGCGTTGTCCATCCAGACAACATACCATATGCTGGAAAATCACTTATTGTCCACATTAGTACTGCCCGCATTTGAAAGTTTTCTTTACACGAAACATCGTATGTTTCAGCACCTTGAGCCCATAGTTGTTGCAACTCATATATTAGTGGCTGAAGAAACACATCAAGTGATCTCTTAGGATGCTCTGGTCCGGGAACGAGAATCGAGATAAACAAAAACTCTCGTCGCAAGCACAAGTTTGGGGGTAGGTTGTATGGTGTAAGAATGATGGGCCATAGAGAATACTGTCTTCCACTCTTGCCAAACGGACTGAAACCATCAGTACATAATCCAAGGTAGACATTTCTTCTCTCATACGCAAAGTCGGGATACTTTGATTGGAAATGTTTCCACGCTTTTGCATCTGAAGGATGTCTGATCTCACCATCTGTTGAGTGCTCCGCATGCCATCTCATTGGTTGCGCTGTGCGTTCAGACAGATACAACCTCTGCAACCTTTCCGTCAAAGGTAAATACCACATCCCTTTATATGGCACTGGAACTCTTCCACTCGTATCTTTATAACGAGGCTTTCCACAAAATTTGCATGTAACCCGCTGTTCATCCGCCCTCCAATAAATCATGCAGTTGTCGCTGCATACATCTATTACCTGATACGATAAACCAAGACGAGCTACGAGTTTCTGAACCTCGTAGTATGAACCAGGAGCTACATTATCCTCGGGTAGAATACCTTTTACAAAATCAGCAATCGCATCCACACAGTCTTCAGCCAAATTATAATATGTTTTAATGCCCATCAATCTTGTAGCAGATGATAAAGCTGAATGACCATCTCTGCAACCTTCGTACAATGGTTGCTTTCCAGCATCCAACATATCATAAAATCTCCTAGCTTCTGCATTGGGTAAATCTTCCCCTCTAAAATGATCATTTACCATCTGCTCAGTACGTACACCATAATCTACATCTGTTCTAATTGGTTCTTCTAATCTAACCGCTGGCTGAGGTTCGCTAGTACTACCATGTTCATAATCAGTTTCCCCATGATGATACCAAATTTTGTAACTTCGTGTAAACCCACTCAAATATAGATGAGTCCAAACATCCCACTCTTTAATAACCTTTCTATTTTTACAATTAGAGCAAGGACATCTTAACATACCTGTTTTTTCTTCCGGTTGTCGGTGAACTAACCCCATGAATTCGGTTATACCTCGTTGGTATTCTTCCGTAAGCAATCTCGTGTTCGGATCCAAATGAGGTCGATTGATCCAAGAACGAAAATAATTTGAAGAAGACATATTTTTTATGAATCAAATTCGTGTGTAAATAGAGTAAGAGGGAGGATGAAGATATGGAGTGAATGAAGAGGAAGAGGAGTGCTTGTATTTATAGTTTAAATCCTGCCGACAGACCGAGGAAATTCCGACGGAATTCCGACGGAAAAGGCTAGTTCGTCGGAATTTCCTCGGAATTTTGTAAAATCCCCCAACGGCTCTCCAACGGCTATAATATTTCCTCGGAATTCATCGGTTTTTTCCGAGGAACCCATTTTTCCTCGGAATTTCCTCGGAATATTCCGACGGATAGATATTTCCTCGGAATTCCGTCGGTATATTCCGAGGAAATTCCGAGGAAACCCAATTTTGTGCTTCCTCGGAATTTCCTCGGAAATTCCTCGGGATATTTCGAGGATTTCATTTTCCGTCGGAATGTCCGTCAGAATACCGCTGTTTTCTTGTAGTGGTATATCCGCAACGAGGTCTAAGTCAAAGTGTCCACTATAAGTTTGCAATCTCTCTCTTTAGTTGAATCTGTAACGATTACAACCACGATACAATCAAGGGAGAAGATACATGGACAAAGGGTGGGGCAGTTGCCCACCATGACTTTTAAAATTTCAATGTATTTTCTTTAAATTTTTAGTGAATGCCCCTATGTATATACAAAATAATTTCTAGATTCGTCACTGATTACAATTTAGAATCTCTCAAACAGAGTCTTTACAATCCTATCTGAATTTGCAGAACTAATTCCTCGCAAAATCGTGGCGTTTTTATTCTCAACCATACAATTCACAGCATCCCTCTTCCTTATAAGGCTATAACCTATCACTCCAACAAGAATGTCCCTTCATGATGTTATATAATAACCAAACATTTATTTGATTCATTCCCCAAATGATTCATATTTTCCATTCGCATATGATTGCTGGCTTCAGGTCAAACACAGATTATATATAATACATACTCAACAAAATGCATTTGTCCATTTTATTAATACCGAGAAATGATCATTCTACTTTCTTTTCTAACAGCTATATAACTTATATTGCTTCTTTTGTTTGTTTTTAACACATGTTACTTCTTTTAGTTACCTTTAAGAATCAAAATGTTCAGATTATTATGCTCTCTCTTCATTACAAAATTAATCTTAATTAAACGATGCTTAAATTGGAGAAATAGTCACACTTTTACTTTGAAACGAAGTAAAAAGAAAACACGTTAAGTGCAATTGTTGATGGTGTCACCGCGAAGTTCGTCCAAAGGCACACAACCCTTCCCCAACATGGACCTCAATAATCAATTAACATCATAGCCCCTTTATTAAGCAAGCATTTGACTTTTTACTCCTATAAATCCACAATCAAAATTCAATTCTCATCATCACCAACACAATCACCTCTCTCCTTCTCAACTCAAAACCAAAAGGATACAAACATGGAAATCTCAAAAACCCTTTTGCTAGTGGTTTCTCTTGTGGCTGCAACTTGTTTCTTGCAAGCCAAGGCAGCTGGAGTTTACTGTAGCAACCCTTACACTAGATGTTACCGCAAGTACATTCAATGTCCAGAGGAATGTCCAAGCACAACTGCTATGAACTCCAAGTACAAAGTTTGCTACGCGGATTGTGATAGACCCACTTGCAAATCCCAATGCCGCAGTAAGATTTTTTGATACCTTGTCATATAAGTTTCCACATTTCAAAAAAAAAAAAAAAAAAAAAAAAAAAAAGTTTCCACATTTCCCACATTCTTGTGCACTCTTTATTTCAAGAAATGTTGGATCATATGTTTTTTTTGGTATAGTGCGGAAACCGAACTGCAACAGACCTGGATCAGCTTGTTATGACCCTAGGTTCATTGGAGGAGACGGCATTGTGTTCTACTTCCATGGAAAGAGCAATGAAGAATTCAGCCTCGTCTCTGACTCTGACCTTCAGATCAATGGTAGGTTCATTGGCCACAGACCCGCTGGTCGTGCCAGAGACTTCACATGGATCCAAGCTCTCGGGTTCCTCTTCAACTCCCACAAATTCTCTCTTGAAGCCGCCAAAACCGCTACATGGGACAACGAAGTCGACCATCTCAAGTTCACTTTCGATGGCCAAGACTTATCTGTCCCGGAAGAAACTCTCTCCACCTGGTTAGTACTCAAACAAAAACTCAGATTGAATATATATTTTCCAAAATTCTTGAAATCAATATTGTAATCTTGAAAAACAGGTACTCACCAAACAAGGACATCAAGATCGAGAGAGTGACTTCGAGAAACAGCGTGATCGTGACAATCAAAGACAAAGCCGAGATCATGGTCAACGTTGTTCCAGTGACAAAAGAAGACGACAGGATCCACAGCTACAAAGTACCATCAGATGACTGCTTTGCACATCTAGAGGCCCAGTTCAAGTTCTTCAACCTTTCACCAAAGGTCGATGGAATCTTGGGACGAACCTACAAACCTGATTTCCAGAACCCTGCTAAGCCTGGGGTTGCAATGCCAGTGGTTGGTGGTGAAGACAGCTTCAAGACCTCATCTCTCCTCTCCAATGACTGTAAAACTTGCATTTTCTCTGAATCACATACAGAGATTGAGTCCGTTAAGTCAGAGATTGAATATGCAGCTTTGGATTGCACCCGTGGAGCGTCTTCTGGATACGGAATCGTGTGCAGGAAGTAAGGAAGTCGTATAAAAACTTTGCTTACAAGAAGAATAAGGCCAGAGAGCAGTAGCTTCTGCTGGATATTTTACAAAGTAAAATAATTGTCATGAAAAGATGTTATATGTACTTGATATTTACTACTTTGAAATGCGTTTTCTATTGTATCATCCACCATGTATTCTATTTTGTATAATTGTATTAACTTAATCATTATTAATGATATATTACTAATAGACATTGCTTAATTATCAACAAGTTCAGGTAGAAGAAAGAGACAGACAAATATTGTTGAAGAGTTGCAGACGAAGTACATCATTAATTATAACTAATTCAATAATAATTAAAAGCGGGGATAGCTCAGTTGGGAGAGCGTCAGACTGAAGATCTGAAGGTCGCGTGTTCGATCCACGCTCACCGCATAATTTTTCTTTTTATTTATCACGCAGTTGACTCAAAGTCTAATACGTCGCAGTGATAAATAAATCCAAAGAAATTTAAACAATTAAACAAGCTTACACGCGGTGCTAGGTATTCTTCTTTTGTTCTATATCGATTTTGTGCATCCGATTTGGTTTTCTGAGCCGGCAGAACATATATCATAGCTTAGTTTTATTGTTGTCATATAAAAAAAACATTTCTAATCTGTTGGGAGAGCGTCAGACCGAAGATCTGAAGGTTGCGTGTTCGATTCACGCTGACCTCATTATTCTCATTTTTATTTATCACTTAAACCTGTTACGGGTGTGTACTCAAAGTCTAAAACGACGTCGTTGTCGCCCCGCAGTGATAAATAAATCCAAAGAAATTTAAACAATTCAGCATGCTTGCACGCGATGCTAGGTGTTCGTCTTCTGTTCTATATCGATTATGTGCTTCCGATTTGGTTTTCTGAACCGCCAGAACATATATCATAGCTTAGTTTTATTGTTGTCATATAAAAAACATTTCTAATCTGTTTAGAAACATCAATACTCCCCTTATATTATATAACAAATCACATCCATTTTAAAATGCAAAACTAAATCACGTGAATGAAATAGTCTTTAACTATGTGTTTTACTCCAAAGTCTATTAAAAGCTAATAAGAAATACAAAATTAAAATCATGAAACTATATAGACATTATCATAAGAAAAATTAAAATTTAAAATAATAATTTAGAAATGTAATCATATCGGTGCAATAAATATTTGATATCACGAAAAGATAATGAAAACAAATGCGATCAAAATATTTTTGGAGATACCCAATCTTTGTAGGTTATTATCTAAATCAATTTGAGTGTTTTATTTCACTTTAAATTGATATATCTATCCTATACTAAAAGGGATATATGAGGAGTAGGGAGGCTGTCCACGTCCTCAATTAAATCAACCAATAGGAGACATTCGTTTTGCCACGTCATCAGTATTTGTCCTGAAGCTCGAGAAAGTCGGCGAAGGCACTTACGGGAAGGTTTACAGATCCAGAGAGAAAGCTACCGGAAAGACGCGTCTCCATGAAGACGAAGAAGGCGTTCTTTCCACCACTCTCCGCAATATCTCCATCTTACGCATGCTCGCTTGCGATCCTCACATCGTCAGGTTCGGATTCCCTCTCTCACTCTCTCTATTGGAGTTGTGTTAGGGTTTCGTATATCATAGTGTTCGTTTCGTTAGATCTCGATTTCATATTGCTTGGTTGATTCGTTAGATTGGAGATGATTGATCTCAGTTAGGATTTTGGATGATCAATTAGGATTCTGGAGATGATTCGTAGAGTTGATAGATCTCAATTAGGATTCAGGATGATAAACCACTGCATCTCGATCCTCAGTATCTGTTAGTTTCATCTATTTACTTATCTGATTGTTGATTTTCTTCAGGTTGATGGATGTTAAGCAAGGACTGAGCAAAGATGGCAAAACTGTGCTCTACCTGGTGTTCGAGTACATGGACACTGATGTCAAGAAGTACATCAGAAGTTTCCGTCAAACCGGAGACAACATTCCTCCCCAAATCGTCAAGAGCTTGATGTACCAACTCTGCAAAGGAATCGCATTCTGCCATGGCCACGGTGTGCTGCACAGGTATATAATGTTTACAAGTGAGAATGATTTAAGAGAGAAATCTTACTACTTTCTCTTGGTTTTGTTAACAGAGATCTTAAGCCTCACAATCTCTTGATGGATCCCAAGACGATGAGGCTCAAGATTGCAGATCTTGGTTTAGCCAGAGCCTTCACTCTCCCTATGAAGAAGTATACCCATGAGTTAATAATCTCTGTTGATCTGTTTGAGCTCAATGTCATTGTATCTGGTTATAAACTGGTTACCTCCAAGGCGATTTTGATCTGTTTTTTTTTTTCAAATCTGTAGGTGGGTATTGAAGGCTAGAAGCTCTATATTCACACGAGAAAGGATAAAAGAAGGTTAAGTGGCAGAAATTCTCAGGAAAAGCACCAGGACTTACCTGGTATCAGGTGGAATTACTAAATCTTTTCAGAATTGAAAAGATATATTTGTCATTTAGATAGCAAGATGTGATCTAATGAACAATATTTGAAATATCTGTTGCAGGCATACTTTGATGCGCCGGGGTTTAGTAATTTAAGTTTTCTTTTTCCATCTGAAGAAGATTCTTTAACGAAACAAGGAAAATAAATTAGTACGTATTCCTCTTAGTATCACTAGACATGAAAATAAAAGTTTTGTGCTCACTTCACCACCACAGGTTAGTTTATATCTAACTTAGCACCAACATCTTATGCTCATTTGGTATTCCTCTTACTATCACTAGACATTATAGACTGCATACTGGGAAAGTTAACACTGAAACATCACATGAGTGGTGCTATATCTCATGTTCCAAGAGCTCCTGGAAACTGCAGCGTGGGCTTTCATCTTTCGTGTGTGGATCTTATCATGATGAAAAAGCTGTTGGCATTGTAAGGTAATCTATGATGAAATTGGTTTCATACATGATTTAGGTATGCTCACAAAAAAAATCAGTTCACCTAACCAGTCGTCTCTCTCTTTGATGACAAGTACCGGGTGGAGATGGCAGTATCAGATGCATCCGACTCTGCTCTGTTTGTGGCTTTCGATGCTGAGATGAACAAGCTGATCAATGTTCCTGCTGCATGAGTGTCTCAAGACATGGTAACATCAATCAATTGGCCTCTGTTATTTGTGTGTAGCTTTAGTAAAATTGAAAGGACTGTTTAGTTATTTGTGATTGTCCAACATGGCACCAGCATGGAGGATGCACATAACATTGCCTTCCCACAGTGCCTCAGAGACATACTGGGGAGGGCCTTAACATTCCAGCAGAAACTTTCAAGGTTTAATTTCTCATCAAAGCATCAGTCATTCACCTTAACCAGAGCTTCCCCTTCCAGATTTTGCAGAGCAGGTAATCTCTCTCTATATTTACGTTTAAGCACTCCAAGCATTATTGTGTTATGTATACCCTTACTCCTCCACAGGGAGGTGATGAAAACACCGGCAATGATGTTCCAGGAGCTATATATAGAGATACTTCTGAAGCTCTTTAAAGAGGTGCTCCAGTCAACAACGGCGGACCCATTACTCATGTCATGGTGGAAGGCAAGAAACAGCCTCTAAACCTACCAAAAACCATGTTCGCAATGGTTAAGCTTCAGATTACTGGAGCCTAATGGAATGTTGCAGACTTCCAAAGCTGCTTTTTGTCGTTTTCTTAGAAAAAATCCTTAATAAATGTGTACTTGAGCTATTTGGCTATGTATTTCAGATGACTTAGAAAAGAGCCTCCTTCAATTATTTATGTGTACTTGAGCTATTTGGCTATGTATTTCAAATGACTTATAAAATAGACTCCTTCAACTAATTTATGTTTGCTTACACTTTTCAAGTGTATTAAACGAATAACTGGTAACAAAGTCAAATATATTGTTTCACCTGCTAGCTGATCCGTTAAAATGTCTTTTAATAGTTGTATGAATTGTTAAAATCTAACCTTAGCTATTTTGACCCGTTTTAAAGTGCATGTAACATCTCTTCTTAAACACACGTCCACTACAAGAAAGCTATGTTTATGTCCTTTTGCTGATATTGTTAACCAAAGAACTGGTAAGAGATACAAATATATTACAATTCCTTCGCGACGTCTTACATATAGAAAAGTATAACAACTCCTTCTCATCATATTATCGATAATTTGTATTAAAACAGTGAGAGCAAATACATTCCCAGACTCAACCACGTTGTATCTTAGGGTCACACAGCATATCACACTTTCTGTGATAAAAATATCTATGTTGTAGAGCAACTTGCGACAAAATAATACTCTGTCCATGAGGTTCCTTTGTGTACGTTTTTTTTAAAGCGGACCAATGAAAAATAATCGGCCAATGAAAAATAATTAATCAAACAAGTAATAAAAGAAAGATATAAACCTTAGATAGAGTGTCCAGACGAAAATAATAGGCCAATTGTTTTTACAAAATGATCATTTAACTTTTAACTTAAACAATTATAACCGAAAATATTATTTTAGTGAAATATATTATTTATATAAATATAATTATATTTTTTATTTACATAATAGTTTGTAAAGAAATATTTAGTGTAAATAATATCATAATTTTATAAAATACTAAATAAAATTAGGTTGGTTTTCAACTTTCACAAATAAAAAGTATTATTTGTAAACTTAAAAAAGAATTTATCAAAAATATTCTTTTTCAGGAGAGAAAATAGAAAAATATATTGGAGACAAATCCATCTCTTTATGAAATTCCTCTATTTTAGAAAAAAATAGAGGAATACACTGAAGATGGTCTAAGGCATGGCCGAGGTAAATGATCGACGTTGAGATTTCAGGTTTTCTGATTCTTACTATTCTAATGTTTTAATATAATTTGAATATTCCATTTGCTCTATAATATAATGATTTAAAAATATTTTTTGTTTCACTATATAAATTGTTTTTATATTTCAATGTAACTTTATACTTATTGGATACTGAGTGGCCAATTAAATTATGTAAATTACTGTGTAATTGATTAAATTTATCTATTAAATGACAGTTTTCTAAAATAATAACTTTAATATTACATATTTTAATTAAAAATAGAGGATATAAGCCTCAGATAGAGTGTCTACGTAGGCGAAAATAATCGGCCAATGAGAAACTATATTTTTCCCATGTCACCTCCTCTATTTGTTTTTACAAAATAATCCTTTAACTTTTTACTTAAATAATTATAACCGAAAAATAATTTTTGAGTGAAATATATTATTTATATAAATATAATTACATTTTTTATTTACATAATAGTTTGTAAAGAAATATTTAGTGTAGATAATATCATAATTTTATAAAATACTAAAATATATTGGGTTGGTTTTCAACTTTCACAAATAAAAAATATTATTTGTAAACTCAGAAAATAATATATCAAGAATATTCCTTTTTAGGATAGAAAATAGAAAAATACATCGGAGACAAATCCATCTCTATTATGAAATTTCTCTATTTAAGAGAAAAAAAAGAGGAATACGTTGAAGATGGTCTAAGGCATGGCCGACGTAAATGATCGACGTTGAGATTTTAGCTTTTCTAATTCTTAATATTCTAATGTTTCAATATAATTTGAATATTCCCTTTATTTTATAATATAATGGTTTAAAATTATTTTTTGTTTCACTATATAAATTGTTTTTGTATTTCAATGTAACTTTATATTTATTGGATATTGTGTGGCCAATTAAATTATGCAAATTACAGTGTAATTGATTAAATTTATATACTAAATGACAGTTTTCTAAAGTAATAACTTTTAAATATTACATATTTTAATTAAAACTGATTACATTATGAAACAGATAGAGTAATCTAAAAAGTAACTCTATATAGATATGATGACAAAATTGTAAAGTGGTCTCACCTTGAATTTATCTCATTCTGTACATTCCTAATTGTAAGGAGATAATCAAAATCTAATATTATGTTACTCTCAGTATATTAGAAATGGTCGAACCGTAAACCAATTAAGGATGATGTAAGTAAGACATAAAAATGTATTTCCAGTTATCACAAATATATAATAAATTGACAACAACTTAATTATGTCCAACATAGGAAAACATAAGACAACAGAGAAGAGTTTTCATACCTTCTAATATTGTAATATCTCACTATATTAGTAGCTAAATCAGTTTTCTCTAGCACAAATACTCACTCCATTTTTAGAGTTTATGCTTTTCTATCTCATGATATTAGTAGTTTGATAGTACTCAATTACACTAAAAAAGTCTAAATTTACAACATACACATGTTTTATTTACATTTTTAAACCTATTATCTAATTAAAATGATTCTAAAAAAAATTTCAGCATGAAGAGTTAAAAAATATACGATAAAATATAATACATAACGTTAAAAATATATTATCACTGATCACTAAAAAATCATGTTAGTAGTAATAAAAATGAAATGACAACACATTTATTAAACCCATAGAACGGCACGCAACAAGGTGTTATTAAATATACAAACTACAAATTAAATACTCTCAACGCAAACACACATAAAAATGAGACATCATATTTGGATATATTTAAATAAATAGTTTTAAATATATTATATTCTTGATAATTTTAAAATTACTTAAAAAGAAACTAAATTATTAAAAAATTAATATACAAATAAAACTAAAGCAATATTTTGTAGCGTCAAAATAATAAATGAATAAAAAATATCTTATGCTAATAAAATAGATTTTAGATTTTAAAGACTTCTAATTCATGAAATATTACAAAATTCAAAATTTGGTTATTACAATTAATATTTTACCGTTAGATATATTAAAATAATATTCTAGATCAATATTCAATTGTTAGTTTTCAACTATTACACGTAAAAAAATATTATTAAGTACATTTTTTTTAAAAGGGGGTTTTATATTTTAAATAGGTTATTGGAGTACTTTTTCTTTTCGTGAATTTATTCGAGAGGAGATTCCGATCTTTTAAACTAAGACTAGGGCCTTTTCCGGGCTACGCCCGGATTAATTTTCTATAACATTTTTATAATACTCAGATCTTATGGATAGAAAGACAGTTATATGTCTATCAAATACAAAACTTGTTTAATGGTAACTTGGAAACAATTTAGTTTACGCATTTGTATTTGTTTGTCATCTAAAACATAGAGTGGTGAAAGATCTAACTAACTTCATAGCTAAAAATGAGTTTAAGATTTAGATACATGAACCTTTCACTAATTATCTACACATAATTTTCTTGGCATCACTTGTGAAGAAATAAATTGTAAAAAAAAATGTTAGAAAATATGTCTACGATAATTCTCAAATTCTATATACCTTTTGAATTTCAAATATAAATTATATCATGAAGCAGTGTTACAATTATATTTTTTTGGTTACACCAAAGTATTGTCAAGTATATATGTATGAATACAGCTTCAATAAGTTAAATCAGGTCATATCTCATATTTCCTGTATATTTTTTAAAATTATTTTTCTTGTATATATATTTTACGATAGAGATTGCAATAATATGATTAGGATATATGTTAAAAGGTTAAAGTTATCCCTATATGTTACTAAACATAGATATATGTAGACATGTTATATTAGATTTTTTAAATTGTCAAAAGTTTTGATATGATAAACAAAAATTAAGTTGAATATAATATATCAAATAGAGTAGTTTGTTTCTTAATCCACCTTGAGATATTTTCTGCCGTCTTAAAGAATATTGTTTTGTATTTCTGTGGACCTTTTTTAAAAAAATGTTTAAATCTTTTTGTTTAAAATCTTTTGAATAATATTTAACCAATGCAATTTTTTTTTTGATTTGGAAGATACATACACTGATATAGTTTGGTAAATTTACTATATTTTTTGGAAGTATTGCAGATACAAAGGTCAGCAAAAACTTATCGCCAAAAACTTATCGCTAATCTTAATTGTTTTGGAAATTAGGTGTGCCACAATATATACATAACCCAACCCTTTCGATCATCTGATCTTCTTACGGTAGTTTAAAAAGACAATTGGGAATTGATTGAACAACATAGATACTATACAAAGCGGAGTCAGAGTGAAGCGACACCAAGATCAGCGATAGCGAGGAGATATTTTTCCTCCGTTCAGATCTTTTGAAGACAACTTCCGAACTTGTCACTGAAGGATCTCCAAAACAATTACGTCTTCTACTTTATCTGATGGAGGGTTATGAACAGAGTAGACACAAAAAGCTTTACCTCTCGTCTCCTTTAGCATCTCTTGAGAAGGGACTCCTAAAGATATTGGAAATTTGGTCATTTTGAGATGCTTAAGCTATGATTTCCTTGGTTTTATTCTTTAGCCTTGTCGTTTGATTTTATGAGAAAGAAGCAGATTTATAGAAAACTGAATAAATCAAGCATCTTTCTTGTGGAAAAAAAACTAACACTTCTTTATAACGTGTGGGCTTACTTCAAAATATTTCAAAAATTCACCGGTCCATTCTAGTTTCGTATTTGTTCCCATCTTAATCATGGTCTCATCTCACTGTCAATTTTTCCCAAAATCTGATCTCCTTCTCAGGTCCCTGTATATCATCAAAAAAAGATGACAAACCAAAATCAGATTTTCTTCTCAAGTCTCTGTGTATCATCAAAGAAAGATTAAGACGAACCTATTCATCCGAGGTCACGTTTCAAAAAGTAACTCTAAGGCGAAAATTCTAATCAATGAAGTTTACAGAAAACAAAGCAAGATTAAGAAAGTAAACAATCATTTACACATTTACAGAACAGAGTTAGGAAAAATCAAATGGATTTTCGTCTCCATTATGGCAGATGCAAATACTTTGCTTGTTTTGAGCTATGAACAGATGCCTGCATCATCGTTTTCCACAGACAGGTAAAAAGACAGCAAAAAATCTTTGATATAAACTTACTTCAGTAGATGCAGCCCATCGGTTTCCTGAGCTGAAGTAGTGGATGTATCTTAAGCAACGTTGCACCCAGGGGCGGAGGCAGTGTGGAAGAGGTGGAGGCAGCTGACCCCCTTCTTTTTTTAAATATTCATTTTTTGTTAAAAAAAATTGTAAAATAAATTTTCTTTACTTGAAAATGAAATTTAACCATACTAAATTTTTTTGACCCCAATACAAAATGAAATTTTAACTGAATCATAAGCAGCTCCAAACCAATCAAACGACTACAATACCACCAAAGGTGCTACATGGATCATCAATTACAGCTAGCCGGTAGGCCTCACCATAAAGATTTGTGTGCTTCATGACTGCACATGTCGGGTTTTCAGAATCTGATACACAGTTCCAAGCAGAGTCAACATCAAGGTAATTGTGGTATGATCTCTTGCTCACCAGGAAAACGTTTTTTATTGTATGGCTGAAAATTAGGACACGGATTATAAGACAATTTGGCAATCAAAACCAAAAAGTAATTTTACTAACTATTATTACCTTCCCGTAGAGTTGAAACGATGTGGCAATACCGTAGCACTCATTTCAGAAAGGCTCTAGGGAACTAATCTTCTGAGAAAGGCAGGAATACAAAAATTCCTCCATACATATTTTTCATGTCCATGTCTGCCGCTCTGGATCTCGCTTCTAATCTTGGTTGGAAGATCCATTTCTCCGATTCCAAATACAATTGCGATATCTTTCCGGCGACTCTTCCCATCTCCGGCCGGTTCACCGCCTCATCCTCCACGCACTCCAACGCCAACCGCATTAACTTCTCCACCACCTTCACCGGAAATGAATCCCCCAACCTCCGATCCATCCACCTCCTCAACCGCCCCTCTAAATCACCACCATCTCCGCCGTCAACCACCGCTTTCGCCGTTTCAATCACCGAAGTCCGTTCAAAATCCCCTATCGATTTCTCATACCTGTACTTCAACGGCTCCTCCCCGGAGAGAAGCTCAAGCATCATGACTCCGAAGGCGAACACGTCTGATTCCTGAGTCGCAACCCCCGAAGCCTGAAACTCCGGCGACATGTATCCTATCACTCCTTCGAATCTAACGGCTCTGGAATCTCTCGATCCGTCTGTTTCCCCGCAGAGCTTCGCGGTGCCGAAGTGGCAGATCTTGGCGTTGAAATCGGGCTCCGTCACGATCACCGCCGAGCTCTTGATGTGGTTGTGAAGATCTTCAAACGCATGTCTGTCAATATGGTCAAGGTATTCAATGATTATCAGCCTGGATCAAAATTTTGATATTTAATGATTTATAAACAAAGGGAGCTGAAACGTGAAAAGAGTAGTAAAGAACATGATTGAATGAGGGAGAGTGGGTTGAAGAGTCGCCACGATAATAGCCCTCATTAGAGATTATGTATTAATGAGATGGGCTTCGTATTGACCACTGGATATTACTAATGGCCCAGATGCATGGCCTGGTTTTTGTATTGGTCGATTTAAAACTGGTATGACATGGCAAAATAGTGATCTCTGATTAGCTGAATATATTAACTGACGTGGACAGGGTTAGAAGGCTTGGTATTCTGCTTTTAGTATTGTGATAATTTATGTTCTATACATTATTATATTTTTTTACATAACTCTAAAATCTCAGACTTGATTTTTCATATTTTATTAGTTAATTGTGTTACATATAATAGAAATATTTACTTCAAACTAAAAATATTTAAAAAAAAATTAAAAAAATTAGTTATGTACAATTTAATATACAAAAATTCACATACAAATAAAAATGATAAATATAATAAATTTAAATATATCATCCGCGCGTAGCGCGGAAAAAAGATCTAGTATATATAATAGCATAGACTTACGTTAAAGACTTTCAAATTTCTAGAAACACAAAGAGTTATAAGAACAACTTTTTTTATTAGCTTTACAAACTACTCAAAACTAAAATATGTTTCTCTTAGATCATATCTCAATCTTATTGATCTTATGGAACACCTTTCCATTAGATCTCTATTTATATGAAAGACAATTCTCTTTAACATGTGAGATATGGAAAACACAAACCTAACATAAATAGAAACTTCATTTTCCTATTTCTACGTTTCTTTATTGTGTTTATCTTAAAATATTAGACATCTAATAATATGTTAAGTTTCCACAAGCTTAGAATTATCTAACATTCACCCCCCTTAATTCCAACTTGAATTAGGGAGATCAATTTCTTGAACTCCGATTACGCTCCTTATTTGCTTGAACATAATCCTCAAGTAATCTTCCTTCACCACACCATGGTGTGCGAATCCACCCATTGGATTCACATCTTTCTCAAGGTTAGACCGGATGCTCTCCTCGCTTCCGTACCGCATCTTCTTAGAATCGGCCCAATTCTTGTAGAACCTTCTCCTGACCTCTTCACTTAAGTTGCGATGAGTCTTGTGGCTGAAGCTCACTGCAACGATAACTCTGGTCACATCCGCCATCTTACGTACGTGATCTCTGGAAAGGATGTCAGCCTTCTGCTCAACACCCAACACATTTATCTCTGGTTCATCTTCAGCCTTTGAGATCTTTAACCTTGACTGCATTGGTACGTGGGTTGAATCACGCGCTTGCATCTTTGTGTCACATTCCCCTGTGGAGTCGTGTTACACACTTCCACCTTTGTGTCACACAGGATTCCTTGAGCATACCTTCCTTGTTTGATTATGCCTGCTCCTTGAATCACCTCTATGCCAAGGTAGTACGTTAGCTTACCTAGATCTGACATCTCCTCCTTGAATTGCCTAATCACCTTAAGAGAAATTCCCGTCACAAATAGATCATCAACGTAGATGGCTATGATCAAGACGTCACCTCCTTCAGTCTTGCGGTACACTGATGGTTCCTTCGTGCACTTCTCAAATCTCATCTCCTTGAGAACCTGATCAAGTTTCACATTCCATGCTCTTGGTGTCTGGCGTAACACATGCAACCTCTTGTGTAACACACAAACTCGATCCTCTTCTCTTTTCTTCTCAGAACCAGTCGGTCTATCTACAAACTCCCATATCTTGTTTCTTGTGATAGATTTCAACTTGCCTGTCATAGCTTCAATCCAATTTTCTTCACAAACTAGATTGAGCTCATATGAGGCTAACTGTTCTCCTCTATCGGTGCATCCTAGATTGAACATAGCTGAGGCAACCTCTCCTCCTCTATCGGTGCAACATAGATTGAACTTAGCTGAGGCAACCTCTCCTCCTCTATCGGTGAAATCTTTTGAACCGATAGAATGCCTCACGATTATCTGCTGGCGTTGGTGGTGCGATTCGTCTACACAAATCTCCAGGCAATAATCCCAATGGCTTGATGTACGAACCATGGTCTTAGTCGGGAATGAGTCTCTGATTTGCTTCCCTGTGAGACATGTGTCACACACGTCTTCTTCGTGTGTTACACTCGGGAATGAGTGTATAATCTGCTTCTCTGCTAGACATGAGTCACACACGCCTCTTCGTGTGTTACACTCTGCATTCCTACGACCATCTCCTTCCAAACCATGTTGTTCATCACTCCATAGCTTATATGTCCTAGTCGAGCATGCCACCTACATGTAGCATCTTCGTCCCTGACATGCAAACACTCTAGGTAACTTATCTCCATAAGGGTCTTGTAGAGACGGTTTGGAGATCTTGTCACACGAACTAGCAACCTTCCATGAGAATCTATGAGCGTTAAGTAGATATCTTTCATGTTAACCTCACATTCGTTCTCTGTTGCTTGCCCAAGACTCAATATATTGTGCTTCAGGTCGGGTATGTAGTATATGTCTTTGAGTGCCTTCTTCTCTCTAGTCTTGCACACAAAGGTAACCACACCCTTTCCTACAATGTCAACACACGATCCATCACCAAACTTCACCTTCCCTTTGGTGTTGAGATTCAAACTCGGAAAGAACTCCTTGTTCCCCGTCATGTGATTACTCGCTCCATTATCCAAATAGCAGACTCTTGCATTGCCTTTGTCGATATCAAGATTCTTCGGAATCACCTTATCCTCGTTCAAAAACACCACCTCGTGTACATAGAGTGCATCGGCCTCCTCTGTCTCGTTTAGGTTGGTTTCTTGATTCATCTCTGTCTTCTCGGGACATAAAGTTGCGTAGTGACCAGGCTTGTCAGATCTCCAACATATCAGTTTTGAACGATTCTTCTTCGAGTTGTTATTTTCGGTGTGTGACGCACGGTTTTGGTTGTGTGACCTACCTCGACCTCTGCCTCTACCGTTCCTTCCTCTTCCTCTACCACGGGAATTCTCATAGCCTCTCTGACTATTCTCTTCATTGTTCGAAAACATCAGCTTCCCTTGGTCTTCTTTCTGAGTTTCTTCTCCTACACGCTCCTCGTACGCCTTAAGCATTCCAACTATGTCTTCATACCCCATCCAGTTGAGATCTAGGACTTGCTCAAGTGATGCTACGATCTGGATATACTTGTGTCTCGGAAGACCCTTCAAGAACTTCTTGACCATCTTGGATTCTTCTATGTTCTCTCCCAACGAGGTTGCTTTGGATGATAGGCCCGATATCTTCCCTGCGAAGTCATCAACCGTATCGTTATCATCCATCTTCAACCTATCAAACTCCGTCATCAACGTCTGAAGTCTCACCTCCCTTACACAATCAGCTCCTAGGTGTCGCGACTTGATGGCGTTTCAGATCTCTTTTGATGCGGTTTGTTCTCCCACCTGGAGAAACAATGTTTCGGAAACAGATGGAAACAAAAGAGCTATCGCAACATCGTTCTTCTTTTGATCATCTAAACCAGGTTCGATCGTGTCCCACACTTCATGAACACGAAGTAGAACCTTCATCCTCATCGACCAAACTGTGTAGTTTGTTGATAACAACATCGGACATTGGATGGATGTAGATCCAAAGTCCTTCGTGCGTGGAGCCCTAGTCACGTCCACCATCTTGCTTACTCGATCTCTTGTTCACAAGCACCAGGATCTTAAGCTACAATTTAAGCTTAGATCGAGTCTCCAACCTGAAGCTCTGATACCAATTCAAATCTCTAGAAACATAAAGAGTTATAAGAACAACTTTTCTTATTAGCTTTAGAAATTACTCAAAACTAAAGCTCTCAATATGTTTCTCTTAGATCATATCTCAGTTTTATTGATCTTATGGAACACCTCTCCATTAGATCTCTATTTATATGAAAGACAATTCTCTTTAACATGTGGGATATGGAAAACACAAACCTAACCTAAATAGAAACTTCCTTTTCCTATTTCTAAGTTTATTTATTGTGTTTATCTTTACATATTAGACATCTAATAATATGTTAAGTTTCCACAAGTTTGGAATTATCCAATAGACTTTGGTATAAAATCTTTAAATTAATTTTCTTACATCACTACAAAAAAACGCATAAATAACGACGGTAGTTAATTCGTCGTAAAACAGGGTTTACGACGAAATAACTACGAAACTCGTTTTCTCGTTAATCGTTCGTCATAACGTATATTTCCTCGCTAATTCGTTGTAAACTTACGAGGAAATAATTCGTCGTAAAGTGGTATCAGTATATTCGTCGTAAAAGACACGTTAACACTTTCCTCGTAAAATACACGAAAACATTTTCCTCGTAAACTACACGTAATATATTTCCTCGTAAAGTACACGGAAACTATTTCCTCATAAAGTGCACGTAAACATTTCCTCGTAAAGTGGACGCTAAATTTTGTCGGTGTTTACACGTAATGTTTACGAGGAATCTCTGTGCCTTTCGTAGTAAATTCCTCGGTAATATTTATTCAGTTTCCTCGTTAAGTTGGCGTAATTTAGCTTCGAATTTGCTTCGATTCTTTATTTTTTATAAAAAAAAATATAATGAAATAAAAAAAAAATTAAAATTATTTCAAAATATTAAAAACGTAAATAATAAATCCATACGAAAATATTTTATAAATACTTAAGTTTAGAATTTAATATAATACAATAAAAAATGAAAAGAAAAACTAAGGGTTGTTGTTGTTGTTGTTATCCTCCTCTGTACTTCTTCCTCATCTTCTTGTGTGCGGGATGACTCTGGAACGGGATAATTAGTTAACATTTAAAAATCATCTTCCTATATTATCAACAAATTTTATAAACCTATCTACAAATTATTCCCTACACTAACCACCTGATCAAAACTAATTTCCCTAAACTAACCACCTAAGCTAAATTAGAGAGGAAGTAGAGAGGAATACCTTGCTAGGAGAAGGAGAGGAAATGACTACGAAATGAAAAAGTGATTCGGTTCGGTTATATATAAAGACTTACATTTCGTCGTAAAATCCTCGTAACTTTACGACGAATTAGTAAGGCCCGCGTTTTATTTTACGACGAATTAGCAAAGCCCGTGTTTTTGTTTACGACAATTTTACGATGAAAAGTTTTTTTTTTTAATTTTCGTCGTAAAGCCCCCGTAAATTTACGAGGAATTAGCAAGTCCCATGTTTTTCTTACGACGAATTAACAAGGTCCGTGTTTTAATTTACGACGAAAAGTGTTTCAATTTACAAAAAAAAAACTGAAGGAAGTCACCGGCACCAGAACAGTCTTATCAATCCCAAATAGCATTTGAAACTGATCAGAACTATCCTAGTGACAGTGCACGCCCTTCAGGTTTTTTCAAACTATTGTTTAGTTTTTTTTTGTGCAAGTTTAGAATGGGAGTGATGTGCTTATTTATAGAAGTAGATGTGTTTTCATTTTCGTCATAAAATCGTCGTAAATTTACGAAGAAATAGCAAGGTCCGTGTTTTTATTTACGAGGAAATAACAAGGCCCGTGTTTCTTTGTAAGGATTTTACGAGGAAGGTATGCAAATCCCTATCACCCGAAACCCCAAATCCCAAGTTCCTTAACTTCATCTAACACTCAATCTCTTCTTTCTAAACCCCCAATTGAGTTACAAAAAATCAAATTATATAATTTAATTTTCATGATTAAACAAACTAAACACATGCGTTAACTCTAAAAATAAATCATATTTAAGAAAATTACATCATCATTCGGATACATCATTGACATTCTCTTCATCACTAGAAACATCATCATTTTCGTTAAACTTGTTTTCAACAGCTTCGTCTGTCGTATCATCGGGAAGATCTTCATACTCACGATTATGTGGATTAATAAGAAGGATGTCATCAGTTTGTTGTTCAGGTTCCTCGACTTCATTGATGTGTTCTTCTTGCAATGGTTGTTCTTTTCCACCGATTATTCGTCCACGAGATGTGACTTTGACAACGGCAAACCAATTGATTCCTGATTCTCTCATCCGAGGGTATGAAAGGAAGCTGACTTGGTCTGCTTGCGAAGCTAATATGAAAGGCTCGAATTTTTTGTACCTTCATTCACCATCGACATCAACTACACCGAATTTGTTAAATCGAACACCTCGGTTGACGAGGGAGTCGAACTAGTCACATTTGAAGAGGACACATTTCAGCTTCAATAACCCTGGAAATTCCACTTCAATAATCTTCTGCAAGATCCCGTAGAAATTTGTTTAGCCTTTCACACATATTCCATAATTACTTGTCGCCCGATGTCTACCATACTCATATGTATGAAAAGTAAATCCTCGTGTGAAATACATCGGTGATGTGGTGACCTTTGCAACTGGACCTTGAATTAATTCATGAAACCATGTGGGGTAATCTCGATCGTTATAATCAACCTGCAAAAATAAAGAGAACGTTAAAATTAATTAATCATAAATTTCGACGCGAAGTAGACGTAAAATATTTTGTAGTAAATTCCTATTTATATTTACGTCTACGTTACGGCGAAATCTTGTTTCCCCGTAAAAACCACGTTAAATTGCGTCGTTTTTACGACGAAATTTTATTGTCGTTATTTTACGACGAAATTACGTTGATTTGTTTTTTTCTCGTAAGGTTCTCGTAAATAAGACGTACATTTACGAGGACTTATTTTTCTCGTTACATTTCGTCGCTAATTTTGTGTTTTCTTGTAGTGCATTTTAGACAAAATAATGAAAAATGATTTCTTACTTATTTATGTATGAACATATGTTTGCATTTGTTTTTTTTTTTCAAATTATCCTATCAAGATATAATATTTACAATATTTTCTAATTAAATTATTTTATATAAATTTATTATTCAAAATAATGGAAAGATATTCCATTGGCCATGTAACAATTACTTACGAGTTTAATTTGTGATTTTTTTTAAGAAAGATATTTCATTCAAAATTTTAAATTGGAAAAATACAGTAAAACCTCTATAAATTAATAATGTTGGGACTTTGAAATTTTATTAATTTATAAAGATATTAATTTACAAAAGTTTCCTTATTTATACCTATTATTTTAAGATATATTTATACTAAGATAAGAAAAATATTTGATTTTAGTGTATAAACATTAATTGTTATTTTTTAAATTTGATATTTATATTTATTTTATTATATTATTTGGTGTATATAATATATATATTTCATAGAACTTAAATGTGGATTTAGATATAATATTACTACATCTCATCAAAAATATATTAAGTGTTAAGAAAATATAAAGATAATTTCATTGTGAATATAAAACAAACAATATAATAATAGGTTCTTACTTATATAAAAATATGTATACATATAAATTATTAATTTATAATTTTAATGGGACCATATAATTACATAGAATTTTCTAAAAGTTATTATCTTATTATCTTATCGATTTGTGTCACATTTTGAACCAGCACAAGTTGAGACTAGAAAAATTTATTAATTTATAGAAATTATTAATTTATCGAGTATTAATTTATAGAGGTTTTACTGTAGTTTTATTTTTATCGTATCTCGATACATTATGAATTATTATAGAGGATGATATATTCTTATCGTTGATCCAATCTTTTAACCAACTATATTATCATTTTCCCTTATAATAGCAACACACTTATGTGACAAATTGCATAATTTTACATGGAATGTGAAAACTTGTACATCACTTCTATCAGTTTTTGATAGTAAAATCATTTATAAGTATTTATATTATACATAAAAATCAGGTAACATATATATAATTAGTGGCATAACTAAAAATAAATAACTAAAGAGTATTGTAATATTTAATCTTATATTAGACATTAAAAAAAAGTCTAAACTTTTGGTTCTACTTATATATACGATTAATTTCATACCTAAGATCATTTATACATAATAATCAGGATACTATTTTTTAATATTCATTATGATAATTATATATGTATGTATAATTAATATAAAATGTTGTATAACCAGTAAATAGAAAGCAAATATAAACCACGTATTAGTGGTCCAGTAGTTAAACTCAACCTGGGAAGTCATGGGTTCGAGTGCCGCTGGGAGGTGATTATCTTGAGGGACCTTCGGGCCCAATACAGAGAAGGCTGATAATGTGTGGCCACCGGTGGGATTTACATGAGGTGATCACCAGCCCTCATGGATGCTTCGGCGGGCTCCCCGGCTAAGCTCCGGTGGACGGTCATTGGCGTTAGTCGGATCCTCTCGAGGCTCCGGATACCAGGGTCATCAAAAAAAAAAATAGAAAGCAAATATGAAATAACTCTTTGATTGATTAATGTAGGGCTGGGGAAAAAAATTGAATCCGAAGAACCGAACCGAACCCGACCCGAAAAAGTAGTGCCGAACCCAAACCAAAATTGATTAAATATCTGAACGGATTCAAAATTTTGGTATCTAAAGAACTAGAACCGAATCCGACCAGAACCGAAGTATTCCGGGTACCCGAATGTATCCGAAATAGATTTCTATACCCCCTATATAAATATATTTTAGATTTAATGTATATTAAAAACATCCAAAATATATAAGATATTTTTAAATAGTCCAAAATACTTGGAAATATATACAAAAATATTTGAAATATCTATTAATTATCTATCCAAATATTCAAACCAAATCAAATTATATATTAAGTTTAAGTATTTTTGACATATGTTATTCAAATTTATATGTAATAAATTATTATTTTTATATATTTTGAGAAATTTAAAATATATAATGAATTTAAAAATTTTACAAATAATTTTAATGGGTTATCCGAACCTGAACCGAACATGAACCAAAACTTAAAAATATCCGAATGAGGCTGAAATCTTTGACCCCGAAAACCCGAATAGACCCGAACCGAACCCGAATGGGTACCCGAACGCACCCCTAGATTAAAGTATCAAATGCAAAGTACAAGAAAGAAGAAATTAGCCATAATCAATTAATATATGCTAAATATCTAGTTCTTGTTCTTAATCTTTTTTCTCCTTTTCTTTTGTAGTCGTGTTTCCTCGTCCTCTCTTGTATAATTTAATTTAATATATACTAATATTTAAGATAATATTGATCTGATAAAAACTAAAAGGTGTTCAACTGCAAGATAAAGTTAACAACAATTCTTGAAAATGATATCTTAAGTATTCTATTATTTAATAGAAAATATTCTCGACAACCAACTGAAAACAACATAATCATAGCCTTTTGGCTAGCAGCGAACAAATTCGTACACGATAAAATTTTAGATGTACAAAAACATACCAACCTTATTGTTACGTGTATATGAAAACTTGGTTGACCTACAATATACATATTTTAATTTTCTATTTCTTTTATCGTGTATTACATTATATAATTTGTCTAATTTGACCAATATTTTTTTTGAGTTTACACAAATTAACTTCAGTTTGATGATATGCTTTCATATATCACTGGTAATATTGTTTTACATCATAATATATATATATATAACATCTAATAATATTATTTTATTACTTCATTTTGTTTTTTGAAATACAGTAACAGATGTCAGAAAAACATTTTCCAATTAACTGAAAGCTCATAGCTCCACAAAACCTCTCGCATTCGTCTTCATTTTTATTACATTTATTGTAACATTTTTTATACTCGTGTTTAACTCCAAAATCTATTCAAAATTAATAAGAAATACAATATTAAAATCATGAAATTATATAGAAATTATCATAAGAAAAATTAAAATTTTAAATAATAATTTAGTACCCGTAATTATATCGGTGCAATGAACATTTGATAGCACGAAGAAGATAGCAAAAACAAATGTGATCAATATATTTTTCGAGATACCCATCTTTTTTTATTGTTGTTTTGAGTTTTTCATTTCACTTTCAATTGTTATATATAATAGCATAAAATTAAGTAAATGACTTTTTGGTATAAATCTTTAAATTAATTTTCTTAGATTTTAGTCAAAATAATGAAAAAATGATTTCTTACCTATTCACGTATGAACATATGTTTGCATTTGATTTTTTTCTTCAAATTACCCTATCAAGATATAATTAATAACTTTTCATTATTTCTTCGGGCTAAATTTTTTTGTTAAAATTAATTGATATAACTAAGAAAATAATAATTACAATATTTTCTCATTAAATTGTTTTATATAAATTTATATATTCAAAATATATTTTTGATGTAACAATTACTTACGAGTTTAATTTTTAATTTTTATAAGAAAAATATTTCATTCAAAAATTTAAATTCGAAGTAAATTATTTTATTTTTATCATATTATGAATTATTTTTAGAGAATGAGATATTCCTATCGTTGATACAGTCTTTTAACCAAAACATGACTCTGATACCACCGATTTCTCTGTATCGGAGAAGATGATGAATAGTAACTTTGGAATCACGTTCATAAAACGCCAAACCAACTCTCAATGTGTGAAGAACTTAGAAGAAGAAACAGTTCTAGAACAACAAATATTATCATTTTCCCTTATAATAGCAACACACATGTGACAAACTGCATAATGTAACATGGAATGTGAACACTTGTACATCACTTAGTAAAATCATTGTTAAGTATTTATATTATACAGAAAAAAATCAGGTAACATATATAAAATTAGTGGCATAACCTATAATTATATAACTAAAGAGTATTGTAATCTTTAATCTTATATTAGACTAAAATAACAAAAGAAAAAGTCTACACTTTTGGTTTTACTTTAATATACATATATATAAATAATTAATTAATTAATTTCAAACCTAATATCATTTATAATAATAATCAGAATACTATTTTTTAATATTCATTTATTATAATTATATGTGTGATTTTTTCGAAGAAAATAACCAGGTAGTTGAGAATTTTAGAAAGCAAGGAAATACAAATAATAGCATAAACTTATGTAAAGGACTTTTTGTTATAAAATCTTTAAATTAATTTTCTTAAATTTTAGTCCAATAATGTTAAAATAATTTATTGCCCTGTTATGTATGATTGTACGAACATATGTTTGCATTTTACTTTATTACAAATTACACTATCAAGATATAATTTTATTTAAACAGATTTTGCCAACTGTAATGATAATAATTTGTCATTATTTCTTCGGGCTAATTAATTTCGTTAACATTAGTAGATATAACTTAGAAAATAATTTTTCCAATATTTATGAATTAAGTTATTCTATATAATATTTTAATAAATATTTTCATTGGCTATGAAACAACCACTTACGAGTTTAATTTATGATTTTTTTTGTAAGAAACATATTTCATTCGAAATTTTAAATTGGAAATAAATAATATCTTTATTTTAGATTGTTTTGTGAATTTTAGATATTCTAAAAAATTATTTAAAACTTAATTAATATTTTTATTAAAATAAGCACAATTTGGATATTAAAATGAGTACCATTTTAAGTGTTTATATATTAAAATAAGCTGAATAATTAGTTTAGATATTAAAATTGGGTAGAAAAAAATTTAAGTATTAAAAAGCTTAACAAGATTTAGTTATGAATATTTTATGGAATATATATCTATACTATTATTTATGAAGTGATTTTGCTGATTTGTTACATTCTCCATGATTTTAACTAATTTTGCTTATTTGTCATATTCTTATTAGTTTTTAGATTAAATCATCAATTTATTAATTTAAATAATATAAATATTTTGATTTCTAATTAATTTATTAATTTAAATAATATAAATATTTCGAAATTTCTAATTGGAATTATGATTATAATTATTTTAACTTTCACAAGATTTTTATTAATTTTTAGCTTAAATCATTAATTTATTAATTTAAATAACATAACTATTTCAAACTTTCTAATTGGAATTAAAATTATAATTATTTTATAAAGTTAGGACCAATTCTATTTTCATATGATGTAAGATGT
Organism: Brassica napus; assembly: GCF_020379485.1. Lineage (NCBI taxonomy): Eukaryota > Viridiplantae > Streptophyta > Magnoliopsida > Brassicales > Brassicaceae > Brassica > Brassica napus. The sequence goes on along the minus strand of NC_063445.1, from coordinate 10,571,304 downwards.
TTTAAACTCTATAGTTTCAATTTTCTCATTCATTCCAAGTTATCTCGATTATAGTTTTTGACATCTATATTTATGTACTTTTGATATTTGTTTTTTATAGTTGGAGTTTTATGTTTTTCTTCTTTCTTTGAGTCTGAAATACTAGGAGCAAATCAGTTTTGTTACATGGAATTTGGAATTATGAATTAGTTATTCCGAATTACTTCAGTAGTTATTTCATGTGTATGTTTTATTACTGTTTAATCTATAAGAAAAATATGCTTTAATATTAAATTTAGAGAATTTTCTATGTAATCATGTTATGAACATGTCTTTAATTGTTTAGTTTCTAAAACATATAAAAGTAAATATATTTTTAATGAATAGTTAGACTTATCATTATATAATTAACCATAAATTAACTTTAATAATAAAATTATCATTATCTTTTGTTTCATTTATTAAAATTAAAATTATTAAATATTAAGATAAGTCAATGTATATATTGATCAAGTAAATTAACGAAATATTGTCATTATCTCAATTCGTTTTAAAAAAAAAAATTCTTCAAAATTATCATCGAACTATAGTTTTTATTTATTTTGTTATTATTTGGATTCTGTGTGTTTAAATGTGTTTTTGGTAAGTTAATTCATGTTTATGGTTCAAAAATACAAAATAGATTCAGAGATACCAAAAGTTCACATTCTTACTTTACTTTATTGTGTGGAATATTTGATATGTAATTATCCTCTTATCGTCTCATAGTTTTATAGCTTTCCTTTGTGTTAAAAAGAATTAGATCGAAATAAAAATCGAAGAGAACCAAAATGATTAAGAATATAAAGAATAAGTTAGCATGATGTTTAAATCATAATACATATATTACTAATTATTAGTAAAACGATCATGTCCGCATGTGCGGGCAAAACACCTAGTATACTATTATTTGAGAAGTGAATTTGTTTACTTGTCATATTCTCCATGATTTTAGTTTATTTGATTACTTGTCATATTTTTCATGAATTTAGGATAAGTCATTAGTTTAACTAATATTATTTTATTTGATATTTATATATTTATCATGATATTTAAGTTAATTAATAAACATTAAAATATTCTTTTGATATATAAATACTATTATTTTAAAAATATTTTTAATATATCATTATCATGATATTTATGATATTTAATTAATAAATTGATAATAACAATATCTACCGGTAATATTGTCATTACTTTTATGTTATATTTAGTTTATAAATTTTAATGACTAATATTATAGCCAATTTCTCTGATTTTTATTTGAAATATTGATCAAATACAGATTATTAAAAAATTTGTATATGAGTATACTAATATATCTGAATAAATCAGCTTTTGGTTTATTTGGTTTGATCACTTAATATACTGAACTATATCCATATACTACGGGGGTTTTAAAATAATGATCATTCGGTTTATTCGATAATACCAAATCCATACTATTTTTTGGTTCAGTTTTAAATGTTTTGATTTTATTGGATTGAACACTTCTACACTGTCATTGTTTTGTTAATGTTTTATATTTGTGATTTTCACTACCGCATGACTTTTTTTTAGTCCAAATACAATATGTGTTTAATTTCAAACACAAATTTTCTAATTTAATTATTACTACAGAAAAGATTTTGATCCAAAATCTACATCACATAAATAAAAATAAAACTATAAAACTATAAAACAAAAGAACATAATTTGATACATTGATTACTAATATGAATATTGAAGTTTTATAATTTATAATAATTTGAAATTTGTATCTAATTTAATTATTATGTTTTATGAAAATAAACATTAGAGTTGAAAATAAACATTAGAATTGAAAAATGTTAGGTATATAGATATATTAATCCAGTTGTGCTCCTCTTACAAAAAAATATTATTTTAGATCCGTCAATATAGTGCACGCAGACTCAGAAAAGATCACGCTAATTGATACTCCTTCCGTTTCTAATTGTAAGTAGTTTTGCTTAAAAACACGAATATTTAGAAATTTTTTATTTAAAAAAATATATCATTTAACCAATTAATTCAACTAATTATTAAAAACCTAACATTATTTCATTGGTCACACAATATCTAATAAATGAAAAAAATGCATTGAAATATGTAAACTACTTATATTGTGAAACAAATTGTTTTTGCTAAAACTACTTACGTTTAGAAACGGAGGGAGTATCAATTTGCGGTTACAATCCAAGATGACAACATCATATCAAATCTTTAGGCAAGGTTCTGCCGATGAATATAAGCTTTCATTACAATAAGTGTAATTATATAGGTGGTTAACAAGCTCACCATTTAATAGATAATACCAATCCTAACTGAATATATCTAATAAAGAGATCTCTCCTCTTTCATGTGTGTTATTGGGCAATCTCCGGCCACGCACAAAGCCACTGAATAAATGCAGAGCTCGTGAGGGCTGCGCATAGGGCACCATATGAGCCGCTCCCCTCACCGTTGCAAACGTCAATAGCTCTCCATACTCGGTGACCCAGCCACCAACCTAGTCACATCACAATCCAAACAACCACAAGTTTGCAATCAGCTTGAGAAAGTTGCAGGGGCAAGAGGGAAAACTGGCTTCGGCTGATTTTAGCATCGTTACAATGGAGAAGAGAACTTACCTGGTCTTTGTGGAACCAAGGTCCATAGGGAAGTGTGGTACTGAAGTTGAGATCATGAGCAAGTTCTCGTACGAGAGTTCTAGAACCAAGAAGTGGAACTACAGAATCTTGATCTCCACTGCAATGTCGACAAGCTGGGTGTTTAGCTGAAAAATACATTACAAGAAGTCATAAAAGGGATCTTTAATAGAATTCTTACCTGAAGATCCAAACAGAAGTTTTGTTCTGTATAATTCTCTTAAGAATCGGAAGCATGTTAATATTCCCGTCGATGCCACTGTAATTTACCAGTCTATGACATAGTCAAAGTGAAAAGCCAATATTAGGATATACATCAATATATTAAAATAGAAAACTTAACATTATCTATTATATACTACTAGATTTGGGTCCGTGCGTTGCAACGGGGTTTATTTGATATTTTAATTTAATAAAAATATTAAAAAATCATTTTATTATTGTTTTTAAATTGTTTTTACATATGTTATGTGAAATTTATTTTATAGTTAAGAACTCGTTTTCACACATAAGTTTCAGTTAATATTTGTTAGAGCTAGAAAAAACATCCAAACGTAAAAATTTAAACCGGATCCAACCAGAAATAATAATTATAATGAAATAAAAAGGAATTTGGAAGTTAAATAAGACCAAGAAGCAATGACAACATTATACACTTTCTTATGTACTAATTTAATGCTTTATTAAACTTATCTGATGTTAAATAATTTTCTTGATTCATTTTTTTTATTAATGATATATTTTCATAATAACATTTTAATTAAAATAAATTATAAACTACTACATAGTAAAAATAAAAAATGCAATAAGATAATGATGAAGTTTGATTTGTTTTTCACTAAACATATGTACGGTGACAATAATAATAATCAATTTTTTTATGAGCAAACATGAAAATATATATATCAAACATGAGTTTGATTTTCGTACAACCAAACACATAAATACCAATCACGACAACATCCTAAGTTTAGATTTTTTTTAATTTAATAGTTTTACCATCATACTTGTCATCAAATTCATTTTTAAAAATACTATTAAATATGTATGTTTACTTTTGTTAGGATTTTTTAAAAAAGGAAAAAATATATTTTATAAATCTCATTTTTATTTACAATTTAAAAAAAGAAAAACTATCAAATACTTTTTTATATTTTTGTTTAGGATTATAGAAAAGAAAAAGTATTATCATATAAACTCTTACAATTATCTTATGTTTAGAATTTCAGAAAAATCTTATTGCAATCAAATCATTATTTCTAGTTACTATTAAATAATTTTAAATTATGATTTACAGTTCATATCAATACTATTTTTACAATTCATTTTTAATTAAATAATATTTAGTATCATATTCATCATCAAATTTTCTATACTATCAAATAACTTCTTACAATTCTCTTTTGGTTAGGAATTAAAAAATATGATACAAATCTCTTTTGTTTAGGATTTTCTTTTTTAAAGAAAAGAACCATCAAATATTTTATTACAGTTTTAGGGTGTTAGAAAAGAAAATTAAAATTACATAATATTTTATAATTAAATTTTTAAGATTTATAAAATAAAAATACTATCAAATAATTATTTCCAGCAAATATTAACTATTTTTAATAGTTGCTATTTTCAAAATTCGTTTTCTCAATATCACTAATATTTTTCATTAAATATTTTCAGTATCATATTATTTTCAAAATTCGTTTTCTCAACATCACTAATATTTTTAATTAAATATTTTCAGTATCATATTTATCATTAAATTTTAAAAGTAAAAATTACTTTTACAATTCTATTTGGTCATGATTTAAAAGGAAAAAAAAATCTTATTTGGTTAAGATTAAAAGAGGAAAAAATTATTTTTCATATTTCTTTTATTTAGGATTTAAGGAAAAAAATTTATTTTCACATAATGATAGATTTTTATTAATACATACACAATGTTTTTTTTTGTACAAAATTCACAATCATATCAGGTGAAATATTTGAAGTTATTTTTGGTTTATAATTTTTTAACACAAAATTATCTATTAAAAAGAAAAGTTAGTTATTTATAAAAAATAAGTTACTTTAAATTTTTTAAAAAGGAAAATTCCAACTATAATTCGTTTTTGTTTTTTAAGATTTTTATACAACTAATATATTTTCAATAAAAATTATGTTTAGTTAATTATATATTGTGTCTTATACATACAAACATATGTTCCTCATATTTACACAAACTTATGTATGATAAAAACATCGTAATTAAAAAAAAAACTTGTGTTAGCATCATAAGATGTAATAAAGATGATAAAAAAAAATTGAATTGTTTAAAGAAATTAAAAGAATATACTCAGATAATATTTTTCTTGTCAATACTATTTTTGTGAAAATAACATGAGAAAGCTTAAACCTAAATACAGATGTGAAAATAATATTTATTTTGGTTTATATTTTTGTAGCATACATTTATCTGTTAAAAAGGAAAGTTAGTTATTTATATGAAAATAATAAGAGTACTTTTAAATTTTTATTTTTTTAGGTTTTAAAAAAGGAATATCACTTATTTTATAGTTAGTTTTTCTATTTGATTTTTATTAAATGTTATATGAATCTCTTATATATTAAAGGAGAATCATTGTAATAAATGCATTAACACTAAACTGGACACATGTCTCGTGTAAAAGCATTGTAATAAATGTGTTCACACTAAAATGGACACATGTCACATGTAGAGAGATTCTCAGCCAAACTCTACATAAATATATTCACACTATGTACTTTACGTTTTTTTTAATATAAAACTCACATGCATGGTTTTTCTTTATGTTATTTTTACTGTTTACGAATAGAGTTTGACAAATTATTCATAAATTTTGATTTGATTCGTTATCCGTTTTGATTCAAACCGAAAAATCTGGATATCCGTAACTCTACGAAGCAAATCAAATACTAAAATGCAATATCCGAAAGAAAAAAAAAAGCAAATCACAAATATCAATATTTATAGGAACGGATATCCAATTTGATCCGTTATATGCATATATATATTTAAAGAACTATACAAAAGTTATATATTATAGTCTATATAAATTTTACAATATTTTTGTTTTAAAATAATTCATTTTTAGAATTTTATTTTTCATGTA